>NW_026292459.1:324869-649739 GCF_023091745.1 Budorcas taxicolor
GAGGCTGATCACACCTCACCTCTGGAACTTCGAAAGGCTCCTTCACACCCTTGGTGCAAATCAAGAAGTTCCCCGACACACCCGTCTCCACTCGAGAGGAATCACGAGGGTCCCGCCCACATCCAGAGGAGCCCCGTTTCCGCCTCGTAGCTCGAGATGAGGGATCCTTTCCCTGCTTCTTCGGGAAAGAGTTCCCGGCGTTCCCGTCGCATCTCAAGAGGAGGCCCTCTCAACAGGAACGGCGAGAGGAACTCCAGGGTCGTGCCACCATTCCAAGAGTCCCCCAGATGTCTCAGTCCATTCCAGAGGAACCTCTTATCCCTTCACCGGCTCGTCTTTCACGCCGAGGATCGACTCACTCCAAGGTGGCACTTGGCACAGCCCTGTGGGAAAGCCTCGTGGGAAAGCCTCGAGGGACAGCCTCGAGGGAAAGCCACAGATCCCTTGATGCACGTGGCAGGAAGCGTGACACTACTGCTGCAGCTCGGGAGGAAAGCGCACGTGCATGCCCCCACTCGAGACGAGGCCTGACTCCCCTGGGGAGACTCAGAAGCACCCCAAGATCCATGGCAACACTGGAGAAGAATCCCCAGGTTCCGACCCCGACTCCACACAAGGACTGAGGCCCCGGCATGGACGGGAGAGGAATCCCGAGAGGTCCCCTAGCAACTCGCATGGGGACTGGCCTTTCCTGAGGCCACCAGAGCGGGTCCCTGAGGTCCCCGTCGTAACTCGAGAAGACCTGCTGCAACTCGAGAAAATCCAGGAGGTTCTCCCCTCCAGGCTAGATGAGGCCCATTTCCGCTGAGGCGTCTCGAGGCTGATCACACCTCACCTCTGGAACTTCGAAAGGGTCCTTCACACCCTTGGTGCAAATCAAGAAGTTCCCCGACATAGCCGTCTCCACTCGAGAGGAATCACGAGTGTCCCGCCCACATCCAGAGGAGCCCCGTTTCCGCCTCGTAGCTCGAGATGAGGGATCCTTTCCCTGCTTCGTCGGGAAAGAGTTCCCGGCGTTCCCGTCGCATCTCAAGAGGAGGCCCTCTCAACAGGAACGGCGAGAGGAACTCCAGGGTCGTGCCACCATTCCAAGAGTCCCCCAGATGTCTCAGTCCATTCCAGAGGAACCTCTTTTCCCTTCACCAGCTCGTCTTTCACGCCGAGGATCGACTCACACCAAGGTGGCACTTGGCACAGCCCTGTGGGAAAGCCTCGTGGGAAAGCCTCGAGGGACAGCCTTGAGGGAAAGCCACAGATCCCTTGATGCACGTGACAGGAAGCGTGACACTACTGCTGCAGCTCGGGAGGAAAGCGCACGTGCATGCCCCCACACGAGACGCGGACTGACTCCCCTGGGGAGACTCAGAAGCACCCCAAGTTCCATGGCAACACTGGAGAGGAATCCCGAGAGGTCCCCTAGCAACTCGCATGGGGACTGGCCTTTCCTGAGGCCACCAGAGCGGGTCCCTGAGGTCCCCGTCGTAACTCGAGAAGACCTGCCGCAACTCGAGAAAATCCAGGAGGTTCTCCCCTCCAGGCGAGATGAGGCCCATTTCCGCTGAGGCGTCTCGAGGCTGATCACACCTCACCTCTGGAACTTCGAAAGGGTCCTTCACACCCTTGGTGCAAATCAAGAAGTTCCCCGACATAGCCGTCTCCACTCGAGAGGAATCACGAGGGTCCCGCCCACATCCAGAGGAGCCCCGTTTCCGCCTCGTAGCTCGAGATGAGGGATCCTTTCCCTGCTTCGTCGGGAAAGAGTTCCCGGCGTTCCCGTCGCATCTCAAGAGGAGGCCCTCTCAACAGGAACGGCGAGAGGAACTCCAGGGTCGTGCCACCATTCCAAGAGTCCCCCAGATGTCTCAGTCCATTGCAGAGGAACCTCTTTTCCCTTCACCGGCTCGTCTTTCACGCGGAGGATCGACTCACACCAAGGTGGCACGTGGCACAGCCCTGTGGGAAAGCCTCGTGGGAAAGCCTCGAGGGACAGCCTCGAGGGAAAGCCACAGATCCCTTGATCCACGTGACAGGAAGCGTGACACTACTGCTGCAGCTCGGGAGGAAAGCGCACGTGCATGCCCCCACTCGAGACGCGGACTGACTCCCCTGGGGAGACTCAGAAGCACCCCAAGATACATGGCAACACTGGAGAGGAATCCTCAGGTTCCGGCCCCGACTCCACACAAAGACTGAGGCCCCAGTATGGACGGGAGAGGAATCCCGAGAGGTCCCCTAGCAACTCGCATGGGGACTGGCCTTTCCTGAGGCCACCAGAGCGGGTCCCTGAGGTCCCCGTCGTAACTCGAGAAGACCTGCCGCAACTCGAGAAAATCCAGGAGGTTCTTCCCTCCAGGCGAGATGAGGCCCATTTCCGCTGAGGCGTCTCGAGGCTGATCACACCTCACCTCTGGAACTTCGAAAGGATCCTTCACACCCTTGGTGCAAATCAAGAAGTTCCCCGACATACCCGTCTCCACTCGAGAGGAATCACGAGGGTCCCGCCCACATCCAGAGGAGCCCCGTTTCCGCCTCGTAGCTCGAGATTAGGGATCCTTTCCCTGCTTCATCGGGAAAGAGTTCCCGGCGTTCCCGTCGCATCTCAAGAGGAGGTCCTCTCAACAGGAATGGCGAGAGGAACTCCAGGGTCGTGCCACCATTGCAAGAGTCCCCCAGATGTCTCAGTCCATTCCAGAGGAACCTCTTTTCCCTTCACCGGCTCGTCTTTCACGCCGAGGATCGACTCACACCAAGGTGGCACGTGGCACAGCCCTGTCGGAAAGCCTCGTGGGAAAGCCTCGAGGGACAGCCTCGAGGGAAAGCCACAGATCCCTTGATCCACGTGACAGGAAGCGTGACACTACTGCTGCAGCTCGGGAGGAAAGCGCACGTGCATGCCCCCACTCGAGACGAGGCCTGACTCCCCTGGGGAGACTCAGAAGCACCCCAAGATCCATGGCAACACTGGAGAGGAATCCTCAGGTTCTGGCCCCGACTCCACACAAGGACTGAGGCCCCGGCATGGACGGGAGAGGAATCCCGAGAGGTCCCCTAGCAACTCGCATGGGGACTGGCCTTTCCTGAGGCCACCAGAGCGGGTCCCTGAGGTCCCCGTCGTAACTCGAGAAGACCTGCCGCAACTCGAGAAAATCCTGGAGGTTCTAGCCTCCAGGCGAGATGAGGCCCATTTCGACTGAGGCGTCTCGAGGCTGATCACACCTCACCTCTCGAACTTCGAAAGGCTCCTTCACACCCTAGGTGCAAATCAAGAAGTTCCCCGACATAGCCGTCTCCACTCGAGAGGAATCACGAGGGTCCCGCCCACATCCAGAGGAGCCCCGTTTCCGCCTCGTAGCTCGAGATGAGGGATCCTTTCCCTGCTTCGTCGGGAAAGAGTTCCCGGCGTTCCCGTCGCATCTCAAGAGGAGGCCCTCTCAACAGGAACGGCGAGAGGAACTCCAGGGTCGTGCCACCATTCCAAGAGTCCCCCAGATGTCTCAGTCCATTCCAGAGGAAGCTCTTTTCCCTTCACCGGCTCGTCTTTCACGCCGAGGATCGACTCACACGAAGGTGGCACTTGGCACGGCCCTGTGGGAAAGCCTCCTGGGGAAGCCTCGAGGGACAGCCTCGAGGGAAAGCCACAGATCCCTTGATCCACGTGACAGGAAGCGTGACACTACTGCTGCAGCTCGGGAGGAAAGCGCACGTGCATTCCCCCACTCGAGACGAGGCCTGACTCCCCTGGGGAGACTCAGAAGCACCCCAAGATCCATGGCAACACTGGAGAGGAATCCTCAGGTTCCGGCCCCGACTCCACACAAGGACTGAGGCCCCGGCATGGACGGGAGAGGAATCCCGAGAGGTCCCCTAGCAACTCGCATGGGGACTGGCCTTTCCTGAGGCCACCAGAGCGGGTCCCTGAGGTCCCCGTCGTAACTCGAGAAGACCTGCCGCAACTCGAGAAAATCCAGGAGGTTCTCCCCTCCAGGCGAGATGAGGCCCATTTCCGCTGAGGCGTCTCGAGGCTGATCACACCTCACCTCTGGAACTTCGAAAGGCTCCTTCACACCCTTGGTGCAAATCAAGAAGTTCCCCGACATACCCGTCTCCACTCGAGAGGAATCACGAGGGTCCCGCCCACATCCAGAGGAGCCCCGTTTCCGCCTCGTAGCTCGAGATGAGGGATCCTTTCCCTGCTTCGTCGGGAAAGAGTTCCCGGCGTTCCCGTCGCATCTCAAGAGGAGGCCCTCTCAACAGGAACGGCGAGAGGAACTCCAGGGTCGTGCCACCATTCCAAGAGTCCCCCAGATGTCTCAGTCCATTCCAGAGGAACCTCTTTTCCCTTCACCGGCTCGTCTTTCACGCCGAGGATCGACTCACACCAAGGTGGCACGTGGCACAGCCCTGTGGGAAAGCCTCGTGGGAAAGACTCGAGGGACAGCCTCGAGGGAAAGCCACAGATCCCTTGATGCACGTGACAGGAAGCGTGACACTACTGCTGCAGCTCGGGAGGAAAGCGCACGTGCATGCCCCCACTCGAGACGAGGCCTGACTCCCCTGGGGAGACTCAGAAGCTCCCCAAGATCCATGGCAACACTGGAGAGGAATCCTCAGGTTCCGGCCCCGACTCCACACAAGGACTGAGGCCCCGGCATGGACGGGAGAGGAATCCCGAGAGGTCCCCTAGCAACTCGCATGGGGACTGGCCTTTCCTGAGGCCACCAGAGCGGGTCCCTGAGGTCCCCGTCGTAACTCGAGAAGACCTGCCGCAACTCGAGAAAATACAGGAGGTTCTCCCCTCCAGGCGAGATGAGGCCCATTTCCGCTGAGGCGTCTCGAGGCTGATCACACCTCACCTCTGGAACTTCGAAAGGCTCCTTCACACCCTTGGTGCAAATCAAGAAGTTCCCCGACATAGCCGTCTCCACTCGAGAGGAATCACGAGGGTCCCGCCCACATCCAGAGGAGCCCCGTTTCCGCCTCGTAGCTCGAGATGAGGGATCCTTTCCCTGCTTCGTCGGGAAAGAGTTCCCGGCGTTCCCGTCGCATCTCAAGAGGAGGCCCTCTCAACAGGAACGGCGAGAGGAACTCCAGGGTCGTGCTACCATTCCAAGAGTCCCCCAGATGTCTCAGTCCATTGCAGAGGAACCTCTTTTCCCTTCACCGGCTCGTCTTTCACGCGGAGGATCGACTCACACCAAGGTGGCACGTGGCACAGCCCTGTGGGAAAGCCTCGTGGGAAAGCCTCGAGGGACAGCCTCGAGGGAAAGCCACAGATCCCTTGATCCACGTGACAGGAAGCGTGACACTACTGCTGCAGCTCGGGAGGAAAGTGCACGTGCATGCCCCCACTCGAGACGCGGACTGACTCCCCTGGGGAGACTCAGAAGCACCCCAAGATACATGGCAACACTGGAGAGGAATCCTCAGGTTCCGGCCCCGACTCCACACAAAGACCTGAGGCCCCAGTATGGACGGGAGAGGAATCCCGAGAGGTCCCCTAGCAACTCGCATGGGGGACTGGCCTTTCCTGAGGCCACCAGAGCGGGTCCCTGAGGGCCCCGTCGTAACTCGAGAAGACCTGCCGCAACTCGAGAAAATCCAGGAGGTTCTTCCCTCCAGGCGAGATGAGGCCCATTTCCGCTGAGGCGTCTCGAGGCTGATCACACCTCACCTCTGGAACTTCGAAAGGCTCCTTCACACCCTTGGTGCAAATCAAGAAGTTCCCCGACATAGCCGTCTCCACTCGAGAGGAATCACGAGGGTCCCCGCCCACATCCAGAGGAGCCCCGTTTCCCGCCTCGTAGCTCGAGATTAGGGATCCTTTCCCTGCTTCATCGGGAAAGAGTTCCCCGGCGTTCCCGTCGCATCTCAAGAGGAGGTCCTCTCAACAGGAACGGCGAGAGGAACTCCAGGGTCGTGCCACCATTCCAAGAGTCCCCCAGATGTCTCAGTCCATTCCAGAGGAACCTCTTTTCCCTTCACCGGCTCGTCTTTCACGCCGAGGATCGACTCACACCAAGGTGGCACGTGGCACAGCCCTGTCGGAAAGCCTCGTGGGAAAGCCTCGAGGGACAGCCTCGAGGGAAAGCCACAGATCCCTTGATCCACGTGACAGGAAGCGTGACACTACTGCTGCAGCTCGGGAGGAAAGCGCACGTGCATGCCCCCACTCGAGACGAGGCCTGACTCCCCTGGGGAGACTCAGGAAGCACCCCAAGATCCATGGCAACACTGGAGAGGAATCCTCAGGTTCTGGCCCCGACTCCACACAAGGACTGAGGCCCCGGCATGGACGGGAGAGGAATCCCGAGAGGTCCCCCTAGCAACTCGCATGGGGACTGGCCTTTCTGAGGCCACCAGAGCGGGTCCCTGAGGTCCCCGTCGTAACTCGAGAAGACCCTGCCGCAACTCGAGAAAATCCAGGAGGTTCTAGCCTCCAGGCGAGATGAGGCCCATTTCGACTGAGGCGTCTCGAGGCTGATCACACCTCACCTCTCGAACTTCGAAAGGCTCCTTCACACCCTAGGTGCAAATCAAGAAGTTCCCACGACATACCCCGTCTCCACTCGAGAGGAATCACGAGGGTCCCCGCCCACATCCAGAGGAGCCCCGTTTCCGCCTAGTAGCTCGAGATGAGGGATCCTTTCCCTGCTTCGTCGGGAAAGAGTTCCCGCGTTCCCGTCGCATCTCAAGAGGAGGCCCCTCTCAACAGGAACGGCGAGAGGAACTCCAGGGTCGTGCCACCCATTCCAAGAGTCCCCCAGATGTCTCAGTCCATTCCAGAGGAAGCTCTTTTCCCTTCACCCGGCTCGTCTTTCACGCCGAGGATCGACTCACACCAAGGTGGCACTTGGCACGGCCCTGTGGGAAAGCCTCCTGGGGAAGCCTCGAGGGACAGCCTCGAGGGAAAGCCACAGATCCCTTGATCCACGTGACAGGAAGCGTGACACTACTGCTGCAGCTCGGGAGGAAAGCGCACGTGCATGCCCCCACTCGAGACGAGGCCTGACTCCCCTGGGGAGACTCAGAAGCACCCCAAGATCCATGGCAACACTGGAGAGGAATCCTCAGGTTCCGGCCCCGACTCCACACAAGGACTGAGGCCCCCGGCATGGACGGGAGAGGAATCCCGAGAGGTCCCCTAGCAACTCGCCATGGGGACTGGCCTTTCCTGAGGCCACCCAGAGCGGGTCCCTGAGGTCCCCGTCGTAACTCGAGAAGACCTGCCGCAACTCGAGAAAATCCAGGAGGTTCTCCCCTCCAGGCGAGATGAGGCCCATTTCCGCTGAGGCGTCTCGAGGCTGATCACACCTCACCTCTGGAACTTCGAAAGGCTCCTTCACACCCTTGGTGCAAATCAAGAAGTTCCCCCGACATAGCCGTCTCCACTCGAGAGGAATCACGAGGGTCCCGCCCACATCCAGAGGAGCCCCGTTTCCGCCTCGTAGCTCGAGATGAGGGATCCTTTCCCTGCTTCGTCGGGAAAGAGTTCCCGGCGTTCCCGTCGCATCTCAAGAGGAGGCCTCTCAACAGGAACGGCGAGAGGAACTCCAGGGTCGTGCCACCATTCCAAGAGTCCCCCAGATGTCTCAGTCCATTCCAGAGGAACCTCTTTTCCCTTCACCGGCTCGTCTTTCACGCCGAGGATCGACTCACACCAAGGTGGCACGTGGCACAGCCCTGTGGGAAAGCCTCGTGGGAAAGACTCGAGGGACAGCCTCGAGGGAAAGCCACAGATCCCTTGATGCACGTGACAGGAAGCGTGACACTACTGCTGCAGCTCGGGAGGAAAGTGCACGTGCATGCCCCCACTCGAGACGCGGACTGACTCCCCTGGGCAGACTCAGAAGCACCCCAAGATACATGGCAACACTGGAGAGGAATCCTCAGGTTCCGGCCCCGACTCCACACAAGGACTGAGGCCCCGGCATGGACGGGAGAGGAATCCCGAGTGGTCCCCTAGCAACTCGCATGGGGACTGGCCTTTCCTGAGGCCACCAGAGCGGGTCCCTGAGGTCCCCGTCGTAACTCGAGAAGACCTGCCGCAACTCGAGAAAATCCAGGAGGTTCTCCCCTCCAGGCTAGATGAGGCCCATTTCCGCTGAGGCGTCTCGAGGCTGATCACACCTCACCTCTGGAACTTCGAAAGGCTCCTTCACACCCTTGGTGCAAATCAAGAAGTTCCCCGACACACCCGTCTCCACTCGAGAGGAATCACGATTGTCCCGCCCACATCCAGAGGAGCCCCGTTTCCGCCTCGTAGCTCGAGATGAGGGATCCTTTCCCTGTTTCTTCGGGAAAGAGTTCCCGGCGTTCCCGTCGCATCTCAAGAGGAGGCCCTCTCAACAGGAACGGCGAGAGGAACTCCAGGGTCGTGCCACCATTCCAAGAGTCCCCCAGATGTCTCAGTCCATTCCAGAGGAACCTCTTTTCCCTTCACCGGCTCGTCTTACATGCCGAGGATCGACTCACTCCAAGGTGGCACTTGGCACAGCCCTGTGGGAAAGCCTCGTGGGAAAGCCTCGAGGGACAGCCTCGAGGGAAAGCCACAGATCCCTTGATGCACGTGACAGGAAGCGTGACACTACTGCTGCAGCTCGGGAGGAAAGCGCACGTGCATGCCCCCACTCGAGACGAGGCCTGAATCCCCTGGGGAGACTCAGAAGCACCCCAAGATCCATGGCAACACTGGAGAGGAATCCTCAGGTTCCGACCCCGACTCCACACAAGGACTGAGGCCCCGGCATGGACGGGAGAGGAATCCCGAGAGGTCCCCTAGCAACTCGCATGGGGACTGGCCTTTCCTGAGGCCACCAGAGCGAGTCCCTGAGGTCCCCGTCGTACCTCGAGAAGACCTGCCGCAACTCGAGAAAATCCAGGAGGTTCTCCCCTCCAGGCTAGATGAGGCCCATTTCCGCTGAGGCATCTCGAGGCTGATCACACCTCACCTCTGGAACTTCGAAAGGCTCCTTCACACCCTTGGTTCAAATCAAGAAGTTCCCCGACATACCCGTCTCCACTCGAGAGGAATCACGAGGGTCCCGCCCACATCCAGAGGAGCCCCGTTTCCGCCTCGTAGCTCGAGATGAGGGATCCTTTCCCTGCTTCGTCGGGAAAGAGTTCCCGGCGTTCCCGTCGCATCTCAAGAGGAGGCCCTCTCAACAGGAACGGCGAGAGGAACTCCAGGGTAGGGCCACCATTCCAAAAGTCCCCCAGATGTCTCAGTCCATTCCAGAGGAACCTCTTTTCCCTTCACCGGCTCGTCTTTCACGCCGAGGATCGACTCACACCAAGGTGGCACGTGGCACAGCCCTGTGGGAAAGCCTCGTGGGAAAGCCTCGAGGGACAGCCTCGAGGGAAAGCCACAGATCCCTTGATGCACGTGACAGGAAGCGTGACACTACTGCTGCAGCTCGGGAGGAAAGCGCACGTGCATGCCCCCACTCGAGACGAGGCCTGACTCCCCTGGGGAGACTCAGAAGCACCCCAAGATCCATGGCAACACTGGAGAGGAATCCTCAGGTTCCGACCCCGACTCCACACAAGGACTGAGGCCCCGGCATGGACGGGAGAGGAATCCCGAGAGGTCCCCTAGCAACTCGCATGGGGACTGGCCTTTCCTGAGGCCACCAGAGCGGGTCCCTGAGGTCCCCGTCGTAACTCGAGAAGACCTGCCGCAACTCGAGAAAATCCAGGAGGTTCTGCCCTCCAGGCGAGATGAGGCCCATTTCCGCTGAGGCGTCTCGAGGCTGATCACACCTCACCTCTGGAACTTCGAAAGGGTCCTTCACACCCTTGGTGCAAATCAAGAAGTTCCCCAACTTAGCCGTCTCCACTCGAGAGGAATCACGAGGGTCCCGCCCACATCCAGAGGAGCCCCGTTTCCGCCTCGTAGCTCGAGATGAGGGATCCTTTCCCTGCTTCGTCGGGAAAGAGTTCCCGGCGTTCCCGTCGCATCTCAAGAGGAGGCCCTCTCAACAGGAACGGCGAGAGGAACTCCAGGGTCGTGCCACCATTCCAAGAGTCCCCCAGATGTCTCAGTCCATTCCAGAGGAACCTCTTTTCCCTTCACCGGCTCGTCTTTCACGCGGAGGATCGACTCACACCAAGGTGGCACGTGGCACAGCCCTGTGGGAAAGCCTCGTGGGAAAGCCTCGAGGGACAGCCTCGAGGGAAAGCCACAGATCCCTTGATCCACGTGACAGGAAGCGTGACACTACTGCTGCAGCTCGGGAGGAAAGCGCACGTGCATGCCCCCACTCGAGACGCGGACTGACTCCCCTGGGGAGACTCAGAAGTACCCCAAGATCCATGGCAACACTGGAGAGGAATCCTCAGGTTCCGGCCCCGACTCCACACAAGGACTGAGGCCCCGGCATGGACGGGAGAGGAATCCCGAGAGGTCCCCTAGCAACTCGCATGGGGACTGGCCTTTCCTGAGGCCACCAGAGCGGGTCCCTGAGGTCCCCGTCGTAACTCGAGAAGACCTGCCGCAACTCGAGAAAATCCAGGAGGTTCTCCCCTCCAGGCGAGATGAGGCCCATTTCCGCTGAGGCGTCTCGAGGCTGATCACACCTCACCTCTGGAACTTCGAAAGGGTCCTTCACACCCTTGGTGCAAATCAAGAAGTTCCCCGACATAGCCGTCTCCACTCGAGAGGAATCACGAGGGTCCCGCCCACATCCAGAGGAGCCCCGTTTCCGCCTCGTAGCTCGAGATTAGGGATCCTTTCCCTGCTTCGTCGGGAAAGAGTTCCCGGCGTTCCCGTCGCATCTCAAGAGGAGGCCCTCTCAACAGGAACGGCGAGAGGAACTCCAGGGTCGTGCCACCATTCCAAGAGTCCCCCAGATGTCTCAGTCCATTCCAGAGGAAGCTCTTTTCCCTTCACCGGCTCGTCTTTCACGCCGAGGATCGACTCACACCAAGGTGGCACTTGGCACAGCCCTGTGGGAAAGCCTCGTGGGAAAGCCTCGAGGGACAGCCTCGAGGGAAAGCCACAGATCCCTTGATCCACGTGACAGGAAGTGTGACACTACTGCTGCAGCTCGGGAGGAAAGCGCACGTGCATGCCCCCACTCGAGACGAGGCCTGACTCCCCTGGGGAGACTCAGAAGCACCCCAAGATCCATGGCAACACTGGAGAGGAATCCTCAGGTTCTGGCCCCGACTCCACACAAGGACTGAGGCCCCGGCATGGACGGGAGAGGAATCCCGAGAGGTCCCCTAGCATCTCGCATGGGGACTGGCCTTTCCTGAGGCCACCAGAGCGGGTCCCTGAGGTCCCCGTCGTAACTCGAGAAGACCTGCCGCAACTCGAGAAAATCCAGGAGGTTCTAGCCTTCAGGCGAGATGAGGCCCATTTCCACTGAGGCGTCTCGAGGCTCATCACACCTCACCTCTCGAACTTTGAAAGGCTCCTTCACACCCTTGGTGCAAATCAAGAAGTTCCCCGACATACCCGTCTCCACTCGAGAGTAATCACGAGGGTCCCGCCCACATCCAGAGGAGCCCCGTTTCCGCCTCGTAGCTCGAGATGAGGGATCCTTTCCCTGCTTCGTCGGGAAAGAGTTCCCGGCGTTCCCGTCGCATCTCAAGAGGAGGCCCTCTCAACAGGAACGGCGAGAGGAACTCCAGGGTCGTGCCACCATTCCAAGAGTCCCCCAGATGTCTCAGTCCATTCCAGAGGAACCTCTTTTCCCTTCACCGGCTCGTCATTCACGCCGAGGATCGACTCACACCAAGGTGGCACTTGGCACAGCCCTGTGGGAAAGCCTCGTGGGAAAGCCTCGAGGGACAGCCTCGAGGGAAAGCCACAGATCCCTTGATCCACGTGACAGGAAGCGTGACACTACTGCTGCAGCTCGGGAGGAAAGCGCACGTGCATGCCCCCACTCGAGACGAGGCCTGACTCCCCTGGGGAGACTCAGAAGCCCCCCAAGATCCATGGCAACACTGGAGAGGAATCCTCAGGTTCCGGCCCCGACTCCACACAAGGACTGAGGCCCCGGCATGGACGGGAGAGGAATCCCGAGAGGTCCCCTAGCAACTCGCATGGGGACTGGCCTTTCCTGAGGCCACCAGAGCGGGTCCCTGAGGTCCCCGTCGTAACTCGAGAAGACCTGCCGCAACTCGAGAAAATCCAGGAGGTTCTCCCCTCCAGGCGAGATGAGGCCCATTTCCGCTGAGCCGTCTCGAGGCTGATCACACCTCACCTCTGGAACTTCGAAAGGCTCCTTCACACCCTTGGTGCAAATCAAGAAGTTCCCCGACATACCCGTCTCCACTCGAGAGGAATCACGAGGGTCCCGCCCACATCCAGAGGAGCCCCGTTTCCGCCTCGTAGCTCGAGATGAGGGATCCTTTCCCTGCTTTGTCGGGAAAGAGTTCCCGGCGTTCCCGTCGCATCTCAAGAGGAGGCCCTCTCAACAGGAACGGCGAGAGGAACTCCAGGGTCGTGCCACCATTCCAAGAGTCCCCCAGATGTCTCAGTCCATTCCAGAGGAACCTCTTTTCCCTTCACCGGCTCGTCTTTCACACCGAGGATCGACTCACACCAAGGTGGCACTTGGCACAGCCCTGTGGGAAAGCCTCGTGGGAAAGCCTCGAGGGACAGCCTCGAGGGAAAGCCACAGATCCCTTGATCCACGTGACAGGAAGCGTGACACTACTGCTGCAGCTCGGGAGGAAAGCGCACGTGCATGCCCCCACTCGAGACGAGGCCTGACTCCCCTGGGGAGACTCAGAAGCCCCCCAAGATCCATGGCAACACTGGAGAGAAATCCTCAGGTTCCGGCCCCGACTCCACACAAGGACTGAGGCCCCGGCATGGACGGGAGAGGAATCCCGAGAGGTCCCCTACCAACTCGCATGGGGACTGGCCTTTCCTGAGGCCACCAGAGCGGGTCCCTGAGGTCCCCGTCGTAACTCGAGAAGACCTGCCGCAACTCGAGAAAATCCAGGAGGTTCTCCCCTCCAGGCGAGATGAGGCCCATTTCCGCTGAGGCGTCTCGAGGCTGATCACACCTCACCTCTGGAACTTCGAAAGGGTCCTTCACACCCTTGGTGCAAATCAAGAAGTTCCCCGACATAGCCGTCTCCACTCGAGAGGAATCACGAGGGTCCCGCCCACATCCAGAGGAGCCCCGTTTCCGCCTCGTAGCTCGAGATGAGGGATCCTTTCCCTGCTTCGTCGGGAAAGAGTTCCCGGCGTTCCCGTCGCATCTCAAGAGGAGGCCCTCTCAACAGGAACGGCGAGAGGAACTCCAGGGTCGTGCCACCATTCCAAGAGTCCCCCAGATGTCTCAGTCCATTCCAGAGGAAACTCTTTTCCCTTCACCGGCTCGTCTTTCACGCTGAGGATCGACTCACACCAAGGTGGCACGTGGCACAGCCCTGTGGGAAAGCCTCGTGGGAAAGCCTCGAGGGACAGCCTCGAGGGAAAGCCACAGATCCCTTGATCCACGTGACAGGAAGCGTGACACTACTGCTGCAGCTCGGGAGGAAATGGCACGTGCATGCCCCCACTCGAGACGAGGCCTGACTCCCCTGGGGAGACTCAGAAGCACCCCAAGATCCATGGCAACACTGGAGAGGAATCCTCAGGTTCCGGCCCCGACTCCACACAAGGACTGAGGCCCCGTCATGGACGGGAGAGGAATCCCGAGAGGTCCCCTAGCAACTCGCATGGGGACTGGCCTTTCCTGAGGCCACCAGAGCGGGTCCCTGAGGTCCCCGTCGTAACTCGAGAAGACCTGCCGCAACTCGAGAAAATCCAGGAGGTTCTCCCCTCCAGGCGAGATGAGGCCCATTTCCGCTGAGGCGTCTCGAGGCTGATCACACCTCACCTCTGGAACTTCGAAAGGGTCCTTCACACCCTTGGTGCAAATCAAGAAGTTCCCCGACATAGCCGTCTCCACTCGAGAGGAATCACGAGGGTCCCGCCCACATCCAGAGGAGCCCCGTTTCCGCCTCGTAGCTCGAGATGAGGGATCCTTTCCCTGCTTCGTCGGGAAAGAGTTCCCGGCGTTCCCGTCGCATCTCAAGAGGAGGCCCTCTCAACAGGAACGGCGAGAGGAACTCCATGGTCGTGCCACCATTCCAAGAGTCCACCAGATGTCTCAGTCCATTCCAGAGGAACCTCTTTTCCCTTCACCGGCTCGTCTTTCACGCGGAGGATCGACTCACACCAAGGTGGCACGTGGCACAGCCCTGTGGGAAAGCCTCGTGGGAAAGCCTCGAGGGACAGCCTCGAGGGAAAGCCACAGATCCCTTGATCCACGTGACAGGAAGCGTGACACTACTGCTGCAGATCGGGAGGAAAGCGCACGTGCATGCCCCCACTCGAGACGCGGACTGACTCCCCTGGTGAGACTCAGAAGGACCCCAAGATCCATGGCAACACTGGAGAGGAATCCTCAGGTTCTGGCCCCGACTCCACACAAGGACTGAGGCCCCGGCATGGACGGGAGAGGAATCCCGAGAGGTCCCCTAGCAACTCGCATGGGGACTGGCCTTTCCTGAGGCCACCAGAGCGGGTCCCTGAGGTCCCCGTCGTAACTCGAGAAGACCTGCCGCAACTCGAGAAAATCCAGGAGGTTCTCCCCTCCAGGCGAGATGAGGCCCATTTCCGCTGAGGCGTCTCGAGGCTGATCACACCTCACCTCTGGAACTTCGAAAGGCTCTTTCACACCGTTGGTGCAAATCGAGAAGTTCCCCGACATAGCCGTCTCCACTCGAGAGGAATCACGAGGGTCCCGCCCACAACCAGAGGAGCCCCGTTTCCGCCTCGTAGCTCGAGATGAGGGATCCTTTCCCTGCTTCATCGGGAAAGAGTTCCCGGCGTTCCCGTCGCAACTCAAGAGGAGGCCCTCTCAACAGGAACGGCGAGAGGAACTCCAGGGTCGTGCCACCATTCCAAGAGTCCCCCAGATGTCTCAGTCCATTCCAGAGGAAGCTCTTTTCCCTTCACCGGCTCGTCTTTCACGCCGAGGATCGACTCACACCAAGGTGGCACTTGGCACAGCCCTGTGGGAAAGCCTCGTGGGAAAGCCTCGAGGGACAGCCTCGAGGGAAAGCCACAGATCCCTTGATCCACGTGACAGGAAGCGTGACACTACTGCTGCAGCTCGGGAGGAAAGCGCACGTGCATGCCCCCACTCGAGACGAGGCCTGACTCCCCTGGGGAGACTCAGAAGCACCCCAAGATCCATGGCAACACTGGAGAGGAATCCTCAGGTTCCGGCCCCGACTCCACACAAGGACTGAGGCCCCGGCATGGACGGGAGAGGAATCCCGAGAGGTCCCCTAGCAACTCGCATGGGGACTGGCCTTTCCTGAGGCCACCAGAGCGGGTCCCTGAGGTCCCCGTCGTAACTCGAGAAGACCTGCCGCAACTCGAGAAAATCCAGGAGATTCTCCCCTCCAGGCGAGATGAGGCCCATTTCCGCTGAGGCGTCTCGAGGCTGATCACACCTCACCTCTGGAACTTCGAAAGGCTCCTTCACACCCTTGGTGCAAATCAAGAAGTTCCCCGACATACCCGTCTCCACTCGAGAGGAATCACGAGGGTCCCGCCCACATCCAGAGGAGCCCCGTTTCCGCCTCGTAGCTCGAGATGAGGGATCCTTTCCCTGCTTCGTCGGGAAAGAGTTCCCGGCGTTCCCGTCGCATCTCAAGAGGAGGCCCTCTCAACAGGAACGGCGAGAGGAACTCCAGGGTCGTGCCACCATTCCAAGAGTCCCCCAGATGTCTCAGTCCATTCCAGAGGAACCTCTTTTCCCTTCACCGGCTCGTCTTTCACGCCGAGGATCGACTCACACCAAGGTGGCACTTGGCACAGCCCTGTGGGAAAGCCTCGTGGGAAAGCCTCGAGGGACAGCCTCGAGGGAAAGCCACAGATCCCTTGATCCACGTGACAGGAAGCGTGACACTACTGCTGCAGCTCGGGAGGAAAGCGCACGTGCATGCCCCCACTCGAGACGAGGCCTGACTCCCCTGGGGAGACTCAGAAGCACCCCAAGATCCATGGCAACACTGGAGAGGAATCCTCAGGTTCCGGCCCCGACTCCACACAAGGACTGAGGCCCCGGCATGGACGGGAGAGGAATCCCGAGAGGTCCCCTAGCAACTCGCATGGGGACTGGCCTTTCCTGAGGCCACCAGAGCGGGTCCCTGAGGTCCCCGTCGTAACTCGAGAAGACCTGCCGCAACTCGAGAAAATCCAGGAGGTTCTCCCCTCCAGGCGAGATGAGGCCCATTTCCGCTGAGGCGTCTCGAGGCTGATCACACCTCACCTCTGGAACTTCGAAAGGCTCCTTCACACCCTTGGTGCAAATCAAGAAGTTCCCCGACATACCCGTCTCCACTCGAGAGGAATCACGAGGGTCCCGCCCACATCCAGAGGAGCCCCGTTTCCGCCTCGTAGCTCGAGATGAGGGATCCTTTCCCTGCTTCGTCGGGAAAGATTTCCCGGCGTTCCCGTCGCATCTCAAGAGGAGGCCCTCTCAACAGGAACGGCGAGAGGAACTCCAGGGTCGTGCCACCATTCCAAGAGTCCCCCAGATGTCTCAGTCCATTCCAGAGGAACCTCTTTTCCCTTCACCGGCTCGTCTTTCACGCCGAGGATCGACTCACACCAAGGTGGCACGTGGCACAGCCCTGTGGGAAAGCCTCGTGGGAAAGCCTTGAGGGACAGCCTCGAGGGAAAGCCACAGATCCCTTGATCCACGTGACAGGAAGCGTGACACTACTGCTGCAGCTCGGGAGGAAAGTGTACGTGCATGCCCCCACTCGAGACGCGGACTGACTCCCCTGGGCAGACTCAGAAGCACCCCAAGATCCATGGCAACACTTGAGAGGAATCCTCAGGTTCCGGCCCCGACTCCACACAAGGACTGAGGCCCCGGCATGGACGGGAGAGGAATCCCGAGAGGTCCCCTAGCAACTCGCATGGGGACTGGCCTTTCCTGAGGCCACCAGAGCGGGTCCCTGTGGTCGCCTTCGTAACTCGAGAAGACCTGCCGCAACTCGAGAAAATCCAGGAGGTTCTCCCCTCCAGGCTAGATGAGGCCCATTTCCGCTGAGGCGTCTCGAGGCTGATCACACCTCCCCTCTGGAACTTCGAAAGGCTCCTTCACACCCTTGGTGCAAATCAAGAAGTTCCCCGACACACCCGTCTCCACTCGAGAGGAATCACGAGGGTCCCGCCCACATCCAGAGGAGCCCCGTTTCCGCCTCGTAGCTCGAGATGAGGGATCCTTTCCCTGCTTCGTCGGGAAAGAGTTCCCGGCGTTCCCGTCGCATCTCAAGAGGAGGCCCTCTCAACAGGAACGGCGAGAGGAACTCCAGGGTCGTGTCACCATTCCAAGAGTCCCCCAGATGTCTCAGTCCATTCCAGAGGAACCTCTTTTCCCTTCACCGGCTCGTCTTTCACGCCGAGGATCGACTCACTCCAAGGTGGCACTTGGCACAGCCCTGTGGGAAAGCCTCGTGGGAAAGCCTCGAGGGACAGCCTCGAGGGAAAGTCACAGATCCCTTGATGCACGTGACAGGAAGCGTGACACTACTGCTGCAGCTCGGGAGGAAAGCGCACGTGCATGCCCCCACTCGAGACGAGGCCTGACTCCCCTGGGGAGACTCAGAAGCACCCCAAGATCCATGGCAACACTGGAGAGGAATCCTCAGGTTCCGACCCCGACTCCACACAAGGACTGAGGCCCCGGCATGGACGGGAGAGGAATCCCGAGAGGTCCCCTAGCAACTCGCATGGGGACTGGCCTTTCCTGAGGCCACCAGAGCGGGTCCCTGAGGTCCCCGTCGTAACTCGAGAAGACCTGCCGCAACTCGAGAAAATCCAGGAGGTTCTCCCCTCCAGGCGAGATGAGGCCCATTTCCGCTGAGGCGTCTCGAGGCTGATCACACCTCACCTCTGGAACTTCGCAAGGGTCCTTCACACCCTTGGTGCAAATCAAGAAGTTCCCCGACATACCCGTCTCCACTCGAGAGGAATCACGAGGGTCCCGCCCACATCCAGAGGAGCCCCGTTTCCGCCTCGTAGCTCGAGATGAGGGATCCTTTCCCTGCTTCGTCGGGAAAGATTTCCCGGCGTTCCCGTCGCATCTCAAGAGGAGGCCCTCTCAACAGGAACGGCGAGAGGAACTCCAGGGTCGTGCCACCATTCCAAGAGTCCCCCAGATGTCTCAGTCCATTCCAGAGGAACCTCTTTTCCCTTCACCGGCTCGTCTTTCACGCCGAGGATCGACTCACACCAAGGTGGCACGTGGCACAGCCCTGTGGGAAAGCCTCGTGGGAAAGCCTCGAGGGACAGCCTCGAGGGAAAGCCACAGATCCCTTGATCCACGTGACAGGAAGCGTGACACTACTGTCGCAGCTCGGGAGGAAAGCGCACGTGCATGCCCCCACTCGAGACGCGGACTGACTCCCCTGGGGAGACTCAGAAGCACCCCAAGATCCATGGCAACACTGGAGAGGAATCCTCAGGTTCTGGCCCCGACTCCACACAAGGACTGAGGCCCCGGCATGGACGGGAGAGGAATCCCGAGAGGTCCCCTAGCAACTCGCATGGGGACTGGCCTTTCCTGAGGCCACCAGAGCGGGTCCCTGAGGTCCCCGTCGTAACTCGAGAAGACCTGCCGCAACTCGAGAAAATCCAGGAGGTTCTCCCCTCCAGGCGAGATGAGGCCCATTTCCGCTGAGGCGTCTCGAGGCTGATCACACCTCACATCTGGAACTTCGAAAGGGTCCTTCACACCCTTGGTGCAAATCAAGAAGTTCCCCGACATAGCCGTCTCCACTCGAGAGGAATCACGAGGGTCCCGCCCACATCCAGAGGAGCCCCGTTTCCGCCTCGTAGCTCGAGATGAGGGATCCTTTCCCTGTTTCGTCGGGAAACAGTTCCCGGCGTTCCCGTCGCATCTCAAGAGGAGGCCCTTTCAACAGGAACGGCGAGAGGAACTCCAGGGTCGTGCCACCATTCCAAGAGTCCCCCAAATGTCTCAGTCCATTCCAGAGGAACCTCTTTTCCCTTCACCGGCTCGTCTTTCACGCTGAGGATCGACTCACACCAAGGTGGCACGTGGCACAGCCCTGTGGGAAAGCCTCGTGGGAAAGCCTCGAGGGACAGCCTCGAGGGAAAGCCACAGATCCCTTGATGCACGTGACAGGAAGCGTGACACTACTGCTGCAGCTCGGGAGGAAATCGCACGTGCATGCCCCCACTCGAGACGAGGCCTGACTCCCCTGGGGAGACTCAGAAGCACCCCAAGATCCATGGCAACACTGGAGAGGAATCCTCAGTTTCCGGCCCCGACTCCACACAAGGATTGAGGCCCCGGCATGGACGGGAGAGGAATCCCGAGAGGTCCCCTAGCAACTCGCATGGGGACTGGCCTTTCCTGAGGCCACCAGAGCGGGTCCCTGAGGTCCCCGTCGTAACTCGAGAAGACCTGCCGCAACTCGAGAAAATCCAGGAGGTTCTCCCCTCCAGGCGAGATGAGGCCCATTTCCGCTGAGGCGTCTCGAGGCTGATCACACCTCACCTCTGGAACTTCGAAAGGGTCCTTCACACCCTTGGTGCAAATCAAGAAGTTCCCCGACATAGCCGTCTCCACTCGAGAGGAATCACGAGGGTCCCGCCCACATCCAGAGGAGCCCCGTTTCCGCCTCGTAGCTCGAGATGAGGGATCCTTTCCCTGCTTCATCGGGAAAGAGTTCCCGGCGTTCCCGTCGCATCTCAAGAGGAGGCCCTCTCAACAGGAACGGCGAGAGGAACTCCAGGGTCGTGCCACCATTCCAAGAGTCCCCCAGATGTCTCAGTCCATTCCAGAGGAACCTCTTTTCCCTTCACCGGCTCGTCTTTCACGCCGAGGATCGACTCACACCAAGGTGGCACGTGGCACAGCCCTGTGGGAAAGCCTCGTGGGAAAGCCTCGAGGGACATCCTCGAGGGAAAGCCACAGATCCCTTGATGCACGTGACAGGAAGCGTGACACTACTGCTGCAGCTCGGGAGGAAAGCGCACGTGCATGCCCCCACTCGAGACGAGGCCTGACTCCCCTGGGGAGACTCAGAAGCACCCCAAGATCCATGGCAACACTGGAGAGGTATCCTCAGGTTCCGGCCCCGACTCCACACAAGGACTGAGGCCCCGGCATGGACGGGAGAGGAATCCCGAGAGGTCCCCTAGCAACTCGCATGGGGACTGGCCTTTCCTGAGGCCACCAGAGCGGGTCCCTGAGGTCCCCGTCGTAACTCGAGAAGACCTGCCGCAACTCGAGAAAATCCAGGAGGTTCTCCCCTCCAGGCGAGATGAGGCCCATTTCCGCTGAGGCGTCTCGAGGCTGATCACACCTCACCTCTGGAACTTCGAAAGGGTCCTTCACACCCTTGGTGCAAATCAAGAAGTTCCCGGACATAGCCGTCTCCACTCGAGAGGAATCACGAGGGTCCCGCCCACAACCAGAGGAGCCCCGTTTCCGCCTCGTAGCTCGAGATGAGGGATCCTTTCCCTGCTTCGTCGGGAAAGAGTTCCCGGCGTTCCCGTCGCATCTCAAGAGGAGGCCCTCTCAACAGGAACGGCGAGAGGAACTCCAGGGTCGTGCCACCATTCCAAGAGTCCCCCAGATGTCTCAGTCCATTCCAGAGGAACCTCTTTTCCCTTCACCGGCTCGTCTTTCACGCCGAGGATCGACTCACACCAAGGTGGCACGTGGCACAGCCCTGTGGGAAAGCCTCGTGGGAAAGCCTCGAGGGACAGCCTCGAGGGAAAGCCACAGATCCCTTGATGCACGTGACAGGAAGCGTGACACTACTGCTGCAGCTCGGGAGGAAAGCGCACGTGCATGCCCCCACTCGAGACGAGGCCTGACTCCCCTGGGGAGACTCAGAAGCACCCCAAGACCCATGGCAACACTGGAGAGGAATCCTCAGGTGCCGGCCCCGACTCCACACAAGGACTGAGGCCCCGGCATGGACGGGAGAGGAATCCCGACAGGTCCCCTAGCAACTCGCATGGGGACTGGCCTTTCCTGAGGCCACCAGAGCGGGTCCCTGAGGTCCCCGTCGTAACTCGAGAAGACCTGCCGCAACTCGAGAAAATCCAGGAGGTTCTCCCCTCCAGGCGAGATGAGGCCCATTTCCGCTGAGGCGTCTCGAGGCTGATCGCACCTCACCTCTGGAACTTCGAAAGGCTCCTTCACACCCTTGGTGCAAATCAAGAAGTTCCCCGACCTAGCCGTCTCCACTCGAGAGGAATCACGAGGGTCCCGCCCACATCCAGAGGAGCCCCGTTTCCGCCTCGTAGCTCGAGATGAGGGATCCTTTCCCTGCTTCGTCGGGAAAGAGTTCCCGGCGTTCCCGTCGCATCTCAAGAGGAGGCCCTCTCAACAGGAACGGCGAGAGGAACTCCAGGGTCGTGCCACCATTCCAAAAGTCCCCCAAATATCTCAGTCCATTGCAGAGGAACCTCTTTTCCCTTCACCGGCTCGTCTTTCACGCCGAGGATCGACTCACACCAAGGTGGCACGTGGCACAGCCCTGTGGGAAAGCCTCGTGGGAAAGCCTCGAGGGACAGCCTCGAGGGAAAGCCACAGATCCCTTGATGCACGTGACAGGAAGCGTGACACTACTGCTGCAGCTCGGGAGGAAAGCGCACGTGCATGCCCCCACTCGAGACGAGGCCTGACTCCCCTGGGGAGACTCAGAAGCACCCCAAGATCCATGGCAACACTGGAGAGGAATCCCGAGAGGTCCCCTAGCAACTCACATGGGGACTGGCCTTTCCTGAGGCCACCAGAGCGGGTCCCTGAGGTCCCCGTCGTAACTCGAGAAGACCTGCCGCAACTCGAGAAAATCCAGGAGGTTCTCCCCTCCAGGCGAGATGAGGCCCATTTCCGCTGAGGCGTCTCGAGGCTGATCACACCTCACCTCTGGAACTTCGAAAGGGTCCTTCACACCCTTGGTGCAAATCAAGAAGTTCCCCGACATAGCCGTCTCCACTCGAGAGGAATCACGAGGGTCCCGCCCACATCCAGAGGAGCCCCGTTTCCGCCTCGTAGCTCGAGATGAGGGATCCTTTCCCTGCTTCCTCGGGAAAGAGTTCCCGGCGTTCCCGTCGCATCTCAAGAGGAGGCCCTCTCAACAGGAACGGCGAGAGGAACTCCAGGGTCGTGCCACCATTCCAAGAGTCCCCCAGATGTCTCAGTCCATTCCAGAGGAACCTCTTTTCCCTTCACCGGCTCGTCTTTCACGCCGAGGATCGACTCACACCAAGGTGGCACGTGGCACAGCCCTGTGGGAAAGACTCGTCGGAAAGCCTCGAGAGACAGCATCGAGGGAAAGCCACAGATCCCTTGATGCACGTGACAGGAAGCGTGACACTACTGCTGCAGCTCGGGAGGAAAGCGCACGTGCATGCCCCCACTCGAGACGAGGCCCTACTCCCCTGGGGAGACTCAGAAGCACCCCAAGATCCATGGCAACACTGGAGAGGAATCCTCAGGTGCCGGCCCCGACTCCACACAAGGACTGAGGCCCCGGCATGGACGGGAGAGGAATCCCGAGAGGTCCCCTAGCAACTCGCATGGGGACTGGCCTTTCCTGAGGCCACCAGAGCGGGTCCCTGAGGTCCCCGTCGTAACTCGAGAAGACCTGCCGCAACTCGAGAAAATCCAGGAGGTTCTCCCCTCCAGGCGAGATGAGGCCCATTTCCGCTGAGGCGTCTCGAGGCTGATCGCACCTCACCTCTGGAACTTCGAAAGGCTCCTTCACACCCTTGGTGCAAATCAAGAAGTTCCCCGACATACCCGTCTCCACTCGAGAGGAATCACGAGGGTCCCGCCCACATCCAGAGGAGCCCCGTTTCCGCCTCGTAGCTCGAGATGAGGGATCCTTTCCCTGCTTCGTCGGGAAAGAGTTCCCGGCGTTCCCGTCGCATCTCAAGAGGAGGCCCTCTCAACAGGAACGGCGAGAGGAACTCCAGGGTAGGGCCACCATTCCAAAAGTCCCCCAGATGTCTCAGTCCATTCCAGAGGAACCTCTTTTCCCTTCACCGGCTCGTCTTTCACGCCGAGGATCGACTCACACCAAGGTGGCACGTGGCACAGCCCTGTGGGAAAGCCTCGTGGGAAAGCCTCGAGGGACAGCCTCGAGGGAAAGCCACAGATCCCTTGATGCACGTGACAGGAAGCGTGACACTACTGATGCAGCTCGGTAGGAAAGCGCACGTGCATGCCCCCACTCGAGACGAGGCCTGACTCCCCTGGGGAGACTCAGAAGCACCCCAAGATCTATGGCAACACTGGAGAGGAATCCCGAGAGGTCCCCTAGCAACTCACATGGGGACTGGCCTTTCCTGAGGCCACTAGAGCGGATCCCTGAGGTCCCCGTCGTAACTCGAGAAGACCTGCCGCAACTCGAGAAAATCCAGGAGGTTCTCCCCTCCAGGCGAGATGAGGCCCATTTCCGCTGAGGCGTCTCGAGGCTGATCACACCTCACCTCTGGAACTTCGAAAGGGTCCTTCACACCCTTGGTGCAAATCCAGAAGTTCCCCGACATAGCCGTCTCCACTCGAGAGGAATCACGAGGGTCCCGCCCACATCCAGAGGAGCCCCGTTTCCGCCTCGTAGCTCGAGATGAGGGATCCTTTCCCTGCTTCGTCGGGAAAGAGTTCCCGGCGTTCCCGTCGCATCTCAAGAGGAGGCCCTCTCAACAGGAACGGCGAGAGGAACTCCAGGGTAGGGCCACCATTCCAAGAGTCCCCCAGATGTCTCAGTCCATTCCAGAGGAACCTCTTTTCCCTTCACCGGCTCGTCTTTCACGCCGAGGATCGACTCACACCAAGGTGGCACGTGGCACAGCCCTGTGGGAAAGCCTCGTGGGAAAGCCTCGAGAGACAGCCTCGAGGGAAATCCACAGATCCCTTGATGCACGTGACAGGAAGCGTGACACTACTGCTGCAGCTCGGGAGGAAAGCGCACGTGCATGCCCCCACTCGAGACGAGGCCTGACTCCCCTGGGGAGACTCAGAAGCACCCCAAGATCCATGGCAACACTGGAGAGGAATCCCGAGAGGTCCCCTAGCAACTCGCATGGGGACTGGCCTTTCCTGAGGCCACCAGAGCGGGTCCCTGAGGTCCCCGTCGTAACTCGAGAATACCTGCCGCAACTCGAGAAAATCCAGGAGGTTCTCCCCTCCAGGCGAGATGAGGCCCATTTCCGCTGAGGCGTCTCGAGGCTGATCACACCTCACCTCTGGAACTTCGAAAGGGTCCTTCACACCCTTGGTGCAAATCAAGAAGTTCCCCGACATACCCGTCTCCACTCGAGAGGAATCACGAGGGTCCCGCCCACATCCAGAGGAGCCCCGTTTCCGCCTCGTAGCTCGAGATGAGGGATCCTTTCCCTGATTCGTCGGGAAAGAGTTCCCGGCGTTCCCGTCGCATCTCAAGAGGAGGCCCTCTCAACAGGAACGGCGAGAGGAACTCCAGGGTCGTGCCACCATTCCAAGAGTCCCCCAGATGTCTCAGTCCATTCCAGAGGAACCTCTTTTCCCTTCACCGGCTCGTCTTTCACGCCGAGGATCGACTCACACCAAGGTGGCACGTGGCACAGCCCTGTGGGAAAGCCTCGTGGAAAGCCTCGAGGGACAGCCTCGAGGGAAAGCCACAGATCCCTTGATCCACGTGACAGGAAGCATGACACTACAGCTGCAGCTCGGGAGGAAAGCGTACGTGCATGCTCCCACTCGAGACGCGGACTGAATCCCCTGGGGAGTCTCAGAAGCACCCCAAGATCCATGGCAACACTGGAGAGGAATCCTCAGATTCCGGCCCCGACTCCACACAAGGACTGAGGCCCCGTCATGGACGGGAGAGGAATCCCGAGAGGTCCCCTAGCAACTCGCATGGGGACTGGCCTTTCCTGAGGCCACCAGAGCGGGTCCCTGAGGTCCCCGTCGTAACTCGAGAAGACCTGCCGCAACTCGAGAAAATCCAGGAGGTTCTCCCCTCCAGGCGAGATGAGGCCCATTTCCGCTGAGGCGTCTCGAGGCTGATCACACCTCACCTCTGGAACTTCGAAAGGCTCCTTCACACCCTTGGTGCAAATCAAGAAGTTCCCCGACATAGCCGTCTCCACTCGAGAGGAATCACGAGGGTCCCGCCCACATCCAGAGGAGCCCCGTTTCCGCCTCGTAGCTCGAGATGAGGGTCCTTTCCCTGCTTCGTCGGGAAAGAGTTCCCGGCGTTCCCGTCGCATCTCAAGAGGAGGCCCTCTCAACAGGAACGGCGAGAGGAACTTCAGGGTCGTGCCACCATTCCAAGAGTCCCCCAGATGTCTCAGTCCATTCCAGAGGAACCTCTTTTCCCTTCACCGGCTCGTCTTTCACGCCGAGGATCGACTCACACCAAGGTGGCACGTGGCACAGCCCTGTGGGAAAGCCTCGTGGGAAAGCCTCGAGAGACAGCCTCGAGGGAAAGCCACAGATCCCTTGATGCACGTGACAGGAAGCGTGACACTACTGCTGCAGCTCGGGAGGAAAGCGCACGTGCATGCCCCCACTCGAGACGAGGCCTGACTCCCCTGGGGAGACTCAGAAGCACCCCAAGATCCATGGCAACACTGGAGAGGAATCCTCAGGTTCCGGCCCCGACTCCACACAAGGACTGAGGCCCCGGCATGGACGGGAGAGGAATCCCGAGAGGTCCCCTAGCAACTCGCATGGGGACTGGCCTTTCCTGAGGCCACCAGAGCGGGTTCCTGAGGTCCCCGTCGTAACTCGAGAAGACCTGCCGCAACTCGAGAAAATCCAGGAGGTTCTCCCCTCCAGGCGAGATGAGGCCCATTTCCGCTGAGGCGTCTCGAGGCTGATCACACCTCACCTCTGGAACTTCGAAAGGGTCCTTCACACCCTTGGTGCAAATCAAGAAGTTCCCCGACATAGCCGTCTCCACTCGAGAGGAATCACGAGGGTCCCGCCCACATCCAGAGGAGCCCCGTTTCCGCCTCGTAGCTCGAGATGAGGGATCCTTTCCCTGCTTCGTCGGGAAAGAGTTCCCGGCGTTCCCGTCGCATCTCAAGAGGAGGCCCTCTCAACAGGAACGGCGAGAGGAACTCCAGGGTCGTTCCACCATTCCCAGAGTCCCCCAGATGTCTCAGTCCATTCCAGAGGAACCTCTTTTCCCTTCACCGGCTCGTCTTTCACGCCGAGGATCGACTCACACCAAGGTGGCATGTGGCACAGCCCTGTGGGAAAGCCTCGTGGGAAAGCCTCGAGAGACAGCCTCGAGGGAAAGCCACAGATCCCTTGATGCACGTGACAGGAAGCGTGACACTACTGCTGCAGCTCGGGAGGAAAGCGCACGTGCATGCCCCCACTCGAGACGAGGCCTGACTCCCCTGGGGAGACTCAGAAGCACCCCAAGATCCATGGCAACACTGGAGAGGAATCCTCAGGTTCCGGCCCCGACTCCACACAAGGACTGAGGCCCCGGCATGGACGGGAGAGGAATCCCGAGAGGTCCCCTAGCAACTCGCATGGGGCCTGGCCTTTCCTGAGGCCACCAGAGCGGGTCCCTGAGGTCCCCGTCGTAACTCGAGAAGACCTGCCGCAACTCGAGAAAATCCAGGAGGTTCTCCCCTCCAGGCGAGATAAGGGCCATTTCCGCTGAGGCATTTCGAGGCTGATCACACCTCACCTCTGGAACTTCGAAAGGCTCCTTCACACCCTTGGTGCAAATCAAGAAGTTCCCCGACATAGCCGTCTCCACTCGAGAGGAATCACGAGGGTCCCGCCCACATCCAGAGGAGCCCCATTTCCGCCTCGTAGCTCGAGATGAGGGATCCTTTCCCTGCTTCGTCGGGAAAGAGTTCCCGGCGTTCCCGTCGCATCTCAAGAGGAGGCCCTCTCAACAGGAACGGCGAGAGGAACTCCAGGGTCGTGCCACCATTCCAAGAGTCCCCCAGATGTCTCAGTCCATTCCAGAGGAACCTCTTTTCCCTTCACCGGCTCGTCTTTCACGCCGAGGATCGACTCACACCAAGGTGGCACGTGGCACAGCCCTGTGGGAAAGCCTCGTGGAAAGCCTCGAGGGACAGCCTCGAGGGAAAGCCACAGATCCCTTGATCCACGTGACAGGAAGCATGACACTACAGCTGCAGCTCGGGAGGAAAGCGTACGTGCATGCTCCCACTCGAGACGCGGACTGAATCCCCTGGGGAGTCTCAGAAGCACCCCAAGATCCATGGCAACACTGGAGAGGAATCCTCAGGTTCCGGCCCCGACTCCACACAAGGACTGAGGCCCCGTCATGGACGGGAGAGGAATCCCGAGAGGTCCCCTAGCAACTCGCATGGGGACTGGCCTTTCCTGAGGCCACCAGAGCGGGTCCCTGAGGTCCCCGTCGTAACTCGAGAAGACCTGCCGCAACTCGAGAAAATCCAGGAGGTTCTCCCCTCCAGGCGAGATGAGGCCCATTTCCGCTGAGGCGTCTCGAGGCTGATCACACCTCACCACTGGAACTTCGAAAGGCTCCTTCACACCCTTGGTGCAAATCAAGAAGTTCCCCGACATAGCCGTCTCCACTCGAGAGGAATCACGAGGGTCCCGCCCACATCCAGAGGAGCCCCGTTTCCGCCTCGTAGCTCGAGATGAGGGTCCTTTCCCTGCTTCGTCGGGAAAGAGTTCCCGGCGTTCCCGTCGCATCTCAAGAGGAGGCCCTCTCAACAGGAACGGCGAGAGGAACTTCAGGGTCGTGCCACCATTCCAAGAGTCCCCCAGATGTCTCAGTCCATTCCAGAGGAACCTCTTTTCCCTTCACCGGCTCGTCTTTCACGCCGAGGATCGACTCACACCAAGGTGGCACGTGGCACAGCCCTGTGGGAAAGCCTCGTGGGAAAGCCTCGAGAGACAGCCTCGAGGGAAAGCCACAGATCCCTTGATGCACGTGACAGGAAGCGTGACACTACTGCTGCAGCTCGGGAGGAAAGCGCACGTGCATGCCCCCACTCGAGACGAGGCCTGACTCCCCTGGGGAGACTCAGAAGCACCCCAAGATCCATGGCAACACTGGAGAGGAATCCTCAGGTTCCGGCCCCGACTCCACACAAGGACTGAGGCCCCGGCATGGACGGGAGAGGAATCCCGAGAGGTCCCCTAGCAACTCGCATGGGGACTGGCCTTTCCTGAGGCCACCAGAGCGGGTTCCTGAGGTCCCCGTCGTAACTCGAGAAGACCTGCCGCAACTCGAGAAAATCCAGGAGGTTCTCCCCTCCAGGAGAGATGAGGCCCATTTCCGCTGAGGCGTCTCGAGGCTGATCACACCTCACCTCTGGAACTTCGAAAGGGTCCTTCACACCCTTGGTGCAAATCAAGAAGTTCCCCGACATAGCCGTCTCCACTCGAGAGGAATCACGAGGGTCCCGCCCACATCCAGAGGAGCCCCGTTTCCGCCTCGTAGCTCGAGATGAGGGATCCTTTCCCTGCTTCGTCGGGAAAGAGTTCCCGGCGTTCCCGTCGCATCTCAAGAGGAGGCCCTCTCAACAGGAACGGCGAGAGGAACTCCAGGGTCGTTCCACCATTCCCAGAGTCCCCCAGATGTCTCAGTCCATTCCAGAGGAACCTCTTTTCCCTTCACCGGCTCGTCTTTCACGCCGAGGATCGACTCACACCAAGGTGGCATGTGGCACAGCCCTGTGGGAAAGCCTCGTGGGAAAGCCTCGAGAGACAGCCTCGAGGGAAAGCCACAGATCCCTTGATGCACGTGACAGGAAGCGTGACACTACTGCTGCAGCTCGGGAGGAAAGCGCACGTGCATGCCCCCACTCGAGACGAGGCCTGACTCCCCTGGGGAGACTCAGAAGCACCCCAAGATCCATGGCAACACTGGAGAGGAATCCTCAGGTTCCGGCCCCGACTCCACACAAGGACTGAGGCCCCGGCATGGACGGGAGAGGAATCCCGAGAGGTCCCCTAGCAACTCGCATGGGGACTGGCCTTTCCTGAGGCCACCAGAGCGGGTCCCTGAGGTCCCCGTCGTAACTCGAGAAGACCTGCCGCAACTCGAGAAAATCCAGGAGGTTCTCCCCTCCAGGCGAGATAAGGGCCATTTCCGCTGAGGCATTTCGAGGCTGATCACACCTCACCTCTGGAACTTCGAAAGGCTCCTTCACACCCTTGGTGCAAATCAAGAAGTTCCCCGACATAGCCGTCTCCACTCGAGAGGAATCACGAGGGTCCCGCCCACATCCAGAGGAGCCCCATTTCCGCCTCGTAGCTCGAGATGAGGGATCCTTTCCCTGCTTCGTCGGGAAAGAGTTCCCGGCGTTCCCGTCGCATCTCAAGAGGAGGCCCTCTCAACAGGAACGGCGAGAGGAACTCCAGGGTCGTGCCACCATTCCAAGAGTCCCCCAGATGTCTCAGTCCATTCCAGAGGAACCTCTTTTCCCTTCACCGGCTCGTCTTTCACGCCGAGGATCGACTCACACCAAGGTGGCACGTGGCACAGCCCTGTGGGAAAGCCTCGTGGGAAAGCCTCGAGGGACAGCCTCGAGGGAAAGCCACAGATCCCTTGATCCACGTGACAGGAAGTGTGACACTACTGCTGCAGCTCGGGAGGAAAGCGCACGTGCATGCCCCCACTCGAGACGCGGACTGACTCCCCTGGGGAGACTCAGAAGCACCCCAAGATCCATGGCAACACTGGAGAGGAATCCTCAGGTTCCGGCCCCGACTCCACACAAGGACTGAGGCCCCGGCATGGACGGGAGAGGAATCCCGAGAGGTCCCCTAGCAACTCGCATGGGGACTGGCCTTTCCTGAGGCCACCAGAGCGGGTCCCTGAGGTCCCCGTCGTAACTCGAGAAGACCTGCCGCAACTCGAGAAAATCCAGGAGGTTCTCCCCTCCAGGCGAGATGAGGCCCATTTCCGCTGAGGCGTCTCGAGGCTGATCACACCTCACCTCTAGAACTTCGAAAGGGTCCTTCACACCCTTGGTGCAAATCAAGAAGTTCCCCGACATACCCGTCTCCACTCGAGAGGAATCACGAGGGTCCCGCCCACATCCAGAGGAGCCCCGTTTCCGCCTCGTAGCTCGAGATGAGGGATCCTTTCCCTGCTTCGTCGGGAAAGATTTCCCGGCGTTCCCGTCGCATCTCAAGAGGAGGCCCTCTCAACAGGAACGGCGAGAGGAACTCCAGGGTCGTGCCACCATTCCAAGAGTCCCCCAGATGTCTCAGTCCATTCCAGAGGAACCTCTTTTCCCTTCACCGGCTCGTCTTTCACGCCGAGGATCGACTCACACCAAGGTGGCACGTGGCACAGCCCTGTGGGAAAGCCTCGTGGGAAAGCCTCGAGGGACAGCCTCGAGGGAAAGCCACAGATCCCTTGATCCACGTGATAGGAAGCGTGACACTATTGCTGCAGCTCGGGAGGAAAGCGCACGTGCATGCCCCCACTCGAGACGAGGCCTGACTCCCCTGGGGAGACTCAGAAGCACCCCAAGATCCATGGCAACACTGGAGAGGAATCCTCAGGTTCCTGCCCCGAATCCACACAAGGACTGAGTCCCCGGCATGGACGGGAGAGGAATCCCGAGAGGTCCCCTAGCAACTCGCATGGGGACTGGCCTTTCCTGAGGCCACCAGAGCGGGTCCCTGAGGTCCCCGTCGTAACTCGAGAAGACCTGCCGCAACTCGAGAAAATCCAGGAGGTTCTCCCCTCCAGGCGAGATGAGGCCCATTTCCGCTGAGGCGTCTCGAGGCTGATCACACCTCACCTCTGGAACTTCGAAAGGCTCCTTCACACCCTTGGTGCAAATCAAGAAGTTCCCCGACATACCCGTCTCCACTCGAGAGGAATCACGAGGGTCCCGCCCACATCCAGAGGAGCCCCGTTTCCGCCTCGTAGCTCGAGATGAGGGATCCTTTCCCTGCTTCGTCGGGAAAGAGTTCCCGGCGTTTCCGTCGCATCTCAAGAGGAGGCCCTCTCAACAGGAACGGCGAGAGGAACTCCAGGGTCGTGCCACCATTCCAAGAGTCCCCCAGATGTCTCAGTCCATTCCAGAGGAACCTCTTTTCCCTTCACCGGCTCGTCTTTCACGCCGAGGATCGACTCACACCAAGGTGGCACGTGGCACAGCCCTGTGGGAAAGCCTCGTGGGAAAGCCTCGAGGGACAGCCTCGAGGGAAAGCCACAGATCCCTTGATCCACGTGACAGGAAGCGTGACACTACTGCTGCAGCTCGGGAGGAAATCGCACGTGCATGCCCCCACTCGAGACGAGGCCTGACTCCCCTGGGGAGACTCAGAAGCACCCCAAGATCCATGGCAACACTGGAGAGGAATCCTCAGTTTCCGGCCCCGACTCCACACAAGGACTGAGGCCCCGGCATGGACGGGAGAGGAATCCCGAGAGGTCCCCTAGCAACTCGCATGGGGACTGGCCTTTCCTGAGGCCACCACAGCGGGTCCCTGAGGTCCCCGTCGTAACTCGAGAAGACCTGCCGCAACTCGAGAAAATCCAGGAGGTTCTCCCCTCCAGGCGAGATGAGGCCCATTTCCGCTGAGGCGTCTCGAGGCTGATCACACCTCACCTCTGGAACTTCGAAAGGGTCCTTCACACCCTTGGTGCAAATCAAGAAGTTCCCCGACATAGCCGTCTCCACTCGAGAGGAATCACGAGGGTCCCGCCCACATCCAGAGGAGCCCCGTTTCCGCCTCGTAGCTCGAGATGAGGGATCCTTTCCCTGCTTCATCGGGAAAGAGTTCCCGGTGTTCCCGTCGCATCTCAAGAGGAGGCCCTCTCAACAGGAATGGCGAGAGGAACTCCAGGGTCGTGCCACCATTCCAAGAGTCCCCCAGATGTCTCAGTCCATTCCAGAGGAACCTCTTTTCCCTTCACCGGCTCGTCTTTCACGCCGAGGATCGACTCACACCAAGGTGGCACGTGGCACAGCCCTGTGGGAAAGCCACGTGGGAAAGCCTCGAGGGACAGCCTCGAGGGAAAGCCACAGATCCCTTGATCCACGTGACAGGAAGCGTGACACTACTGCTGCAGCTCGGGAGGAAAGCGCACGTGCATGCCCCCACTCGAGACGAGGCCTGACTCCCCTGGGGAGACTCGGAAGCACCCCAAGATCCATGGCAACACTGGAGAGGTATCCTCAGGTTCCGGCCCCGACTCCACACAAGGACTGAGGCCCCGGCATGGACGGGAGAGGAATCCCGAGAGGTCCCCTAGCAACTCGCATGGGGACTGGCCTTTCCTGAGGCCACCAGAGCGGGTCCCTGAGGTCCCCGTCGTAACTCGAGAAGACCTGCCGCAACTCGAGAAAATCCAGGAGGTTCTCCCCTCCAGGAGAGATGAGGCCCATTTCCGCTGAGGCGTCTCGAGGCTGATCACACCTCACCTCTGGAACTTCGAAAGGGTCCTTCACACCCTTGGTGCAAATCAAGAAGTTCCCCGACATAGCCGTCTCCACTCGAGAGGAATCACGAGGGTCCCGCCCACATCCAGAGGAGCCCCGTTTCCGCCTCGTAGCTCGAGATGAGGGATCCTTTCCCTGCTTCGTCGGGAAAGAGTTCCCGGCGTTCCCGTCGCATCTCAAGAGGAGGCCCTCTCAACAGGAACGGCGAGAGGAACTCCAGGGTCGTGCCACCATTCCCAGAGTCCCCCAGATGTCTCAATCCATTCCAGAGGAACCTCTTTTCCCTTCACCGGCTCGTCTTTCACGCCGAGGATCGACTCACACCAAGGTGGCACGTGGCACAGCCCTGTGGGAAAGCCTCGTGGGAAAGCCTCGAGAGACAGCCTCGAGGGAAAGCCACAGATCCCTTGATGCACGTGACAGGAAGCGTGACACTACTGCTGCAGCTCGGGAGGAAAGCGCACGTGCATGCCCCCACTCGAGACGAGGCCTGACTCCCCTGGGGAGACTCAGAAGCACCCCAAGATCCATGGCAACACTGGAGAGGAATCCTCAGGTTCCGGCCCCGACTCCACACAAGGACTGAGGCCCCGGCATGGACGGGAGAGGAATCCCGAGAGGTCCCCTAGCAACTCGCATGGGGACTGGCCTTTCCTGAGGCCACCAGAGCGGGTCCCTGAGGTCCCCGTCGTAACTCGAGAAGACCTGCCGCAACTCGAGAAAATCCAGGAGGTTCTCCCCTCCAGGCGAGATGAGGGCCATTTCCGCTGAGGCATTTCGAGGCTGATCACACCTCACCTCTGGAACTTCGAAAGGCTCCTTCACACCCTTGGTGCAAATCAAGAAGTTCCCCGACATAGCCGTCTCCACTCGAGAGGAATCACGAGGGTCCCGCCCACATCCAGAGGAGCCCCGTTTCCGCCTCGTAGCTCGAGATGAGGGATCCTTTCCCTGCTTCGTCGGGAAAGAGTTCCCGGCGTTCCCGTCGCATCTCAAGAGGAGGCCCTCTCAACAGGAACGGCGAGAGGAACTCCAGGGTCGTGCCACCATTCCAAGAGTCCCCCAGATGTCTCAGTCCATTCCAGAGGAACCTCTTTTCCCTTCACCGGCTCGTCTTTCACGCCGAGGATCTACTCACACCAAGGTGGCACGTGGCACAGCCCTGTGGGAAAGCCTCGTGGGAAAGCCTCGAGGGACAGCCTCGAGGGAAAGCCACAGATCCCTTGATCCACGTGACAGGAAGCGTGACACTACTGCTGCAGCTCGGGAGGAAAGCGCACGTGCATGCCCCCACTCGAGATGAGGCCTGACTCCCCTGGGGAGACTCAGAAGCACCCCAAGATCCATGGCAACACTGGAGAGGAATCCTCAGGTTCCGGCCCCGACTCCACACAAGGACTGAGGCCCCGGCATGGACGGGAGAGGAATCCCGAGAGGTCCCCTAGCAACTCGCATGGGGACTGGCCTTTCCTGAGGCCACCAGAGCGGGTGCCTGAGGTCCCCGTCGTAACTCGAGAAGACCTGCCGCAACTCGGGAAAATCCAGGAGGTTCTCCCCTCCAGGCGAGATGAGGCCCATTTCCGCTGAGGCGTCTCGAGGCTGATCACACCTCACCTCTGGAACTTCGAAAGGGTCCTTCACACCCTTGGTGCAAATCAAGAAGTTCCCCGACCTAGCCGTCTCCACTCGAGAGGAATCACGAGGGTCCCGCCCACATCCAGAGGAGCCCCGTTTCCGCCTCGTAGCTCGAGATGAGGGATCCTTTCCCTGCTTCGTCGGGAAAGAGTTCCCGGCGTTCCCGTCGCATCTCAAGAGGAGGCCCTCTCAACAGGAACGGCGAGAGGAACTCCAGGGTCTTGCCACCATTCCAAGAGTCCCCCAGATGTCTCAGTCCATTCCAGAGGAACCTCTTTTCCCTTCACCGGCTCGTCTTTCACGCCGAGGATCGACTCACACCAAGGTGGCACGTGGCACAGCCCTGTGGGAAAGCCTCGTGGGAAAGCCTCGAGGGACAGCCTCGAGGGAAAGCCACAGATCCCTTGATCCACGTGACAGGAAGCGTGACACTACTGCTGCAGCTCGGGAGGAAAGCGCACGTGCATGCCCCCACTCGAGACGAGGCCTGACTCCCCTGGGGAGACTCAGAAGCACCCCAAGATCCATGGCAACACTGGAGAGGAATCCTCAGGTTCCGGCCCCGACTCCACACAAGGACTGAGGCCCCGGCATGGACGGGAGAGGAATCCCGAGAGGTCCCCTAGCAACTCGCATGGGGACTGGCCTTTCCTGAGGCCACCAGAGCGGGTTCCTGAGGTCCCCGTCGTAACTCGAGAAGACCTGCCGCAACTCGAGAAAATACAGGAGGTTCTCCCGTCCAGGCGAGATGAGGCCCATTTCCGCTGAGGCGTCTCGAGGCTGATCACACCTCACCTCTGGAACTTCGAAAGGGTCCTTCACACCCTTGGTGCAAATCAAGAAGTTCCCCGACCTAGCCGTCTCCACTCGAGAGGAATCATGAGGGTCCCGCCCACATCCAGAGGAGCCCCGTTTCCGCCTCGTAGCTCGAGATGAGGGATCCTTTCCCTGCTTCGTCGGGAAAGAGTTCCCGGTGTTGCCGTCGCATCTCAAGAGGAGGCCCTCTCAACAGGAACGGCGAGAGGAACTCCAGGGTCGTACCACCATTCCAAGAGTCCCCCAGATGTCTCAGTCCATTCCAGAGGAACCTCTTTTCCCTTCACCGGCTCGTCTTTCACGCCGAGGATCGACTCACACCAAGGTGGCACGTGGCACAGCCCTGTGGCAAAGCCTCGTGGGAAAGCCTCGAGGGACAGCCTCGAGGGAAAGACACAGATCCCTTGATCCACGTGACAGGAAGCGTGACACTACTGCTGCAGCTCGGGAGGAAAGCGCACGTGCATGCCCCCACTCGAGATGAGGCCTGACTCCCCTGGGGAGACTCAGAAGCACCCCAAGATCCATGGCAACACTGGAGAGGAATCCTCAGGTTCCGGCCCCGACTCCACACAAGGACTGAGGCCCCGGCATGGACGGGAGAGGAATCCCGAGAGGTCCCCTAGCAACTCGCATGGGGACTGGCCTTTCCTGAGGCCACCAGAGCGGGTCCCTGAGGTCCCCGTCGTAACTCGAGAAGACCTGCCGCAACTCGAGAAAATCCAGGAGGTTCTCCCCTCCAGGCGAGATGAGGCCCATTTCCGCTGAGGCGTCTCGAGGCTGATCACACCTCACCTCTGGAACTTCGAAAGGCTCCTTCACACCCTTGGTGCAAATCAAGAAGTTCCCCGACCTAGCCGTCTCCACTCGAGAGGAATCACGAGGGTCCCGCCCACATCCAGAGGAGCCCCGTTTCCGCCTCGTAGCTCGAGATGAGGGATCCTTTCCCTGCTTCGTCGGGAAAGAGTTCCCGGCGTTCCCGTCGCATCTCAAGAGGAGGCCCTCTCAACAGGAACGGCGAGAGGAACTCCAGGGTCTTGCCACCATTCCAAGAGTCCCCCAGATGTCTCAGTCCATTCCAGAGGAACCTCTTTTCCCTTCACCGGCTCGTCTTTCACGCCGAGGATCGACTCACACCAAGGTGGCACGTGGCACAGCCCTGTGGGAAAGCCTCGTGGGAAAGCCTCGAGGGACAGCCTCGAGGGAAAGCCACAGATCCCTTGATCCACGTGACAGGAAGCGTGACACTACTGCTGCAGCTCGGGAGGAAAGCGCACGTGCATGCCCCCACTCGAGACGAGGCCTGACTCCCCTGGGGAGACTCAGAAGCACCCCAAGATCCATGGCAACACTGGAGAGGAATCCTCAGGTTCCGGCCCCGACTCCACACAAGGACTGAGGCCCCGGCATGGACGGGAGAGGAATCCCGAGAGGTCCCCTAGCAACTCGCATGGGGACTGGCCTTTCCTGAGGCCACCAGAGCGGGTTCCTGAGGTCCCCGTCGTAACTCGAGAAGACCTGCCGCAACTCGAGAAAATACAGGAGGTTCTCCCGTCCAGGCGAGATGAGGCCCATTTCCGCTGAGGCGTCTCGAGGCTGATCACACCTCACCTCTGGAACTTCGAAAGGGTCCTTCACACCCTTGGTGCAAATCAAGAAGTTCCCCGACCTAGCCGTCTCCACTCGAGAGGAATCATGAGGGTCCCGCCCACATCCAGAGGAGCCCCGTTTCCGCCTCGTAGCTCGAGATGAGGGATCCTTTCCCTGCTTCGTCGGGAAAGAGTTCCCGGTGTTGCCGTCGCATCTCAAGAGGAGGCCCTCTCAACAGGAACGGCGAGAGGAACTCCAGGGTCGTGCCACCATTCCAAGAGTCCCCCAGATGTCTCAGTCCATTCCAGAGGAACCTCTTTTCCCTTCACCGGCTCGTCTTTCACGCCGAGGATCGACTCACACCAAGGTGGCACGTGGCACAGCCCTGTGGCAAAGCCTCGTGGGAAAGCCTCGAGGGACAGCCTCGAGGGAAAGACACAGATCCCTTGATCCACGTGACAGGAAGCGTGACACTACTGCTGCAGCTCAGGAGGAAAGCGCACGTGCATGCCCCCACTCGAGATGAGGCCTGACTCCCCTGGGGAGACTCAGAAGCACCCCAAGATCCATGGCAACACTGGAGAGGAATCCTCAGGTTCCGGCCCCGACTCCACACAAGGACTGAGGCCCCGGCATGGACGGGAGAGGAATCCCGAGAGGTCCCCTAGCAACTCGCATGGGGACTGGCCTTTCCTGAGGCCACCAGAGCGGGTCCCTGAGGTCCCCGTCGTAACTCGAGAAGACCTGCCGCAACTCGAGAAAATCCAGGAGGTTCTCCCCTCCAGGCGAGATGAGGCCCATTTCCGCTGAGGCGTCTCGAGGCTGATCACACCTCACCTCTGGAACTTCGAAAGGCTCCTTCACACCCTTGGTGCAAATCAAGAAGTTCCCCGACCTAGCCGTCTCCACTCGAGAGGAATCACGAGGGTCCCGCCCACATCCAGAGGAGCCCCGTTTCCGCCTCGTAGCTCGAGATGAGGGATCCTTTCCCTGCTTCGTCGGGAAAGAGTTCCCGGCGTTCCCGTCGCATCTCAAGAGGAGGCCCTCTCAACAGGAACGGCGAGAGGAACTCCAGGGTCGTGCCACCATTCCAAGAGTCCCCCAGATGTCTCAGTCCATTCCAGAGGAACCTCTTTTCCCTTCACCGGCTCGTCTTTCACGCCGAGGATCGACTCACACCAAGGTGGCACGTGGCACAGCCCTGTGGCAAAGCCTCGTGGGAAAGCCTCGAGGGACAGCCTCGAGGGAAAGCCACAGATCCCTTGATGCACGTGACAGGAAGCGTGACACTACTGCTGCAGCTCGGGAGGAAAGCGCACGTGCATGCCCCCACTCGAGACGAGGCCTGACTCCCCTGGGGAGACTCAGAAGCACCCCAAGATCCATGGCAACACTGGAGAGGAATCCTCAGGTTCCGGCCCCGACTCCACACAAGGACTGAGGCCCCGGCATGGACGGGAGAGGAATCCCGAGAGGTCCCCTAGCAACTCGCATGGGGACTGGCCTTTCCTGAGGCCACCAGAGCGGGTCCCTGAGGTCCCCGTCGTAACTCGAGAAGACCTGCCGCAACTCGAGAAAATCCAGGAGGTTCTCCCGTCCAGGCGAGATGAGGCCCATTTCCGCTGAGGCGTCTCGAGGCTGATCACACCTCACCTCTGGAACTTCGAAAGGGTCCTTCACACCCTTGGTGCAAATCAAGAAGTTCCCCGACCTAGCCGTCTCCACTCGAGAGGAATCACGAGGGTCCCGCCCACATCCAGAGGAGCCCCGATCCGCCTCGTAGCTCGAGATGAGGGATCCTTTCCCTGCTTCGTCGGGAAAGAGTTCCCGGCGTTCCCGTCGCATCTCAAGAGGAGGCCCTCTCAACAGGAACGGCGAGAGGAACTCCAGGGTCGTGCCACCATTCCAAGAGTCCCCCAGATGTCTCAGTCCATTCCAGAGGAACCTCTTTTCCCTTCACCGGCTCGTCTTTCACGCCGAGGATCGACTCACACCAAGGTGGCACGTGGCACAGCCCTGTGGCAAAGCCTCGTGGGAAAGCCTCGAGGGACAGCCTCGAGGGAAAGCCACAGATCCCTTGATCCACGTGACAGGAAGCGTGACACTACTGCTGCAGCTCGGGAGGAAAGCGCACGTGCATGCCCCCACTCGAGACGAGGCCTGACTCCCCTGGGGAGACTCAGAAGCACCCCAAGATCCATGGCAACACTGGAGAGGAATCCTCAGGTTCCGGCCCCGACTCCACACAAGGACTGAGGCCCCGGCATGGACGGGAGAGGAATCCCGAGAGGTCCCCTAGCAACTCGCATGGGGACTGGCCTTTCCTGAGGCCACCAGAGCGGGTTCCTGAGGTCCCCGTCGTAACTCGAGAAGACCTGCCGCAACTCGAGAAAATACAGGAGGTTCTCCCGTCCAGGCGAGATGAGGCCAATTTCCGCTGAGGCGTCTCGAGGCTGATCACACCTCACCTCTGGAACTTCGAAAGGGTCCTTCACACCCTTGGTGCAAATCAAGAAGATCCCCGACATAGCCGTCTCCACTCGAGAGGAATCACGAGGGTCCCGCCCACATCCAGAGGAGCCCCGTTTCCGCCTCGTAGCTCGAGATGAGGGATCCTTTCCCTGCTTCGTCGGGAAAGAGTTCCCGGTGTTGCCGTCGCATCTCAAGAGGAGGCCCTCTCAACAGGAACGACGAGAGGAACTCCAGGGTCGTGCCACCATTCCAAGAGTCCCCCAGATGTCTCAGTCCATTCCAGAGGAACCTCTTTTCCCTTCACCGGCTCGTCTTTCACGCCGAGGATCGACTCACACCAAGGTGGCACGTGGCACAGCCCTGTGGCAAAGCCTCGTGGGAAAGCCTCGAGGGACAGCCTCGAGGGAAAGACACAGATCCCTTGATCCACGTGACAGGAAGCGTGACACTACTGCTGCAGCTCGGTAGGAAAGCGCACGTGCATGCCCCCACTCGAGATGAGGCCTGACTCCCCTGGGGAGACTCAGAAGCACCCCAAGATCCATGGCAACACTGGAGAGGAATCCTCAGGTTCCGGCCCCGACTCCACACAAGGACTGAGGCCCCGGCATGGACGGGAGAGGAATCCCGAGAGGTCCCCTAGCAACTCGCATGGGGACTGGCCTTTCCTGAGGCCACCAGAGCGGGTCCCTGAGGTCCCCGTCGTAACTCGAGAAGACCTGCCGCAACTCGAGAAAATCCAGGAGGTTCTCCCCTCCAGGCGAGATGAGGCCCATTTCCGCTGAGGCGTCTCGAGGCTGATCACACCTCACCTCTGGAACTTCGAAAGGCTCCTTCACACCCTTGGTGCAAATCAAGAAGTTCCCCGACCTAGCCGTCTCCACTCGAGAGGAATCACGAGGGTCCCGCCCACATCCAGAGGAGCCCCGTTTCCGCCTCGTAGCTCGAGATGAGGGATCCTTTCCCTGCTTCGTCGGGAAAGAGTTCCCGGCGTTCCCGTCGCATCTCAAGAGGAGGCCCTCTCAACAGGAACGGCGAGAGGAACTCCAGGGTCGTGCCACCATTCCAAGAGTCCCCCAGATGTCTCAGTCCATTCCAGAGGAACCTCTTTTCCCTTCACCGGCTCGCCTTTCACGCCGAGGATCGACTCACACCAAGGTGGCACGTGGCACAGCCCTGTGGCAAAGCCACGTGGGAAAGCCTCGAGGGACAGCCTCGAGGGAAAGCCACAGATCCCTTGATCCACGTGACAGGAAGCGTGACACTACTGCTGCAGCTCGGGAGGAAAGCGCACATGCATGCCCCCACTCGAGACGAGGCCTGACTCCCCTGGGGAGACTCAGAAGCACCCCAAGATCCATGGCAACACTGGAGAGGAATCCTCAGGTTCCGGCCCCGACTCCACACAAGGACTGAGGCCCCGGCATGGACGGGAGAGGAATCCCGAGAGGTCCCCTAGCAACTCGCATGGGGACTGGCCTTTCCTGAGGCCACCAGAGCGGGTCCCTGAGGTCCCCGTCGTAACTCGAGAAAACCTGCCGCAACTCGAGAAAATCCAGGAGGTTCTCCCCTCCAGGCGAGATGAGGCCCATTTCCGCTGAGGCGTCTCGAGGCTGATCACACCTCACCTCTGGAACTTCGAAAGGGTCCTTCACACCCTTGGTGCAAATCAAGAAGTTCCTCGACCTAGCCGTCTCCACTCGAGAGGAATCACGAGGGTCCCGCCCACATCCAGAGGAGCCCCGATCCGCCTCGTAGCTCGAGATGAGGGATCCTTTCCCTGCTTCGTCGGGAAAGAGTTCCCGGCGTTCCCGTCGCATCTCAAGAGGAGGCCCTCTCAACAGGAACGGCGAGAGGAACTCCAGGGTCGTGCCACCATTCCAAGAGTCCCCCAGATGTCTCAGTCCATTCCAGAGGAACCTCTTTTCCCTTCACCGGCTCGTCTTTCACGCCGAGGATCGACTCACACCAAGGTGGCACGTGGCACAGCCCTGTGGCAAAGCCTCGTGGGAAAGCCTCGAGGGACAGCCTCGAGGGAAAGCCACAGATCCCTTGATCCACGTGACAGGAAGCGTGACACTACTGCCGCAGCTCAGGAGGAAAGCACACGTGCATGCCCCCACTCGAGACGAGGCCTGACTCCCCTGGGGAGACTCAGAAGCATCCCAAGATCCCTGGCAACACCGGAGAGGTATCCTCAGGTTCCGGCCCCGACTCCACACAAGGACTGAGGCCCCGGCATGGACGGGAGAGGAATCCCGAGAGGTCCCCTAGCAACTCGCATGGGGACTGGCCTTTCCTGAGGCCACCAGAGCGGGTCCCTGAGGTCCCCGTCGTAACTCGAGAAGACCTGCCGCAACTCGAGAAAATCCAGGAGGTTCTCCCCTCCAGGCGAGATGAGGCCCATTTCCGCTGAGGCGTCTCGAGGCTGATCACACCTCACCTCTGGAACTTCGAAAGGCTCCTTCACACCCTTGGTGCAAATCAAGAAGTTCCCCGACATACCCGTCTCCACTCGAGAGGAATCACGAGGGTCCCGCCCACATCCAGAGGAGCCCCGTTTCCGCCTCGTAGCTCGAGATGAGGGATCCTTTCCCTGCTTCGTCGGGAAAGAGTTCCCGGCGTTCCCGTCGCATCTCAAGAGGAGGCCCTCTCAACAGGAACGGCGAGAGGAACTCCAGGGTCGTGTCACCATTCCAAGAGTCCCCCAGATGTCTCAGTCCATTCCAGAGGAACCTCTTTTCCCTTCACCGGCTCGTCTTTCACGCCGAGGATCGACTCACACCAAGGTGGCACGTGGCACAGCCCTGTGGCAAAGCCTCGTGGGAAAGCCTCGAGGGACAGCCTCGAGGGAAAGCCACAGATCCCTTGATCCACGTGACAGGAAGCGTGACACTACTGCTGCAGCTCGGGAGGAAAGCGCACGTGCATGCCCCCACTCGAGATGAGGCCTGACTCCCCTGGGGAGACTCAGAAGCACCCCAAGATCCATGGCAACACTGGAGAGGAATCCTCAGGTTCCGGCCCCGACTCCACACAAGGACTGAGGCCCCGGCATGGACGGGAGAGGAATCCCGAGAGGTCCCCTAGCAACTCGCATGGGGACTGGCCTTTCCTGAGGCCACCAGAGCGGGTCCCTGAGGTCCCCGTCGTAACTCGAGAAGACCTGCCACAACTCGAGAAAATCCAGGAGGTTCTCCCCTCCAGGCGAAATGAGGCCCATTTCCGCTGAGGCGTCTCGAGGCTGATCACACCTCACCTCTGGAACTTCGAAAGGGTCCTTCACACCCTTGGTGCAAATCAAGAAGTTCCCCGACATACCCGTCTCCACTCGAGAGGAATCACGAGGGTCCCGCCCACATCCAGAGGAGCCCCGATCCGCCTCGTAGCTCGAGATGAGGGATCCTTTCCCTGCTTCGTCGGGAAAGAGTTCCCGGCGTTCCCGTCGCATCTCAAGAGGAGGCCCTCTCAACAGGAACGGCGAGAGGAACTCCAGGGTCGTGCCACCATTCCAAGAGTCCCCCAGATGTCTCAGTCCATTCCAGAGGAACCTCTTTTCCCTTCACCGGCTCGTCTTTCACGCCGAGGATCGACTCACACCAAGGTGGCACGTGGCACAGCCCTGTGGGAAAGCCTCGTGGGAAAGCCTCGAGGGACAGCCTCGAGGGAAAGCCACAGATCCCTTGATCCACGTGACAGGAAGCGTGACACTACTGCTGCAGCTCGGGAGGAAAGCGCACGTGCATGCCCCCACTCGAGATGAGGCCTGACTCCCCTGGGGAGACTCAGAAGCACCCCAAGATCCATGGCAACACTGGAGAGGAATCCTCAGGTTCCGGCCCCGACTCCACACAAGGACTTAGGCCCCGGCATGGACGGGAGAGGAATCCCGAGAGGTCCCCTAGCAACTCACATGGGGACTGGCCTTTCCTGAGGCCACCAGAGCGGGTGCCTGAGGTCCCCGTCGTAACTCGAGAAGACCTGCCGCAACTCGGGAAAATCCAGGAGGTTCTCCCCTCCAGCGAGATGAGGCCCATTTCCGCTGAGGCGTCTCGAGGCTGATCACACCTCACCTCTGGAACTTCGAAAGGGTCCTTCACACCCTTGGTGCAAATCAAGAAGTTCCCCGACCTAGCCGTCTCCACTCGAGAGGAATCACGAGGGTCCCGCCCACATCCAGAGGAGCCCCGTTTCCGCCTCGTAGCTCGAGATGAGGGATCCTTTCCCTGCTTCGTCGGGAAAGAGTTCCCGGCGTTCCCGTCGCATCTCAAGCGGAGGCCCTCTCAACAGGAACGGCGAGAGGAACTCCAGGGTCTTGCCACCATTCCAAGAGTCCCCCAGATATCTCAGTCCATTCCAGAGGAAACTCTTTTCCCTTCACCGGCTCGTCTTTCACGCCGAGGATCGACTCACACCAAGGTGGCACGTGGCACAGCCCTGTGGGAAAGCCTCGTGGGAAAGCCTCGAGGGACAGCCTCGAGGGAAAGCCACAGATCCCTTGATCCACGTGACAGGAAGCGTGACACTACTGCTGCAGCTCGGGAGGAAAGCGCACGTGCATGCCCCCACTCGAGACGAGGCCTGACTCCCCTGGGGAGACTCAGAAGCACCCCAAGATCCATGGCAACACTGGAGAGGAATCCTCAGGTTCCGGCCCCGACTCCACACAAGGACTGAGGCCCCGGCATGGACGGGAGAGGAATCCCGAGAGGTCCCCTAGCAACTCGCATGGGGACTGGCCTTTCCTGAGGCCACCAGAGCGGGTTCCTGAGGTCCCCGTCGTAACTCGAGAAGACCTGCCGCAACTCGAGAAAATACAGGAGGTTCTCCCGTCCAGGCGAGATGAGGCCCATTTCCGCTGAGGCGTCTCGAGGCTGATCACACCTCACCTCTGGAACTTCGAAAGGGTCCTTCACACCCTTGGTGCAAATCAAGAAGTTCCCCGACCTAGCCGTCTCCACTCGAGAGGAATCACGAGGGTCCCGCCCACATCCAGTGGAGCCCCGTTTCCGCCTCGTAGCTCGAGGTGAGGGATCCTTTCCCTGCTTCGTCGGGAAAGAGTTCCCGGTGTTGCCGTCGCATCTCAAGAGGAGGCCCTCTCAACAGGAACGGCGAGAGGAACTCCAGGGTCGTGCCACCATTCCAAGAGTCCCCCAGATGTCTCAGTCCATTCCAGAGGAACCTCTTTTCCCTTCACCGGCTCGTCTTTCACGCCGAGGATCGACTCACACCAAGGTGGCACGTGGCACAGCCCTGTGGCAAAGCCTCGTGGGAAAGCCTCGAGGGACAGCCTCGAGGGAAAGACACAGATCCCTTGATCCACGTTACAGGAAGCGTGACACTACTGCTGCAGCTCGGGAGGAAAGCGCACGTGCATGCCCCCACTCGAGATGAGGCCTGACTCCCCTGGGGAGACTCAGAAGCACCCCAAGATCCATGGCAACACTGGAGAGGAATCCTCAGGTTCCGGCCCCGACTCCACACAAGGACTGAGGCCCCGGCATGGACGGGAGAGGAATCCCGAGAGGTCCCCTAGCAACTCGCATGGGGACTGGCCTTTCCTGAGGCCACCAGAGCGGGTCCCTGAGGTCCCCGTCGTAACTCGAGAAGACCTGCCGCAACTCGAGAAAATCCAGGAGGTTCTCCCCTCCAGGCGAGATGAGGCCCATTTCCGCTGAGGCGTCTCGAGGCTGATCACACCTCACCTCTGGAACTTCGAAAGGGTCCTTCACACCCTTGCTGCAAATCAAGAAGTTCCCCGACCTAGCCGTCTCCACTCGAGAGGAATCACGAGGGTCCCGCCCACATCCAGAGGAGCCCCGTTTCCGCCTCGTAGCTCGAGATGAGGGATCCTTTCCCTGCTTCGTCGGGAAAGAGTTCCCGGCGTTCCCGTCGCATCTCAAGAGGAGGCCCTCTCAACAGGAACGGCGAGAGGAACTCCAGGGTCGTGCCACCATTCCAAGAGTCCCCCAGATGTCTCAGTCCATTCCAGAGGAACCTCTTTTCCCTTCACCGGCTCGTCTTTCACGCCGAGGATCGACTCACACCAAGGTGGCACGTGGCACAGCCCTGTGGCAAAGCCTCGTGGGAAAGCCTCGAGGGACAGCCTCGAGGGAAAGCCACAGATCCCTTGATCCACGTGACAGGAAGCGTGACACTACTGCTGCAGCTCGGGAGGAAAGCGCACGTGCATGCCCCCACTCGAGACGAGGCCTGACTCCCCTGGGGAGACTCAGAAGCACCCCAAGATCCATGGCAACACTGGAGAGGAATCCTCAGGTTCCGGCCCCGACTCCACACAAGGACTGAGGCCCCGGCATGGACGGGAGAGGAATCCCGAGAGGTCCCCTAGCAACTCGCATGGGGACTGGCCTTTCCTGAGGCCACCAGAGCGGGTGCCTGAGGTCCCCGTCGTAACTCGAGAAGACCTGCCGCAACTCGAGAAAATCCAGGAGGTTCTCCCCTCCAGGCGAGATGAGGCCCATTTCCGCTGAGGCGTCTCGAGGCTGATCACACCTCACCTCTGGAACTTCGAAAGGGTCCTTCACACCCTTGGTGCAAATCAAGAAGTTCCCCGACCTAGCCATCTCCACTCGAGAGGAATCACGAGGGTCCCGCCCACATCCAGAGGAGCCCCGTTTCCGCCTCGTAGCTCGAGATGAGGGATCCTTTCCCTGCTTCGTCGGGAAAGAGTTCCCGGCGTTCCCGTCGCATCTCAAGAGGAGGCCCTCTCAACAGGAACGGCGAGAGGAACTCCAGGGTCGTGCCACCATTCCAAGAGTCCCCCAGATGTCTCAGTCCATTCCAGAGGAACCTCTTTTCCCTTCACCGGCTCGTCTTTCACGCCGAGGATCGACTCACACCAAGGTGGCACGTGGCACAGCCCTGTGGGAAAGCCTCGTGGGAAAGCCTTGAGGGACAGCCTCGAGGGAAAGCCACAGATCCCTTGATCCACGTGACAGGAAGCGTGACACTACTGCTGCAGCTCGGGAGGAAAGCGCACGTGCATGCCCCCACTCGAGACTAGGCCTGACTCCCCTGGGGAGACTCAGAAGCATCCCAAGATCCCTGGCAACACTGGAGAGGAATCCTCAGGTTCCGGCCCCGACTCCACACAAGGACTGAGGCCCCGCCATGGACGTGAGAGGAATCCCGAGAGGTCCCCTAGCAACTCGCATGGGGACTGGCCTTTCCTGAGGCCACCAGAGCGGGTGCCTGAGGTCCCCGTCGTAACTCGAGAAGACCTGCCGCAACTCGGGAAAATCCAGGAGGTTCTCCCCTCCAGGCGAGATGAGGCCCATTTCCGCTGAGGCATCTCGAGGCTGATCACACCTCACCTCTGGAACTTCGAAAGGGTCCTTCACACCCTTGGTGCAAATCAAGAAGTTCCCCGAACTAGCCGTCTCCACTCGAGAGGAATCACGAGGGTCCCGCCCACATCCAGAGGAGCCCCGTTTCCGCCTCGTAGCTCGAGATGAGGGATCCTTTCCCTGCTTCGTCGGGAAAGAGTTCCCGGCGTTCCCGTCGCATCTCAAGAGGAGGCCCTCTCAACAGGAACGGCGAGAGGAACTCCAGGGTCGTGCCACCATTCCAAGAGTCCCCCAGATGTCTCAGTCCATTCCAGAGGAACCTCTTTTCCCTTCACCGGCTCGTCTTTCACGCCGAGGATCGACTCACACCAAGGTGGCACGTGGCACAGCCCTGTGGGAAAGCCTCGTGGGAAAGCCTTGAGGGACAGCCTCGAGGGAAAGCCACAGATCCCTTGATCCACGTGACAGGAAGCGTGACACTACTGCTGCAGCTCGGGAGGAAAGCGCACGTGCATGCCCCCACTCGAGACTAGGCCTGACTCCCCTGGGGAGACTCAGAAGCATCCCAAGATCCCTGGCAACACTGGAGAGGAATCCTCAGGTTCCGGCCCCGACTCCACACAAGGACTGAGGCCCCGCCATGGACGTGAGAGGAATCCCGAGAGGTCCCCTAGCAACTCGCATGGGGACTGGCCTTTCCTGAGGCCACCAGAGCGGGTGCCTGAGGTCCCCGTCGTAACTCGAGAAGACCTACGGCAACTCGAGAAAATCCAGGAGGTTCTCCCCTCCAGGCGAGATGAGGCCCATTTCCGCTGAGGCGTCTCGAGGCTGATCACACCTCACCTCTGGAACTTCGAAAGGGTCCTTCACACCCTTGGTGCAAATCAAGAAGTTCCCCGACCTAGCCGTCTCCACTCGAGAGGAATCACGAGGGTCCCGCCCACATCCAGGGGAGCCCCGTTTCCGCCTCGTAGCTCGAGATGAGGGATCCTTTCCCTGCTTCGTCGGGAAAGAGTTCCCAGCGTTCCCGTCGCATCTCAAGAGGAGGCCCTCTCAGCAGGAACGGCGAGAGGAACTCCAGGGTCGTGCCACCATTCCAAGAGTCCCCCAGATATCTCAGTCCATTCCAGAGGAACCTCTTTTCCCTTCACAGGCTCGTCTTTCACGCCGAGGATCGAGTAACAACAAGGTGGCACGTGGCACAGCCCTGTGGGAAAGCCTCGTGGGAAAGCCTCGATGGACAGCCTCGAGGGAAAGCCACAGATCCCTTGATCCACGTGACAGGAAGCGTGACACTACTGCTGCAGCTCGGGAGTAAAGCGCACGTGCATGCCCCCACTCGAGACGAGGCCTGACTCCCCTGGGGAGACTCAGAAGCACCCCAAGATCCATGGCAACACTGGAGAGGAATCCTCAGGTTCCGGCCCGACTCCACACATGGACTGAGGCACCGGCCTGGACGGGAGAGGAATCCCGAGAGGTCCCCTAGCAACTCGCATGGGGACTGGCCTTTCCTGAGGCCACCAGAGCGGGTCCCTGAGGTCCCCGTCGTAACTCGAGAAGACCTGTCTCAACTCGAGAAAATCCAGGAGGTTCTCCCCTCCAGGCGAGATGAGGCCCATTTCCGCTGAGGCGTCTCGAGGCTGATCACACCTCACCTCTGGAACTTCGAAAGGGTCCTTCACACAGTTGGTGCAAATCAAGAAGTTCCCCGACCTAGCCGTCTCCACTCGAGAGGAATCACGAGGGTCCCGCCCACATCCAGAGGAGCCCCGTTTCCGCCTCGTAGCTCGAGATGAGGGATCCTTTCCCTGCTTCGTCGGGAATGAATTCCCGGCGTTCCCGTCGCATCTCAAGAGGAGGCCCTCTCAACAGGAACGGCGAGAGGAACTCCAGGGTCGTGCCACCATTCCAAGAGTCCCCCAGATGTCTCAGTCCATTCCAGAGGAACCTCTTTTCCCTTCACCGGCTCGTCTTTCACGCCGAGGATCGACTCACACCAAGGTGGCACGTGGCACAGCCCTGTGGGAAAGCCTCGTGGGAAAGCCTCGAGGGACAGCCTCGAGGGAAAGCCACAGATCCCTTGATCCACGTGACAGGAAGCGTGACACTACTGCTGCAGCTCGGGAGGAAAGCGCACGTGCATGCCCGCACTCGAGACGAGGCCTGACTCCCCTGGAGAGACTCAGAAGCACCCCAAGATCCATGGCAACACTGGAGAGGAATCCTCAGGTTCCGGCCCCGACTCCACACAAGGACTGAGGCCCCGGCATGGACGGGAGAGGAATCCCGAGAGGTCCCCTAGCAACTCGCATGGGGACTGGCCTTTCCTGAGGCCACCAGAGCGACTCCCTGAGGTCCCCGTCGTAACTCGAGAAAACCTACGGCAACTCGAGAAAATCCAGGAGGTTCTCCCCTCCAGGCGAGATGAGGCCCATTTCCGCTGAGGCGTCTCGAGGCTGATCACACCTCACCTCTGGAACTTCGAAAGGGTCCTTCACACCCTTGGTGCAAATCAAGAAGTTCCCCGACCTAGCCGTCTCCACTCGAGAGGAATCACGAGGGTCCCGCCCACATCCAGAGGAGCCCCGTTTCCGCCTCGTAGCTCGAGATGAGGGATCCTTTCCCTGCTTCGTCGGGAATGAATTCCCGGCATTCCCGTCGCATCTCAAGAGGAGGCCCTCTCAACAGTAACGATGAGAGGAACTCCAGGGTCGTGCCACCATTCCAAGAGTCCACCAGATGTCTCAGTCCATTCCAGAGGAACCTCTTTTCCCTTCACCGGCTCGTCTTTCACGCCGAGGATCGACTCACACCAAGGTGGCACGTGGCACAGCCCTGTGGGAAAGCCTCGTGGGAAAGCCTCGAGGGACAGCCTCGAGGGAAAGCCACAGATCCCTTGATCCACGTGACAGGAAGCATGACACTACTGCTGCAGCTCGGGAGGAAAGCGCACGTGCATGCCCCCACTCGAGACGAGGCCTGACTCCCCTGGGGAGACTCAGAAGCACCCCAAGATCCATGGCAACACTGGAGAGGAATCCTCAGGTTCCGGCCCCGACTCCACACATGGACTGAGGCCCCGGCCTGGTCGGGAGAGGAATCCCGAGAGGTCCCCTAGCAACTCGCATGGGGACTGGCCTTTCCTGAGGCCACCAGAGCGGGTCCCTGAGGTCCCCGTCGTAACTCGAGAAGACCTGTCGCAACTCGAGAAAATCCAGAAGGTTCTCCCGTCCAGGCGAGATGAGGCCCATTTCCGCTGAGGCGTCTCGAGGCTGATCACACCTCACCTCTGGAAATTCGAAAGGGTCCTTCACACCCTTGGTGCAAATCAAGAAGTTCCCCGACCTAGCCGTCTCCACTCGAGAGGAATCACGAGGGTCCCGCCCACATCCTGGGGAGCCCCGTTTCCGCCTCGTAGCTCGAGATGAGGGATCCTTTCCCTGCTTCGTCGCGAAAGAGTTCCCGGCGTTCCCGTCGCATCTCAAGAGGAGGCCGTCTCAGCAGGAACGGCGAGAGGAAATCCAGGGTCGTGCCACCATTCCAAGAGTCCCCCAGATGTCTCAGTCCATTCCAGAGGAACCTCTTTTCCCTTCACCGGCTCGTCTTTCACGCCGAGGATCGACTCACACCAAGGTGGCACGTGGCACAGCCCTGTGGGAAAGCCTCGTGGGAAAGCCTCGAGGGACAGCCTCGAGGGAAAGCCACAGATCCCTTGATCCACGTGACAGGAAGCGTGACACTACTGCTGCAGCTCGGGAGGAAAGCGCACGTGCATGCCCCCACTCGAGACGAGGCCTGACTCCCCTGGGGAGACTCAGAAGCACCCCAAGATCCATGGCAACACTGGAGAGGAATCCTCAGGTTCCGGCCCCGACTCCACACATGGACTGAGGCCCCGGCCTGGACGGGAGAGGAATCCCGAGAGGTCCCCTAGCAACTCGCATGGGGACTGGCCTTTCCTGAGGCCACCAGAGCGGGTCCCTGAGGTCCCCGTCGTAACTCGAGAAGACCTACGGCAACTCGAGAAAATCCAGGAGGTTCTCCCCTCCAGGCGAGATGAGGCCCATTTCCGCTGAGGCGTCTCGAGGCTGATCACACCTCACCTCTGGAACTTCGAAAGGGTCCTTCACACCCTTGGTGCAAATCAAGAAGTTCCCCGACCTAGCCGTCTCCACTCGAGAGGAATCACGAGGGTCCCGCCCACATCCAGAGGAGCCCCGTTTCCGCCTCGTAGCTCGAGATGAGGGATCCTTTCCCTGCTTCGTCGGGAATGAATTCCCGGCGTTCCCGTCGCATCTCAAGAGGAGGCCCTCTCAACAGGAACGGCGAGAGGAACTCCAGGGTCGTGCCACCATTCCAAGAGTGCCCCAGATGTCTCAGTCCATTCCAGAGGAACCTCTTTTCCCTTCACCGGCTCGTCTTTCACGCCGAGGATCGACTCACACCAAGGTGGCACGTGGCACAGCCCTGTGGGAAAGCTTCGTGGGAAAGCCTCGAGGTACAGCCTCGAGGGAAAGCCACAGAACCCTTGATCGACGTGACAGGAAGCATGACACTACTGCTGCAGCTCGGGAGGAAAGCGCACGTGCATGCCCGCACTCGAGACGAGGCCTGACTCCCCTGGAGAGACTCAGAAGCACCCCAAGATCCATGGCAACACTGGAGAGGAATCCTCAGGTTCCGGCCCCGACTCCACACAAGGACTGAGGCCCCCGCATGGACGGGAGAGGAATCCCGAGAGGTCCCCTAGCAACTCGCATGGGGACTGGCCTTTCCTGAGGCCACCAGAGCGGGTCCCTGAGGTCCCCGTCGTAACTCGAGAAGACCTGTCGCAACTCGAGAAAATCCAGGAGGTTCTCCCCTCCAGGCGAGATGAGGCCCATTTCCGCTGAGGCGTCTCGAGGCTGATCACACCTCACCTCTGGAACTTCGAAAGGGTCCTTCACACCCTTGGTGCAAATCAAGAAGTTCCCCGACCTAGCCGTCTCCACTCGAGAGGAATCACGAGGGTCCCGCCCACATCCAGAGGAGCACCGTTTCCGCCTCGTAGCTCGAGATGAGGGATCCTTTCCCTGCTTCGTCGGGAATGAATTCCCGGCGTTCCCGTCGCATCTCAAGAGGAGGCCCTCTCAACAGGAACGGCGAGAGGAACTCCAGGGTCGTGCCACCATTCCAAGAGTCCCCCAGATGTCTCAGTCCATCCCAGAGGAACCTCTTTTCCCTTCACCGGCTCGTCTTTCACGCCGAGGATCGACTCACACCAAGGTGGCACGTGGCACAGCCCTGTGGGAAAGCCTCGTGGGAAAGCCTCGAGGGACAGCCTCGAGGGAAAGCCACAGATCCCTTGATCCACGTGACAGGAAGCGTGACACTACTGCTGCAGCTCGGGAGGAAAGCGCACGTGCATGCCCCCACTCGAGACGAGGCCTGACTCCCCTGGAGAGACTCAGAAGCACCCCAAGATCCATGGCAACACTGGAGAGGAATCCCCAGGTCCCGGCCCCGACTCCACACAACGACTGAGGCCCCCGCATGGACGGGAGAGGAATCCCGAGAGGTCCCCTAGCAACTCGCATGGGGACTGGCCTTTCCTGAGGCCACCAGAGCGGGTCCCTGAGGTCCCCGTCGTAACTCGAGAAGACCTGTCTCAACTCGAGAAAATCCAGGAGGTTCTCCCCTCCAGGCGAGATGAGGCCCATTTCCGCTGAGGCGTCTCGAGGCTGATCACACCTCACCTCTGGAACTTCGAAAGGGTCCTTCACACAGTTGGTGCAAATCAAGAAGTTCCCCGACCTAGCCGTCTCCACTCGAGAGGAATCACGAGGGTCCCGCCCACATCCAGAGGAGCCCCGTTTCCGCCTCGTAGCTCGAGATGAGGGATCCTTTCCCTGCTTCGTCGGGAATGAATTCCCGGCGTTCCCGTCGCATCTCAAGAGGAGGCCCTCTCAACAGGAACGGCGAGAGGAACTCCAGGGTCGTGCCACCATTCCAAGAGTCCCCCAGATGTCTCAGTCCATTCCAGAGGAACCTCTTTTCCCTTCACCGGCTCGTCTTTCACGCCGAGGATCGACTCACACCAAGGTGGCACGTGGCACAGCCCTGTGGGAAAGCCTCGTGGGAAAGCCTCGAGGGACAGCCTCGAGGGAAAGCCACAGATCCCTTGATCCACGTGACAGGAAGCGTGACACTACTGCTGCAGCTCGGGAGGAAAGCGCACGTGCATGCCCGCACTCGAGACGAGGCCTGACTCCCCTGGAGAGACTCAGAAGCACCCCAAGATCCATGGCAACACTGGAGAGGAATCCTCAGGTTCCGGCCCCGACTCCACACAAGGACTGAGGCCCCCGCATGGACGGGAGAGGAATCCCGAGAGGTCCCCTAGCAACTCGCATGGGGACTGGCCTTTCCTGAGGCCACCAGAGCGAGTCCCTGAGGTCCCCGTCGTAACTCGAGAAGACCTGTCTCAACTCGAGAAAATCCAGGAGGTTCTCCCCTCCAGGCGAGATGAGGCCCATTTCCGCTGAGGCGTCTCGAGGCTGATCACACCTCACCTCTGGAACTTCGAAAGGGTCCTTCACACCCTTGGTGCAAATCAAGAAGTTCCCCGACCTAGCCGTCTCCACTCGAGAGGAATCACGAGGGTCCCGCCCACATCCAGAGGAGCCCCGTTTCCGCCTCGTAGCTCAAGATGAGGGATCCTTTCCCTGCTTCGTCGGGAATGAATTCCCGGCATTCCCGTCGCATCTCAAGAGGAGGCCCTCTCAACAGTAACGATGAGAGGAACTCCAGGGTCGTGCCACCATTCCAAGAGTCCACCAGATGTCTCAGTCCATTCCAGAGGAACCTCTTTTCCCTTCACCGGCTCGTCTTTCACGCCGAGGATCGACTCACACCAAGGTGGCACGTGGCACAGCCCTGTGGGAAAGCCTCGTGGGAAAGCCTCGAGGGACAGCCTCGAGGGAAAGCCACAGATCCCTTGATCCACGTGACAGGAAGCATGACACTACTGCTGCAGCTCGGGAGGAAAGCGCACGTGCATGCCCCCACTCGAGACGAGGCCTGACTCCCCTGGGGAGACTCAGAAGCACCCCAAGATCCATGGCAACACTGGAGAGGAATCCTCAGGTTCCGGCCCCGACTCCACACATGGACTGAGGCCCCGGCCTGGTCGGGAGAGGAATCCTGAGAGGTCCCCTAGCAACTCGCATGGGGACTGGCCTTTCCTGAGGCCACCAGAGCGGGTCCCTGAGGTCCCCGTCGTAACTCGAGAAGACCTACGGCAACTCGAGAAAATCCAGGAGGTTCTCCCCTCCAGGCGAGATGAGGCCCATTTCCGTTGAGGCGTCTCGAGGCTGATCACACCTCACCTCTGGAACTTCGAAAGGGTCCTTCACACCCTTGGTGCAAATCAAGAAGTTCCCCGACCTAGCCGTCTCCACTCGAGAGGAATCACGAGGGTCCCGCCCACATCCAGAGGAGCACCGTTTCCGCCTCGTAGCTCGAGATGAGGGATCCTTTCCCTGCTTCGTCGGGAATGAATTCCCGGCGTTCCCGTCGCATCTCAAGAGGAGGCCCTCTCAACAGGAACGGCGAGAGGAACTCCAGGGTCGTGCCACCATTCCAAGAGTCCCCCAGATGTCTCAGTCCATCCCAGAGGAACCTCTTTTCCCTTCACCGGCTCGTCTTTCACGCCGAGGATCGACTCACACCAAGGTGGCACGTGGCACAGCCCTGTGGGAAAGCCTCGTGGGAAAGCCTCGAGGGACAGCCTCGAGGGAAAGCCACAGATCCCTTGATCCACGTGACAGGAAGCGTGACACTACTGCTGCAGCTCGGGAGGAAAGCGCACGTGCATGCCCCCACTCGAGACGAGGCCTGACTCCCCTGGAGAGACTCAGAAGCACCCCAAGATCCATGGCAACACTGGAGAGGAATCCCCAGGTCCCGGCCCCGACTCCACACAACGACTGAGGCCCCCGCATGGACGGGAGAGGAATCCCGAGAGGTCCCCTAGCAACTCGCATGGGGACTGGCCTTTCCTGAGGCCACCAGAGCGGGTCCCTGAGGTCCCCGTCGTAACTCGAGAAGACCTGTCGCAACTCGAGAAAATCCAGGAGGTTCTCCCCTCCAGGCGAGATGAGGCCCATTTCCGCTGAGGCGTCTCGAGGCTGATCACACCTCACCTCTGGAACTTCGAAAGGGTCCTTCACACCCTTGGTGCAAATCAAGAAGTTCCCCGACCTAGCCGTCTCCACTCGAGAGGAATCACGAGGGTCCCGCCCACACCCAGGGGAGCCCCGTTTCCGCCTTCTAGCTCGAGATGAGGGATCCTTTCCCTGCTTCGTCGGGAAAGAGTTCCCGGGGTTCCCGTCGCATCTCAAGAGGAGGCCCTCTCAACAGGAACGGCGAGAGGAACTCCAGGGTCGTGCCACCATTCCAAGAGTCCCCCAGTTGTCTCAGTCCATTCCAGAGGAACCTCTTTTCCCTTCACCGGCTCGTCTTTCACGCCGAGGATCGACTCACACCAAGGTGGCACGTGGCACAGCCCTGTGGGAAAGCCTCGTGGGAAAGCCTCGAGGGACAGCCTCGAGGGAAAGCCACAGATCCCTTGATCCACGTGACAGGAAGCGTGACACTACTGCTGCAGCTCGGGAGGAAAGTGCACGTGCATGCCCCCACTCGAGACGAGGCCTGACTCCCCTGGGGAGACTCAGAAGCACCCCAAGATCCGTGGCAACACTGGAGAGGAATCCTCAGGTTCCGGCCCCGACTCCACACATGGACTGAGGCCCCGGCATGGACGGGAGAGGAATCGCAAGAGGTCCCCTAGCAACTCGCATGGGGACTGGCCTTTCCTGAGGCCACCAGAGCGGGTCCCTGAGGTCCCCGTCGTAACTCGAGAAGACCTGCCGCAACTCGAGAAAATCCAGGAGGTTCTCCCCTCCAGGCGAGATGAGGCCCATTTCCACTGAGGCCTCTTGAGGCTGATCACACCTCACCTCTGGAACTTCGAAAGGCTCCTTCACGCCCTTGGTGTAAATCAAGAAGTTCCCCGACATACCCGTCTCAATTCGAGAGGAATCACGAGGGTCCCGCCCACATCCAGAGGAGCCCCATTTCCGCCTCGTAGCTCGAGATGAGGGATCCTTTCCCTGCTTCGTCGGGAAAGAGTTCCCGGCGTTCCCGTCGCATCTCAAGAGGAGGCCCTCTCAACAGGAACGGCGAGAGGAACTCCAGGGTCGTGCCACCATTCCAAGAGTCCCCCAGATATCTCAGTCCATTATAGAGGAACCTCTTTTCCCTTCACCGGCTCCTCTTTCACGCCGAGGATCGACTCACACCAAGGTGGCACGTGGCACAGCCCTGTGGGAAAGCCTCGTTGGAAAGCCTCGAGGGACAGCCTCGAGGGAAAGCCACAGATCCCTTGATCCACGTGACAGGAAGCGTGACACTACTGCTGCAGCTCGTGAGGAAAGCGCACGTGCATGCCCCCACTCGAGACGAGGCCTGACTCCCCTGGGGAGACTCAGAAGCACCCCAAGATCCATGGCAACACTGGAGAGGAATCCTCAGGTTCCGGCCCCGACTCCACACAAGGACTGAGGCCCCGGCATGGACGGGAGAGGAATCCCGAGAGGTCCCCTAGCAACTCGCATGGGGACTGGCCTTTCCTGAGGCCACCAGAGCGGGTCCCTGAGGTCCCCGTCGTAACTCGAGAAGACCTGCCGCAACTCGAGAAAATCCAGGAGGTTCTCCCCTCCAGGCGAGATGAGGCCCATTTCCGCTGAGGCGTCTCGAGGCTGATCACACCTCACCTCTGGAACTTCGAAAGGGTCCTTCACACCCTTGGTGCAAATCAAGAAGTTCCCCGACCTAGCCATCTCCACTCGAGAGGAATCACGAGGGTCCCGCCCACATCCAGAGGAGCCCCGTTTCCGCCTCGTAGCTCGAGATGAGGGATCCTTTCCCTGCTTCGTCGGGAAAGAGTTCCCGGCGTTCCCGTCGCATCTCAAGAGGAGGCCCTCTCAACAGGAACGGCGAGAGGAACTCCAGGGTCGTGCCACCATTCCAAGAGTCCCCCAGATGTCTCAGTCCATTCCAGAGGAACCTCTTTTCCCTTCACCGGCTCGTCTTTCACGCCGAGGATCGACTCACACCAAGGTGGCACGTGGCACAGCCCTGTGGGAAAGCCTCGTGGGAAAGCCTTGAGGGACAGCCTCGAGGGAAAGCCACAGATCCCTTGATCCACGTGACAGGAAGCGTGACACTACTGCTGCAGCTCGGGAGGAAAGCGCACGTGCATGCCCCCACTCGAGACGAGGCCTGACTCCCCTGGGGAGACTCAGAAGCACCCCAAGATCCATGGCAACACTGGAGAGGAATCCTCAGGTTCCGGCCCCGACTCCACACATGGACTGAGGCCCCGGCCTGGACGGGAGAGGAATCCCGAGAGGTCCCCTAGCAACTCGCATGGGGACTGGCCTTTCCTGAGGCCACCAGAGCGGGTCCCTGAGGTCCCCGTCGTAACTCGAGAAGACCTACGGCAACTCGAGAAAATCCAGGAGGTTCTCCCCTCCAGGCGAGATGAGGCCCATTTCCGCTGAGGCGTCTCGAGGCTGATCACACCTCACCTCTGGAACTTCGAAAGGGTCCTTCACACCCTTGGTGCAAATCAAGAAGTTCCCCGACCTAGCCGTCTCCACTCGAGAGGAATCACGAGGGTCCCGCCCACATCCAGTGGAGCCCCGTTTCCGCCTCGTAGCTCGAGATGAGGGATCCTTTCCCTGCTTCGTTGGGAATGAATTCCCGGCGTTCCCGTCGCATCTCAAGAGGAGGCCCTCTCAACAGGAACGGCGAGAGGAACTCCAGGGTCGTGCCACCATTCCAAGAGTCCCCCAGATGTCTCAGTCCATTCCAGAGGAACCTCTTTTCCCTTCACCGGCTCGTCTTTCACGCCGAGGATCGACTCACACCAAGGTGGCACGTGGCACAGCCCTGTGGGAAAGCTTCGTGGGAAAGCCTCGAGGTACAGCCTCGAGGGAAAGCCACAGAACCCTTGATCGACGTGACAGGAAGCATGACACTACTGCTGCAGCTCGGGAGGAAAGCGCACGTGCATGCCCGCACTCGAGACGAGGCCTGACTCCCCTGGAGAGACTCAGAAGCACCCCAAGATCCATGGCAACACTGGAGAGGAATCCTCAGGTTCCGGCCCCGACTCCACACAAGGACTGAGGCCCCCGCATGGACGGGAGAGGAATCCCGAGAGGTCCCCTAGCAACTCGCATGGGGACTGGCCTTTCCTGAGGCCACCAGAGCGGGTCCCTGAGGTCCCCGTCGTAACTCGAGAAGACCTGTCGCAACTCGAGAAAATCCAGGAGGTTCTCCCCTCCAGGCGAGATGAGGCCCATTTCCGCTGAGGCGTCTCGAGGCTGATCACACCTCACCTCTGGAACTTCGAAAGGGTCCTTCACACCCTTGGTGCAAATCAAGAAGTTCCCCGACCTAGCCGTCTCCACTCGAGAGGAATCACGAGGGTCCCGCCCACATCCAGGGGAGCCCCGTTTCCGCCTCGTAGCTCGAGATGAGGGATCCTTTCCCTGCTTCGTCGGGAAAGAGTTCCCAGCGTTCCCGTCGCATCTCAAGAGGAGGCCCTCTCAGCAGGAACGGCGAGAGGAACTCCAGGGTCGTGCCACCATTCCAAGAGTCCCCCAGATATCTCAGTCCATTCCAGAGGAACCTCTTTTCCCTTCACAGGCTCGTCTTTCACGCCGAGGATCGACTCACACCAAGGTGGCACGTGGCACAGCCCTGTGGGAAAGCCTCGTGGGAAAGCCTCGATGGACAGCCTCGAGGGAAAGCCACAGATCCCTTGATCCACGTGACAGGAAGCGTGACACTACTGCTGCAGCTCGGGAGTAAAGCGCACGTGCATGCCCCCACTCGAGACGAGGCCTGACTCCCCTGGGGAGACTCAGAAGCACCCCAAGATCCATGGCAACACTGGAGAGGAATCCTCAGGTTCCGGCCCCGACTCCACACATGGACTGAGGCACCGGCCTGGACGGGAGAGGAATCCCGAGAGGTCCCCTAGCAACTCGCATGGGGACTGGCCTTTCCTGAGGCCACCAGAGCGGGTCCCTGAGGTCCCCGTCGTAACTCGAGAAGACCTGTCTCAACTCGAGAAAATCCAGGAGGTTCTCCCCTCCAGGCGAGATGAGGCCCATTTCCGCTGAGGCGTCTCGAGGCTGATCACACCTCACCTCTGGAACTTCGAAAGGGTCCTTCACACAGTTGGTGCAAATCAAGAAGTTCCCCGACCTAGCCGTCTCCACTCGAGAGGAATCAGGAGGGTCCCGCCCACATCCAGAGGAGCCCCGTTTCCGCCTCGTAGCTCGAGATGAGGGATCCTTTCCCTGCTTCGTCGGGAATGAATTCCCGGCGTTCCCGTCGCATCTCAAGAGGAGGCCCTCTCAACAGGAACGGCGAGAGGAACTCCAGGGTCGTGCCACCATTCCAAGAGTCCCCCAGATGTCTCAGTCCATTCCAGAGGAACCTCTTTTCCCTTCACCGGCTCGTCTTTCACGCCGAGGATCGACTCACACCAAGGTGGCACGTGGCACAGCCCTGTGGGAAAGCCTCGTGGGAAAGCCTCGAGGGACAGCCTCGAGGGAAAGCCACAGATCCCTTGATCCACGTGACAGGAAGCGTGACACTACTGCTGCAGCTCGGGAGGAAAGCGCACGTGCATGCCCGCACTCGAGACGAGGCCTGACTCCCCTGGAGAGACTCAGAAGCACCCCAAGATCCGTGGCAACACTGGAGAGGAATCCTCAGGTTCCGGCCCCGACTCCACACATGGACTGAGGCCCCGGCATGGACGGGAGAGGAATCGCAAGAGGTCCCCTAGCAACTCGCATGGGGACTGGCCTTTCCTGAGGCCACCAGAGCGGGTCCCTGAGGTCCCCGTCGTAACTCGAGAAGACCTGCCGCAACTCGAGAAAATCCAGGAGGTTCTCCCCTCCAGGCGAGATGAGGCCCATTTCCACTGAGGCCTCTTGAGGCTGATCACACCTCACCTCTGGAACTTCGAAAGGCTCCTTCACGCCCTTGGTGTAAATCAAGAAGTTCCCCGACATACCCGTCTCAATTCGAGAGGAATCACGAGGGTCCCGCCCACATCCAGAGGAGCCCCATTTCCGCCTCGTAGCTCGAGATGAGGGATCCTTTCCCTGCTTCGTCGGGAAAGAGTTCCCGGCGTTCCCGTCGCATCTCAAGAGGAGGCCCTCTCAACAGGAACGGCGAGAGGAACTCCAGGGTCGTGCCACCATTCCAAGAGTCCCCCAGATATCTCAGTCCATTATAGAGGAACCTCTTTTCCCTTCACCGGCTCCTCTTTCACGCCGAGGATCGACTCACACCAAGGTGGCACGTGGCACAGCCCTGTGGGAAAGCCTCGTTGGAAAGCCTCGAGGGACAGCCTCGAGGGAAAGCCACAGATCCCTTGATCCACGTGACAGGAAGCGTGACACTACTGCTGCAGCTCGTGAGGAAAGCGCACGTGCATGCCCCCACTCGAGACGAGGCCTGACTCCCCTGGGGAGACTCAGAAGCACCCCAAGATCCATGGCAACACTGGAGAGGAATCCTCAGGTTCCGGCCCCGACTCCACACAAGGACTGAGGCCCCGGCATGGACGGGAGAGGAATCCCGAGAGGTCCCCTAGCAACTCGCATGGGGACTGGCCTTTCCTGAGGCCACCAGAGCGGGTCCCTGAGGTCCCCGTCGTAACTCGAGAAGACCTGCCGCAACTCGAGAAAATCCAGGAGGTTCTCCCCTCCAGGCGAGATGAGGCCCATTTCCGCTGAGGCGTCTCGAGGCTGATCACACCTCACCTCTGGAACTTCGAAAGGGTCCTTCACACCCTTGGTGCAAATCAAGAAGTTCCCCGACCTAGCCATCTCCACTCGAGAGGAATCACGAGGGTCCCGCCCACATCCAGAGGAGCCCCGTTTCCGCCTCGTAGCTCGAGATGAGGGATCCTTTCCCTGCTTCGTCGGGAAAGAGTTCCCGGCGTTCCCGTCGCATCTCAAGAGGAGGCCCTCTCAACAGGAACGGCGAGAGGAACTCCAGGGTCGTGCCACCATTCCAAGAGTCCCCCAGATGTCTCAGTCCATTCCAGAGGAACCTCTTTTCCCTTCACCGGCTCGTCTTTCACGCCGAGGATCGACTCACACCAAGGTGGCACGTGGCACAGCCCTGTGGGAAAGCCTCGTGGGAAAGCCTTGAGGGACAGCCTCGAGGGAAAGCCACAGATCCCTTGATCCACGTGACAGGAAGCGTGACACTACTGCTGCAGCTCGGGAGGAAAGCGCACGTGCATGCCCCCACTCGAGACGAGGCCTGACTCCCCTGGGGAGACTCAGAAGCACCCCAAGATCCATGGCAACACTGGAGAGGAATCCTCAGGTTCCGGCCCCGACTCCACACATGGACTGAGGCCCCGGCCTGGACGGGAGAGGAATCCCGAGAGGTCCCCTAGCAACTCGCATGGGGACTGGCCTTTCCTGAGGCCACCAGAGCGGGTCCCTGAGGTCCCCGTCGTAACTCGAGAAGACCTACGGCAACTCGAGAAAATCCAGGAGGTTCTCCCCTCCAGGCGAGATGAGGCCCATTTCCGCTGAGGCGTCTCGAGGCTGATCACACCTCACCTCTGGAACTTCGAAAGGGTCCTTCACACCCTTGGTGCAAATCAAGAAGTTCCCCGACCTAGCCGTCTCCACTCGAGAGGAATCACGAGGGTCCCGCCCACATCCAGAGGAGCCCCGTTTCCGCCTCGTAGCTCGAGATGAGGGATCCTTTCCCTGCTTCGTTGGGAATGAATTCCCGGCGTTCCCGTCGCATCTCAAGAGGAGGCCCTCTCAACAGGAACGGCGAGAGGAACTCCAGGGTCGTGCCACCATTCCAAGAGTCCCCCAGATGTCTCAGTCCATTCCAGAGGAACCTCTTTTCCCTTCACCGGCTCGTCTTTCACGCCGAGGATCGACTCACACCAAGGTGGCACGTGGCACAGCCCTGTGGGAAAGCCTCGTGGGAAAGCCTCGAGGTACAGCCTCGAGGGAAAGCCACAGAACCCTTGATCGACGTGACAGGAAGCATGACACTACTGCTGCAGCTCGGGAGGAAAGCGCACGTGCATGCCCGCACTCGAGACGAGGCCTGACTCCCCTGGAGAGACTCAGAAGCACCCCAAGATCCATGGCAACACTGGAGAGGAATCCTCAGGTTCCGGCCCCGACTCCACACAAGGACTGAGGCCCCCGCATGGACGGGAGAGGAATCCCGAGAGGTCCCCTAGCAACTCGCATGGGGACTGGCCTTTCCTGAGGCCACCAGAGCGGGTCCCTGAGGTCCCCGTCGTAACTCGAGAAGACCTGTCGCAACTCGAGAAAATCCAGGAGGTTCTCCCCTCCAGGCGAGATGAGGCCCATTTCCGCTGAGGCGTCTCGAGGCTGATCACACCTCACCTCTGGAACTTCGAAAGGGTCCTTCACACCCTTGGTGCAAATCAAGAAGTTCCCCGACCTAGCCGTCTCCACTCGAGAGGAATCACGAGGGTCCCGCCCACATCCAGGGGAGCCCCGTTTCCGCCTCGTAGCTCGAGATGAGGGATCCTTTCCCTGCTTCGTCGGGAAAGAGTTCCCAGCGTTCCCGTCGCATCTCAAGAGGAGGCCCTCTCAGCAGGAACGGCGAGAGGAACTCCAGGGTCGTGCCACCATTCCAAGAGTCCCCCAGATATCTCAGTCCATTCCAGAGGAACCTCTTTTCCCTTCACAGGCTCGTCTTTCACGCCGAGGATCGACTCACACCAAGGTGGCACGTGGCACAGCCCTGTGGGAAAGCCTCGTGGGAAAGCCTCGATGGACAGCCTCGAGGGAAAGCCACAGATCCCTTGATCCACGTGACAGGAAGCGTGACACTACTGCTGCAGCTCGGGAGTAAAGCGCACGTGCATGCCCCCACTCGAGACGAGGCCTGACTCCCCTGGGGAGACTCAGAAGCACCCCAAGATCCATGGCAACACTGGAGAGGAATCCTCAGGTTCCGGCCCCGACTCCACACATGGACTGAGGCACCGGCCTGGACGGGAGAGGAATCCCGAGAGGTCCCCTAGCAACTCGCATGGGGACTGGCCTTTCCTGAGGCCACCAGAGCGGGTCCCTGAGGTCCCCGTCGTAACTCGAGAAGACCTGTCTCAACTCGAGAAAATCCAGGAGGTTCTCCCCTCCAGGCGAGATGAGGCCCATTTCCGCTGAGGCGTCTCGAGGCTGATCACACCTCACCTCTGGAACTTCGAAAGGGTCCTTCACACAGTTGGTGCAAATCAAGAAGTTCCCCGACCTAGCCGTCTCCACTCGAGAGGAATCAGGAGGGTCCCGCCCACATCCAGAGGAGCCCCGTTTCCGCCTCGTAGCTCGAGATGAGGGATCCTTTCCCTGCTTCGTCGGGAATGAATTCCCGGCGTTCCCGTCGCATCTCAAGAGGAGGCCCTCTCAACAGGAACGGCGAGAGGAACTCCAGGGTCGTGCCACCATTCCAAGAGTCCCCCAGATGTCTCAGTCCATTCCAGAGGAACCTCTTTTCCCTTCACCGGCTCGTCTTTCACGCCGAGGATCGACTCACACCAAGGTGGCACGTGGCACAGCCCTGTGGGAAAGCCTCGTGGGAAAGCCTCGAGGGACAGCCTCGAGGGAAAGCCACAGATCCCTTGATCCACGTGACAGGAAGCGTGACACTACTGCTGCAGCTCGGGAGGAAAGCGCACGTGCATGCCCGCACTCGAGACGAGGCCTGACTCCCCTGGAGAGACTCAGAAGCACCCCAAGATCCGTGGCAACACTGGAGAGGAATCCTCAGGTTCCGGCCCCGACTCCACACATGGACTGAGGCCCCGGCATGGACGGGAGAGGAATCGCAAGAGGTCCCCTAGCAACTCGCATGGGGACTGGCCTTTCCTGAGGCCACCAGAGCGGGTCCCTGAGGTCCCCGTCGTAACTCGAGAAGACCTGCCGCAACTCGAGAAAATCCAGGAGGTTCTCCCCTCCAGGCGAGATGAGGCCCATTTCCACTGAGGCCTCTTGAGGCTGATCACACCTCACCTCTGGAACTTCGAAAGGCTCCTTCACGCCCTTGGTGTAAATCAAGAAGTTCCCCGACATACCCGTCTCAATTCGAGAGGAATCACGAGGGTCCCGCCCACATCCAGAGGAGCCCCATTTCCGCCTCGTAGCTCGAGATGAGGGATCCTTTCCCTGCTTCGTCGGGAAAGAGTTCCCGGCGTTCCCGTCGCATCTCAAGAGGAGGCCCTCTCAACAGGAACGGCGAGAGGAACTCCAGGGTCGTGCCACCATTCCAAGAGTCCCCCAGATATCTCAGTCCATTATAGAGGAACCTCTTTTCCCTTCACCGGCTCCTCTTTCACGCCGAGGATCGACTCACACCAAGGTGGCACGTGGCACAGCCCTGTGGGAAAGCCTCGTTGGAAAGCCTCGAGGGACAGCCTCGAGGGAAAGCCACAGATCCCTTGATCCACGTGACAGGAAGCGTGACACTACTGCTGCAGCTCGTGAGGAAAGCGCACGTGCATGCCCCCACTCGAGACGAGGCCTGACTCCCCTGGGGAGACTCAGAAGCACCCCAAGATCCATGGCAACACTGGAGAGGAATCCTCAGGTTCCGGCCCCGACTCCACACAAGGACTGAGGCCCCGGCATGGACGGGAGAGGAATCCCGAGAGGTCCCCTAGCAACTCGCATGGGGACTGGCCTTTCCTGAGGCCACCAGAGCGGGTCCCTGAGGTCCCCGTCGTAACTCGAGAAGACCTGCCGCAACTCGAGAAAATCCAGGAGGTTCTCCCCTCCAGGCGAGATGAGGCCCATTTCCGCTGAGGCGTCTCGAGGCTGATCACACCTCACCTCTGGAACTTCGAAAGGGTCCTTCACACCCTTGGTGCAAATCAAGAAGTTCCCCGACCTAGCCATCTCCACTCGAGAGGAATCACGAGGGTCCCGCCCACATCCAGAGGAGCCCCGTTTCCGCCTCGTAGCTCGAGATGAGGGATCCTTTCCCTGCTTCGTCGGGAAAGAGTTCCCGGCGTTCCCGTCGCATCTCAAGAGGAGGCCCTCTCAACAGGAACGGCGAGAGGAACTCCAGGGTCGTGCCACCATTCCAAGAGTCCCCCAGATGTCTCAGTCCATTCCAGAGGAACCTCTTTTCCCTTCACCGGCTCGTCTTTCACGCCGAGGATCGACTCACACCAAGGTGGCACGTGGCACAGCCCTGTGGGAAAGCCTCGTGGGAAAGCCTTGAGGGACAGCCTCGAGGGAAAGCCACAGATCCCTTGATCCACGTGACAGGAAGCGTGACACTACTGCTGCAGCTCGGGAGGAAAGCGCACGTGCATGCCCCCACTCGAGACGAGGCCTGACTCCCCTGGGGAGACTCAGAAGCACCCCAAGATCCATGGCAACACTGGAGAGGAATCCTCAGGTTCCGGCCCCGACTCCACACATGGACTGAGGCCCCGGCCTGGACGGGAGAGGAATCCCGAGAGGTCCCCTAGCAACTCGCATGGGGACTGGCCTTTCCTGAGGCCACCAGAGCGGGTCCCTGAGGTCCCCGTCGTAACTCGAGAAGACCTACGGCAACTCGAGAAAATCCAGGAGGTTCTCCCCTCCAGGCGAGATGAGGCCCATTTCCGCTGAGGCGTCTCGAGGCTGATCACACCTCACCTCTGGAACTTCGAAAGGGTCCTTCACACCCTTGGTGCAAATCAAGAAGTTCCCCGACCTAGCCGTCTCCACTCGAGAGGAATCACGAGGGTCCCGCCCACATCCAGAGGAGCCCCGTTTCCGCCTCGTAGCTCGAGATGAGGGATCCTTTCCCTGCTTCGTTGGGAATGAATTCCCGGCGTTCCCGTCGCATCTCAAGAGGAGGCCCTCTCAACAGGAACGGCGAGAGGAACTCCAGGGTCGTGCCACCATTCCAAGAGTCCCCCAGATGTCTCAGTCCATTCCAGAGGAACCTCTTTTCCCTTCACCGGCTCGTCTTTCACGCCGAGGATCGACTCACACCAAGGTGGCACGTGGCACAGCCCTGTGGGAAAGCCTCGTGGGAAAGCCTCGAGGTACAGCCTCGAGGGAAAGCCACAGAACCCTTGATCGACGTGACAGGAAGCATGACACTACTGCTGCAGCTCGGGAGGAAAGCGCACGTGCATGCCCGCACTCGAGACGAGGCCTGACTCCCCTGGAGAGACTCAGAAGCACCCCAAGATCCATGGCAACACTGGAGAGGAATCCTCAGGTTCCGGCCCCGACTCCACACAAGGACTGAGGCCCCCGCATGGACGGGAGAGGAATCCCGAGAGGTCCCCTAGCAACTCGCATGGGGACTGGCCTTTCCTGAGGCCACCAGAGCGGGTCCCTGAGGTCCCCGTCGTAACTCGAGAAGACCTGTCGCAACTCGAGAAAATCCAGGAGGTTCTCCCCTCCAGGCGAGATGAGGCCCATTTCCGCTGAGGCGTCTCGAGGCTGATCACACCTCACCTCTGGAACTTCGAAAGGGTCCTTCACACCCTTGGTGCAAATCAAGAAGTTCCCCGACCTAGCCGTCTCCACTCGAGAGGAATCACGAGGGTCCCGCCCACATCCAGGGGAGCCCCGTTTCCGCCTCGTAGCTCGAGATGAGGGATCCTTTCCCTGCTTCGTCGGGAAAGAGTTCCCAGCGTTCCCGTCGCATCTCAAGAGGAGGCCCTCTCAGCAGGAACGGCGAGAGGAACTCCAGGGTCGTGCCACCATTCCAAGAGTCCCCCAGATATCTCAGTCCATTCCAGAGGAACCTCTTTTCCCTTCACAGGCTCGTCTTTCACGCCGAGGATCGACTCACACCAAGGTGGCACGTGGCACAGCCCTGTGGGAAAGCCTCGTGGGAAAGCCTCGATGGACAGCCTCGAGGGAAAGCCACAGATCCCTTGATCCACGTGACAGGAAGCGTGACACTACTGCTGCAGCTCGGGAGTAAAGCGCACGTGCATGCCCCCACTCGAGACGAGGCCTGACTCCCCTGGGGAGACTCAGAAGCACCCCAAGATCCATGGCAACACTGGAGAGGAATCCTCAGGTTCCGGCCCCGACTCCACACATGGACTGAGGCACCGGCCTGGACGGGAGAGGAATCCCGAGAGGTCCCCTAGCAACTCGCATGGGGACTGGCCTTTCCTGAGGCCACCAGAGCGGGTCCCTGAGGTCCCCGTCGTAACTCGAGAAGACCTGTCTCAACTCGAGAAAATCCAGGAGGTTCTCCCCTCCAGGCGAGATGAGGCCCATTTCCGCTGAGGCGTCTCGAGGCTGATCACACCTCACCTCTGGAACTTCGAAAGGGTCCTTCACACCCTTGGTGCAAATCAAGAAGTTCCCCGACCTAGCCGTCTCCACTCGAGAGGAATCACGAGGGTCCCGCCCACATCCAGAGGAGCCCCGTTTCCGCCTCGTAGCTCGAGATGAGGGATCCTTTCCCTGCTTCGTCGGGAATGAATTCCCGGCATTCCCGTCGCATCTCAAGAGGAGGCCCTCTCAACAGTAACGATGAGAGGAACTCCAGGGTCGTGCCACCATTCCAAGAGTCCACCAGATGTCTCAGTCCATTCCAGAGGAACCTCTTTTCCCTTCACCGGCTCGTCTTTCACGCCGAGGATCGACTCACACCAAGGTGGCACGTGGCACAGCCCTGTGGGAAAGCCTCGTGGGAAAGCCTCGAGGGACAGCCTCGAGGGAAAGCCACAGATCCCTTGATCCACGTGACAGGAAGCATGACACTACTGCTGCAGCTCGGGAGGAAAGCGCACGTGCATGCCCCCACTCGAGACGAGGCCTGACTCCCCTGGGGAGACTCAGAAGCACCCCAAGATCCATGGCAACACTGGAGAGGAATCCTCAGGTTCCGGCCCCGACTCCACACATGGACTGAGGCCCCGGCCTGGTCGGGAGAGGAATCCCGAGAGGTCCCCTAGCAACTCGCATGGGGACTGGCCTTTCCTGAGGCCACCAGAGCGGGTCCCTGAGGTCCCCGTCGTAACTCGAAAAGACCTGTCGCAACTCGAGAAAATCCAGAAGGTTCTCCCCTCCAGGCGAGATGAGGCCCATTTCCGCTGAGGCGTCTCGAGGCTGATCACACCTCACCTCTGGAAATTCGAAAGGGTCCTTCACACCCTTGGTGCAAATCAAGAAGTTCCCCGACCTAGCCGTCTCCACTCGAGAGGAATCACGAGGGTCCCGCCCACATCCAGGGGAGCCCCGTTTCCGCCTCGTAGCTCGAGATGAGGGATCCTTTCCCTGCTTCGTCGCGAAAGAGTTCCCGGCGTTCCCGTCGCATCTCAAGAGGAGGCCGTCTCAGCAGGAACGGCGAGAGGAAATCCAGGGTCGTGCCACCATTCCAAGAGTCCCCCAGATGTCTCAGTCCATTCCAGAGGAACCTCTTTTCCCTTCACCGGCTCGTCTTTCACGCCGAGGATCGACTCACACCAAGGTGGCACGTGGCACAGCCCTGTGGGAAAGCCTCGTGGGAAAGCCTCGAGGGACAGCCTCGAGGGAAAGCCACAGATCCCTTGATCCACGTGACAGGAAGCGTGACACTACTGCTGCAGCTCGGGAGGAAAGTGCACGTGCATGCCCCCACTCGAGACGAGGCCTGACTCCCCTGGGGAGACTCAGAAGCACCCCAAGATCCATGGCAACACTGGAGAGGAATCCTCAGGTTCCGTCCCCGACTCCACACATGGACTGAGGCCCCGGCCTGGACGGGAGAGGAATCCCGAGAGGTCCCCTAGCAACTCGCATGGGGACTGGCCTTTCCTGAGGCCACCAGAGCGAGTCCCTGAGGTCCCCGTCGTAACTCGAGAAGACCTACGGCAACTCGAGAAAATCCAGGAGGTTCTCCCCTCCAGGCGAGATGAGGCCCATTTCCGTTGAGGCGTCTCGAGGCTGATCACACCTCACCTCTGGAACTTCGAAAGGGTCCTTCACACCCTTGGTGCAAATCAAGAAGTTCCCCGACCTAGCCGTCTCCACTCGAGAGGAATCACGAGGGTCCCGCCCACATCCAGAGGAGCCCCGTTTCCGCCTCGTAGCTCGAGATGAGGGATCCTTTCCCTGCTTCGTCGGGAATGAATTCCCGGCGTTCCCGTCGCATCTCAAGAGGAGGCCCTCTCAACAGGAACGGCGAGAGGAACTCCAGGGTCGTGCCACCATTCCAAGAGTCCCCCAGATGTCTCAGTCCATCCCAGAGGAACCTCTTTTCCCTTCACCGGCTCGTCTTTCACGCCGAGGATCGACTCACACCAAGGTGGCACGTGGCACAGCCCTGTGGGAAAGCCTCGTGGGAAAGCCTCGAGGGACAGCCTCGAGGGAAAGCCACAGATCCCTTGATCCACGTGACAGGAAGCGTGACACTACTGCTGCAGCTCGGGAGGAAAGCGCACGTGCATGCCCCCACTCGAGACGAGGCCTGACTCCCCTGGAGAGACTCAGAAGCACCCCAAGATCCATGGCAACACTGGAGAGGAATCCCCAGGTCCCGGCCCCGACTCCACACAACGACTGAGGCCCCCGCATGGACGGGAGAGGAATCCCGAGAGGTCCCCTAGCAACTCGCATGGGGACTGGCCTTTCCTGAGGCCACCAGAGCGGGTCCCTGAGGTCCCCGTCGTAACTCGAGAAGACCTGTCGCAACTCGAGAAAATCCAGGAGGTTCTCCCCTCCAGGCGAGATGAGGCCCATTTCCGCTGAGGCGTCTCGAGGCTGATCACACCTCACCTCTGGAACTTCGAAAGGGTCCTTCACACCCTTGGTGCAAATCAAGAAGTTCCCCGACCTAGCCGTCTCCACTCGAGAGGAATCACGAGGGTCCCGCCCACATCCAGGGGAGCCCCGTTTCCGCCTTCTAGCTCGAGATGAGGGATCCTTTCCCTGCTTCGTCGGGAAAGAGTTCCCGGGGTTCCCGTCGCATCTCAAGAGGAGGCCCTCTCAACAGGAACGGCGAGAGGAACTCCAGGGTCGTGCCACCATTCCAAGAGTCCCCCAGTTGTCTCAGTCCATTCCAGAGGAACCTCTTTTCCCTTCACCGGCTCGTCTTTCACGCCGAGGATCGACTCACACCAAGGTGGCACGTGGCACAGCCCTGTGGGAAAGCCTCGTGGGAAAGCCTCGAGGGACAGCCTCGAGGGAAAGCCACAGATCCCTTGATCCACGTGACAGGAAGCGTGACACTACTGCTGCAGCTCGGGAGGAAAGTGCACGTTCATGCCCCGACTCGAGACGAGGCCTGACTCCCCTGGGGAGACTCAGAAGCACCCCAAGATCCGTGGCAACACTGGAGAGGAATCCTCAGGTTCCGGCCCCGACTCCACACATGGACTGAGGCCCCGGCATGGACGGGAGAGGAATCGCAAGAGGTCCCCTAGCAACTCGCATGGGGACTGGCCTTTCCTGAGGCCACCAGAGCGGGTCCCTGAGGTCCCCGTCGTAACTCGAGAAGACCTGCCGCAACTCGAGAAAATCCAGGAGGTTCTCCCCTCCAGGCGAGATGAGGCCCATTTCCACTGAGGCCTCTTGAGGCTGATCACACCTCACCTCTGGAACTTCGAAAGGCTCCTTCACGCCCTTGGTGTAAATCAAGAAGTTCCCCGACATACCCGTCTCAATTCGAGAGGAATCACGAGGGTCCCGCCCACATCCAGAGGAGCCCCATTTCCGCCTCGTAGCTCGAGATGAGGGATCCTTTCCCTGCTTCGTCGGGAAAGAGTTCCCGGCGTTCCCGTCGCATCTCAAGAGGAGGCCCTCTCAACAGGAACGACGAGAGGAACTCCAGGGTCGTGCCACCATTCCAAGAGTCCCCCAGATATCTCAGTCCATTATAGAGGAACCTCTTTTCCCTTCACCGGCTCCTCTTTCACGCCGAGGATCGACTCACACCAAGGTGGCACGTGGCACAGCCCTGTGGGAAAGCCTCGTGGGAAAGCCTCGAGGGACAGCCTCGAGGGAAAGCCACAGATCCCTTGATCCACGTGACAGGAAGCGTGACACTACTGCTGCAGCTCGGGAGGAAAGCACACGTGCATGCCCCCACTCGAGACGAGGCCTGACTCCCCTGGGGAGACTCAGAAGCACCCCAAGATCCATGGCAACACTGGAGAGGAATCCTCAGGTTCCGTCCCCGACTCCACACATGGACTGAGGCCCCGGCCTGGACGGGAGAGGAATCCCGAGAGGTCCCCTAGCAACTCGCATGGGGACTGGCCTTTCCTGAGGCCACCAGAGCGAGTCCCTGAGGTCCCCGTCGTAACTCGAGAAGACCTACGGCAACTCGAGAAAATCCAGGAGGTTCTCCCCTCCAGGCGAGATGAGGCCCATTTCCGTTGAGGCGTCTCGAGGCTGATCACACCTCACCTCTGGAACTTCGAAAGGGTCCTTCACACCCTTGGTGCAAATCAAGAAGTTCCCCGACCTAGCCGTCTCCACTCGAGAGGAATCACGAGGGTCCCGCCCACATCCAGAGGAGCCCCGTTTCCGCCTCGTAGCTCGAGATGAGGGATCCTTTCCCTGCTTCGTCGGGAATGAATTCCCGGCGTTCCCGTCGCATCTCAAGAGGAGGCCCTCTCAACAGGAACGGCGAGAGGAACTCCAGGGTCGTGCCACCATTCCAAGAGTCCCCCAGATGTCTCAGTCCATCCCAGAGGAACCTCTTTTCCCTTCACCGGCTCGTCTTTCACGCCGAGGATCGACTCACACCAAGGTGGCACGTGGCACAGCCCTGTGGGAAAGCCTCGTGGGAAAGCCTCGAGGGACAGCCTCGAGGGAAAGCCACAGATCCCTTGATCCACGTGACAGGAAGCGTGACACTACTGCTGCAGCTCGGGAGGAAAGCGCACGTGCATGCCCCCACTCGAGACGAGGCCTGACTCCCCTGGAGAGACTCAGAAGCACCCCAAGATCCATGGCAACACTGGAGAGGAATCCCCAGGTCCCGGCCCCGACTCCACACAAGGACTGAGGCCCCCGCATGGACGGGAGAGGAATCCCGAGAGGTCCCCTAGCAACTCGCATGGGGACTGGCCTTTCCTGAGGCCACCAGAGCGGGTCCCTGAGGTCCCCGTCGTAACTCGAGAAGACCTGTCGCAACTCGAGAAAATCCAGGAGGTTCTCCCCTCCAGGCGAGATGAGGCCCATTTCCGCTGAGGCGTCTCGAGGCTGATCACACCTCACCTCTGGAACTTCGAAAGGGTCCTTCACACCCTTGGTGCAAATCAAGAAGTTCCCCGACCTAGCCGTCTCCACTCGAGAGGAATCACGAGGGTCCCGCCCACATCCAGGGGAGCCCCGTTTCCGCCTTCTAGCTCGAGATGAGGGATCCTTTCCCTGCTTCGTCGGGAAAGAGTTCCCGGGGTTCCCGTCGCATCTCAAGAGGAGGCCCTCTCAACAGGAACGGCGAGAGGAACTCCAGGGTCGTGCCACCATTCCAAGAGTCCCCCAGTTGTCTCAGTCCATTCCAGAGGAACCTCTTTTCCCTTCACCGGCTCGTCTTTCACGCCGAGGATCGACTCACACCAAGGTGGCACGTGGCACAGCCCTGTGGGAAAGCCTCGTGGGAAAGCCTCGAGGGACAGCCTCGAGGGAAAGCCACAGATCCCTTGATCCACGTGACAGGAAGCGTGACACTACTGCTGCAGCTCGGGAGGAAAGCGCACGTGCATGCCCCCACTCGAGACGAGGCCTGACTCCCCTGGGGAGACTCAGAAGCACCCCAAGATCCATGGCAACACTGGAGAGGAATCCTCAAGTTCCGGCCCCGACTCCACACATGGACTGAGGCCCCGGCAAGGACGGGAGAGGAATCGCAAGAGGTCCCCTAGCAACTCGCATGGGGACTGGCCTTTCCTGAGGCCACGAGAGCGGGTCCCTGAGGTCCCCGTCGTAACTCGAGAAGACCTGCCGCAACTCGAGAAAATCCAGGAGGTTCTCCCCTCCAGGCGAGATGAGGCCCATTTCCGCTGAGGCGTCTCGAGTCTGATCACACCTCACCTCTGGAACTTCGAAAGGGTCCTTCACACCCTTGGTGCAAATCAAGAAGTTCCCCGACCTAGCCGTCTCCACTCGAGAGGAATCACGAGGATCCCGCCCACATCCAGGGGAGCCCCGTTTCCGCCTCGTAGATCGAGATGAGGGATCCTTTCCCTGCTTCGTCGGGAAAGAGTTCCCGGCGTTCCCGTCGCATCTCAAGAGGAGGCCCTCTCAACAGGAACGGCGAGAGGAACTCCAGGGTCGTGCCACCATTCCAAGAGTCCCCCAGATGTCTCAGTCCATTCCAGAGGAACCTCTTTTCCCTTCACCGGCTCGTCTTTCACGCCGAGGATCGACTCACACCAAGGTGGCACGTGGCACAGCCCTGTGGGAAAGCCTCGTGGGAAAGCCTCGAGGGACAGCCTCGAGGGAAAGCCACAGATCCCTTGATCCACGTGACAGGAAGCGTGACACTACTGCTGCAGCTCGGGAGGAAAGCGCACGTGCATGCCCCCACTCGAGACGAGGCCTGACTCCCCTGGGGAGACTCAGAAGCACCCCAAGATCCATGGCAACACTGGAGAGGAATCCTCAGGTTCCGGCCCCGACTCCACACAAGGACTGAGGCCCCGGCATGGACGGGAGAGGAATCCCGAGAGGTCCCCTAGCAACTCGCATGGGGACTGGCCTTTCCTGAGGCCACCAGAGCGGGTCCCTGAGGTCCCCGTCGTAACGCGAGAAGACCTGCCGCAACTCGAGTAAATCCAGGAGGTTCTCCCCTCCAGGCGAGATAAGGCCCATTTCCGCTGAGGCGACTCGAGGCTGATCACACCTCACCTCTGGAACTTCGAAAGGCTCCTTCACACCCTTGGTGCAAATCAAGAAGTTCCCCGACATACCCGTCTCCACTCGAGAGGAATCACGAGGATCCCGCCCACATCCAGGGGAGCCCCGTTTCCGCCTCGTAGCTCGAGATGAGGGATCCTTTCCCTGCTTCGTCGGGAAAGAGTTCCCGGCGTTCCCGTCGCATCTCAAGAGGAGGCCCTCTCAACAGGAACGGCGAGAGGAACTCCAGGGTCGTGCCACCATTCCAAGAGTCCCCCAGATGTCTCAGTCCATTCCAGAGGAACCTCTTTTCCCTTCACTGGCTCGTTTTTCACGCCGAGGATCGACTCACACCAAGGTGGCACGTGGCACAGCCCTGTGGGAAAGCCTCGATGGGAAAGCCACAGATCCCTTCATCCACGTGACAGGAAGCGTGACACTACTGCTGCAGCTCGGAAGGAAAGCACACGTGCATGCCCCCACTCGAGACGAGGCCTGACTCCCCTGGGGAGGCTCAGAAGCACCCCAAGATCCATGGCAACACTGGAGAGGAATCCTCAGGTTCCGGCCCTGACTCCACACAATTACTGAGGCCCCGGCATGGACGGGAGAGGAATCCCGAGAGGTCCCCTAGCAACTCGCATGGGGACTGGCCTTTCCTGAGGCCACCAGAGCGGGTCCCTGAGGTCCCCGTCGTAACTCGAGAAGACCTGCCGCAACTCGAGAAAATCCAGGAGGTTCTCCCCTCCCGGCGAGATGAGGCCCATTTCCGCTGAGGCGTCTCGAGGCTGATCACACCTCACCTCTGGAACTTCGAAAGGCTCCTTCACACCCTTGGTGCAAATCAAGAAGTTCCCCGACATACCCGTCCCCACTCGAGAGGAATCACGAGGGTCCCGCCCACATCCAGAGGAGCCCCGTTTCCGCTTCGTAGCTCGAGATGAGGGATCCTTTCCCTGCTTCGTCGGGAAAGAGTTCCCGGCGTTCCCGTCGCATCTCAAGAGGAGGCCCTCTCAACAGGAACGGCGAGAGGAACTCCAGTGTCGTGCCACCATTCCAAGAGTCCCCCAGATGTCTCAGTCCATTCCAGAGGAACCTCTTTTCCCTTCACCGGCTCGTCTTTCACGCCGAGGATCGACTCACACCAAGGTGGCACTTGGCACAGCCCTGTGGGAAAGCCTCGTGGGAAAGCCTCGAGGGACAGCCTCGAGGGAAAGCCACAGATCCCTTGATGCACGTGACAGGAAGCGTGACACTACTGCTGCAGCTCGGGAGGAAAGCGCACGTGCATGCCCCGACTCGAGACGAGGCCTGACTCCCCTGGGGAGACTCAGAAGCACCCCAAGATCCATGGCAACACTGGAGAGGAATCCTCAGGTTCCGGCCCCGACTCCACACAAGGACTGAGACCCCGGCATGGACGGGAGAGCAATCCCGAGAGGTCCCCTAGCAACTCGCATGGGGACTGGCCTTTCCTGACCACCAGAGCGGGTCCCTGAGGTCCCCGTCGTAAGTCGAGAAGACCTGCCGCAACTCGAGAAAATCCAGGAGGTTCTCCCCTCCAGGCGAGATGAGGCCCATTTCCGCTGAGGCGTCTCGAGGCTGATCACACCTCACCTCTGGAACTTCGAAAGGCTCCTTCACACCCTTGGTGCAAATCAAGAAGTTCCCCGACATACCCGTCTCCACTCGAGAGGAATCACGAGGGTCCCGCCCACATCCAGAGGAGCCCCGTTTCCGCCTCGTAGCTCGAGATGAGGGATCCTTTCCCTGCTTCGTCGGGAAAGAGTTCCCGGCATTCCCGTCCCATCTCAAGAGGAGGCCCTCTCAACAGGAACGGCGAGAGGAACTCCAGGGTCGTGCCACCATTCCAAGAGTCCCCCAGATGTCTCAGTCCATTCCAGAGGAACCTCTTTTCCCTTCACCGGCTCGTCTTTCACGCCGAGGATCGACTCACACCAAGGTGGCACTTGGCACAGCCCTGTGGGAAAGCCTCGTGGGAAAGCCTCGAGGGACAGCCTCGAGGGAAAGCCACAGATCCCTTGATGCACGTGACAGGAAGCGTGACACTACTGCTGCAGCTCGGGAGGAAAGCGCACGTGCATGCCCCCACTCGAGACGAGGCCTGACTCCCCTGGGGAGACTCAGAAGCACCCCAAGATCCATGGCAACACTGGAGAGGAATCCTCAGGTTCCGGCCCCGACTCCACACAAGGACTGAGGCCCCGGCATGGACGGGTGAGGAATCCCGAGAGGTCCCCTAGCAACTCGCATGGGGACTGGCCTTTCCTGAGGCCACCAGAGCGGGTCCCTGAGGTCCCCGTCGTAAGTCGAGAAGACCTGCCGCAACTAGAGAAAATCCAGGAGGTTCTCCCCTCCAGGCGAGATGAGGCCCATTTCCGCTGAGGCGTCTCGAGGCTGATCACACCTCACCTCTGGAACTTCGAAAGGGTCCTTCACACCCTTGGTGCAAATCAAGAAGTTCCCCGACATAGCCGTCTCCACTCGAGAGGAATCACGAGGGTCCCGCCCACATCCAGAGGAGCCCCGTTTCCGCCTCGTAGCTCGAGATGAGGGATCCTTTCCCTGCTTCGTCGGGAAAGAGTTCCCGGCGTTCCCGTCGCATCTCAAGAGGAGGCCCTCTCAACGGAAACGGCGAGAGGAACTCCAGGGTCGTGCCACCATTCCAAGAGTCCCCCAGATGTCTCAGTCCATTCCAGAGGAACCTCTTTTCCCTTCACCGGCTCGTCTTTCACGCCGAGGATCGACTCACACCAAGGTGGCACGTGGCACAGCCCTGTGGGAAAGCCTCGTTGGAAAGCCTCGAGGGACAGCCTCGAGGGAAAGCCACAGATCCCTTGATGCACGTGACATGAAGCGTGACACTACTGCTGCAGCTCGGGAGGAAAGCGCACGTGCATGCCCCCACTCGAGACGAGGCCTGACTCCCCTGGGGAGACTCAGAAGCACCCCAAGATCCATGGCAACACTGGAGAGGAATCCTCAGGTTCCGGCCCCGACTCCACACAAGGACTGAGGCCCCGGCATGGACGGGAGAGCAATCCCGAGAGGTCCCCTAGCAACTCGCATGGGGACTGGCCTTTCCTGAGGCCACCAGAGCGGGTCCCTGAGGTCCCCGTCGTAACTCGAGAAGACCTGCCGCAACTCGAGAAAATCCAGGAGGTTCTCCCCTCCAGGCGAGATGAGGCCCATTTCCGCTGAGGGGTCTCGAGGATGATCACACCTCACCTCTGGAACTTCGAAAGGGTCCTTCACACCCTTGGTGCAAATCAAGAAGTTCCCCGACATAGCCGTCTCCACTCGAGAGGAATCACGAGGGTCCCGCCCACATCCAGAGGAGCCCCGTTTCCGCCTCGTAGCTCGAGATGAGGGATCCTTTCCCTGCTTCGTCGGGAAAGAGTTCCCGGCGTTCCCGTCGCATCTCAAGAGGAGGCCCTCTCAACAGGAACGGCGAGAGGAACTCCAGGGTCGTGCCACCATTCCAAGAGTCCCCCAGATGTCTCAGTCCATTCCAGAGGAACCTCTTTTCCCTTCACCGGCTCGTCTTTCACGCCGAGGATCGACTCACACCAAGGTGGCACGTGGCACAGCCCTGTGGGAAAGCCTCGTGGGAAAGCCTCGAGGGACAGCCTCGAGGGAAAGCCACAGATCCCTTGATGCACGTGACAGGAAGCGTGACACTACTGCTGCAGCTCGGGAGGAAAGCGCACGTGCATGCCCCCACTCGAGACGAGGCCTGACTCCCCTGGGGAGACTCAGAAGCACCCCAAGATCCATGGCAACACTGGAGAGGAATCCTCAGGTTCCAGCCCCGACTCCACACAAGGACTGAGGCCACGGCATGGACGGGAGAGGAATCCCGAGAGGTCCCCTAGCAACTCGCATGGGGACTGGCCTTTCCTGAGGCCACCAGAGCGGGTCCCTGAGGTCCCCGTCGTAACTCGAGAAGACCTGCCGCAACTCGAGAAAATCCAGGAGGTTCTCCCTTCCAGGCGAGATGAGGCCCATTTCCGCTGAGGCGTCTCGAGGCTGATCACACCTCACCTCTGCAACTTCGAAAGGCTCCTTCACACCCTTGGTGCAAATCAAGAAGTTCCCCGACATACCCGTCTCCACTCGAGAGGAATCACGAGGGTCCCGCCCACATCCAGAGGAGCCCCGTTTCCGCCTCGTAGCTCGAGATGAGGGATCCTTTCCCTGCTTCGTCGGGAAAGAGTTCCCGGCGTTCCCGTCGCATCTCAAGAGGAGGCCCTCTCAACAGGAACGGCGAGAGGAACTCCAGGGTCGTGCCACCATTCCAAGAGTCCCCCAGATGTCTCAGTCCATTCCAGAGGAACCTCTTTTCCCGTAACCGGCTCGTCTTTCACGCCGAGGATCGACTCACACCAAGGTGGCACGTGGCACAGCCCTGTGGGAAAGCCTCGTGGGATAGCCTCGAGGGACAGCCTCGAGGGAAAGCCACAGATCCCTTGATCCACGTGACAGGAAGCGTGACACTACTGCTGCAGCTCGGGAGGAAAGCGCACGTGCATGCCCCCACTCGATACGAGGCCTGACTCCCCTGGGGAGACTCAGAAGCACCCCAAGATCCATGGCAACACTGGAGAGGAATCCTCAGGTTCCAGCCCCGACTCCACACAAGGACTGAGGCCACGGCATGGACGGGAGAGGAATCCCGAGAGGTCCCCTAGCAACTCGCATGGGGACTGGCCTTTCCTGAGGCCACCAGAGCGGGTCCCTGAGGTCCCCGTCGTAACTCGAGAAGACCTGCCACAACTCGAGAAAATCCAGGAGGTTCTCCCTTCCAGGCGAGATGAGGCCCATTTCCGCTGAGGCGTCTCGAGGCTGATCACACCTCACCTCTGCAACTTCGAAAGGCTCCTTCACACCCTTGGTGCAAATCAAGAAGTTCCCCGACATACCCGTCTCCACTCGAGAGGAATCACGAGGGTCCCGCCCACATCCAGAGGAGCCCCGTTTCCGCCTCGTAGCTCGAGATGAGGGATCCTTTCCCTGCTTCGTCGGGAAAGAGTTCCCGGCGTTCCCGTCGCATCTCAAGAGGAGGCCCTCTCAACAGGAACGGCGAGAGGAACTCCAGGGTCGTGCCACCATTCCAAGAGACCCCAGATGTCTCAGTCCATTCCAGAGGAACCTCTTTTCCCTTCACCGGCTCGTCTTTCACGCCGAGGATCGACTCACACCAAGGTGGCACTTGGCACAGCCCTGTGGGAAAGCCTCGTGGGAAAGCCTCGAGGGACAGCCTCGAGGGAAAGCCACAGATCCCTTGATGCACGTGACAGGAAGCGTGACACTACTGCTGCAGCTCGGGAGGAAAGCGCACGTGCATGCCCCCACTCGAGACGAGGCCTGACTCCCCTGGGGAGGCTCAGAAGCACCCCAAGATCCATGGCAACACTGGAGAGGAATCCTCAGGTTCCGGCCCCGACTCCACACAAGGACTGAGGCCCCGGCATGGACGGGAGAGGAATCCCGAGAGGTCCCCTAGCAACTCGCATGGGGACTGGCCTTTCCTGAGGCCACCAGAGCGGGTCCCTGAGGTCCCCGTCGTAACTCGAGAAGACCTGCCGCAACTCGAGAAAATCCAGGAGGTTCTCCCCTCCAGGCGAGATGAGGCCCATTTCCGCTGAGGCGTCTCGAGGCTGATCACACCTCACCTCTGGAACTTCGAAAGGGTCCTTCACACCCTTGGTGCAAATCAAGAAGTTCCCCGACCTAGCCGTCTCCACTCGAGAGGAATCACGAGGGTCCCGCCCACATCCAGAGGAGCCCCGTTTCCGCCTCGTAGCTCGAGATGAGGGATCCTTTCCCTGCTTCGTCGGGAAAGAGTTCCCGGCGTTCCCGTCGCATCTCAAGAGGAGGCCCTCTCAACAGGAACGGCGAGAGGAACTCCAGGGTCGTGCCACCATTCCAAGAGTCCCCCAGATGTCTCAGTCCATTCCAGAGGAACCTCTTTTCCCTTCACCGGCTCGTCTTTCACGCCGAGGATCGACTCACACCAAGGTGGCACGTGGCACAGCCCTGTGGGAAAGCCTCGTGGGAAAGCCTCGAGGGACAGCCTCGAGGGAAAGCCACAGATCCCTTGATCCACGTGACAGGAAGCGTGACACTACTGCTGCAGCTCGGGAGGAAAGCGCACGTGCATGCCCCCACTCGATACGAGGCCTGACTCCCCTGGGGAGACTCAGAAGCACACCAAGATCCATGGCAACACTGGAGAGGAATACTCAGGTTCCAGCCCCGACTCCACACAAGGACTGAGGCCCCGGCATGGACGGGAGAGGAATCCCGAGAGGTCCCCTAGCAACTCGCATGGGGACTGGCCTTTCCTGAGGCCACCAGAGCGGGTCCCTGAGGTCCCCGTCGTAACTCGAGAAGACCTGCCGCAACTCGAGAAAATCCAGGAGGTTCTCCCCTCCAGGCGAGATGAGGCCCATTTCCGCTGAGGCGTCTCGAGGCTGATCACACCTCACCTCTGGAACTTCGAAAGGGTCCTTCACACCCTTGGTGCAAATCAAGAAGTTCCCCGACATAGCCATCTCCACTCGAGAGGAATCACGAGGGTCCCGCCCACATCCAGAGGAGCCCCGTTTCCGCCTCGTAGCTCGAGATGAGGGATCCTTTCCCTGCTTCGTCGGGAAAGAGTTCCCGGCGTTCCCGTCGCATCTCAAGAGGAGGCCCTCTCAACAGGAACGGCGAGAGGAACTCCAGGGTCGTGCCACCATTCCAAGAGTCCCCCAGATGTCTCAGTCCATTCCAGAGGAACCTCTTTTCCCTTCACCGGCTCGTCTTTCACGCCGAGGATCGACTCACACCAAGGTGGCACGTGGCACAGCCCTGTGGGAAAGCCTCGTGGGAAAGCCTCGAGGGACAGCCTCGAGGGAAAGCCACAGATCCCTTGATCCACGTGACAGGAAGCGTGACACTACTGCTGCAGCTCGGGAGGAAAGCGCACGTGCATGCCCCCACTCGATACGAGGCCTGACTCCCCTGGGGAGACTCAGAAGCACCCCAAGATCCATGGCAACACTGGAGAGGAATCCTCAGGTTCCAGCCCCGACTCCACACAAGGACTGAGGCCACGGCATGGACGGGAGAGGAATCCCGAGAGGTCCCCTAGCAACTCGCATGGGGACTGGCCTTTCCTGAGGCCACCAGAGCGGGTCCCTGAGGTCCCCATCGTAACTCGAGAAGACCTGCCGCAACTCGAGAAAATCCAGGAGGTTCTCCCTTCCAGGCGAGATGAGGCCCATTTCCGCTGAGGCGTCTCGAGGCTGATCACACCTCACCTCTGCAACTTCGAAAGGCTCCTTCACACCCTTGGTGCAAATCAAGAAGTTCCCCGACATAGCCGTCTCCACTCGAGAGGAATCACGAGGGTCCCGCCCACATCCAGAGGAGCCCCGTTTCCGCCTCGTAGCTCGAGATGAGGGATCCTTTCCCTGCTTCGTCGGGAAAGAGTTCCCGGCGTTCCCGTCGCATCTCAAGAGGAGGCCCTCTCAACAGGAACGGCGAGAGGAACTCCAGGGTCGTGCCACCATTCCAAGAGTCCCCCAGATGTCTCAGTCCATTCCAGAGGAACCTCTTTTCCCTTCACCGGCTCGTCTTTCACGCCGAGGATCGACTCACACCAAGGTGGCACTTGGCACAGCCCTGTGGGAAAGCCTCGTGGGAAAGCCTCGAGGGACAGCCTCGAGGGAAAGCCACAGATCCCTTGATGCACGTGACAGGAAGCGTGACACTACTGCTGCAGCTCGGGAGGAAAGCGCACGTGCATGCCCCCACTCGAGACGAGGGCTGACTCCCCTGGGGAGACTCAGAAGCACCCCAAGATCCATGGCAACACTGGAGAGGAATCCTCAGGTTCCGGCCCCGACTCCACACAAGGACTGAGGCCCCGGCATGGACGGGAGAGGAATCCCGAGAGGTCCCCTAGCAACTCGCATGGGGACTGGCCTTTCCTGAGGCCACCAGAGCGGGTCCCTGAGGTCCCCGTCGTAACTCGAGAAGACCTGCCGCAACTCGAGAAAATCCAGGAGGTTCTCCCCTCCAGGCGAGATGAGGCCCATTTCCGCTGAGGCGTCTCGAGGCTGATCACACCTCACCTCTGGAACTTCGAAAGGGTCCTTCACACCCTTGGTGCAAATCAAGAAGTTCCTTGACATAGCCATCTCCACTCGAGAGGAATCACGAGGGTCCCGCCCACATCCAGAGGAGCCCCGTTTCCGCCTCGTAGCTCGAGATGAGGGATCCTTTCCCTGCTTCGTCGGGAAAGAGTTCCCGGCGTTCCCGTCGCATCTCAAGAGGAGGCCCTCTCAACAGGAACGGCGAGAGGAACTCCAGGGTCGTGCCACCATTCCAAGAGTCCCCCAGATGTCTCAGTCCATTCCAGAGGAACCTCTTTTCCCTTCACCGGCTCGTCTTTCACGCCGAGGATCGACTCACACCAAGGTGGCACGTGGCACAGCCCTGTGGGAAAGCCTCGTGGGAAAGCCTCGAGGGACAGCCTCGAGGGAAAGCCACAGATCCCTTGATGCACGTGACAGGAAGTGTGACACTACTGCTGCAGCTCGGGAGGAAAGCGCACGTGCATGCCCCCACTCGAGACGAGGCCTGACTCCCCTGGGGAGACTCAGAAGCACCCCAAGATCCATGGCAACACTGGAGAGGAATCCTCAGGTTCCAGCCCCGACTCCACACAAGGACTGAGGCCACGGCATGGACGGGAGAGGAATCCCGAGAGGTCCCCTAGCAACTCGCATGGGGACTGGCCTTTCCTGAGGCCACCAGAGCGGGTCCCTGAGGTCCCCGTCGTAACTCGAGAAGACCTGCCGCAACTCGAGAAAATCCAGGAGGTTCTCCCTTCCAGGCGAGATGAGGCCCATTTCCGCTGAGGCGTCTCGAGGCTGATCACACCTCACCTCTGGAACTTCGAAAGGCTCCTTCACACCCTTGGTGCAAATCAAGAAGTTCCCCGACATACCCGTCTCCACTCGAGAGGAATCACGAGGGTCCCGCCCACATCCAGAGGAGCCCCGTTTCCGCCTCGTAGCTCGAGATGAGGGATCCTTTCCCTGCTTCGTCGGGAAAGAGTTCCCGGCGTTCCCGTCGCATCTCAAGAGGAGGCCCTCTCAACAGGAACGGCGAGAGGAACTCCAGGGTCGTGCCACCATTCCAAGAGTCCCCCAGATGTCTCAGTCCATTCCAGAGGAACCTCTTTTCCCTTCACCGGCTCGTCTTTCACACCGAGGATCGACTCACACCAAGGTGGCACGTGGCACAGCCCTGTGGGAAAGCCTCGTGGGAAAGCCTCGAGGGACAGCCTCGAGGGAAAGCCACAGATCCCTTGATCCACGTGACAGGAAGCGTGACACTACTGCTGCAGCTCGGGAGGAAAGCGCACGTGCATGCCCCCACTCGAGACGAGGCCTGACTCCCCTGGGGAGACTCAGAAGCACCCCAAGATCCATGGCAACACTGGAGAGGAATCCTCAGGTTCCAGCCCCGACTCCACACAAGGACTGAGGCCACGGCATAGACGGGAGAGGAATCCCGAGAGGTCCCCTAGCAACTCGCATGGGGACTGGCCTTTCCTGAGGCCACCAGAGCGGGTCCCTGAGGTCCCCGTCGTAACTCGAGAAGACCTGCCGCAACTCGAGAAAATCCAGGAGGTTCTCCCCTCCAGGCGAGATGAGGCCCATTTCCGCTGAGGCGTCTCGAGGCTGATCACACCTCACCTCTGGAACTTCGAAAGGGTCCTTCACACCCTTGGTGCAAATCAAGAAGTTCCCCGACATAGCCATCTCCACTCGAGAGGAATCACAAGGGTCCCGCCCACATCCAGAGGAGCCCCGTTTCCGCCTCGTAGCTCGAGATGAGGGATCCTTTCCCTGCTTCGTCGGGAAAGAGTTCCCGGCGTTCCCGTCGCATCTCAAGAGGAGGCCCTCTCAACAGGAACGGCGAGAGGAACTCCAGGGTCGTGCCACCATTCCAAGAGTCCCCCAGATGTCTCAGTCCATTCCAGAGGAACCTCTTTTCCCTTCACCGGCTCGTCTTTCACGCCGAGGATCGACTCACACCAAGGTGGCACTTGGCACAGCCCTGTGGGAAAGCCTCGTGGGAAAGCCTCGAGGGACAGCCTCGAGGGAAAGCCACAGATCCCTTGATGCACGTGACAGGAAGCGTGACACTACTGCTGCAGCTCGGGAGGAAAGCGCACGTGCATGCCCCCACTCGAGACGAGGCCTGACTCCCCTGGGGAGACTCAGAAGCACCCCAAGATCCATGGCAACACTGGAGAGGAATCCTCAGGTTCCGGCCCCGACTCCACACAAGGACTGAGGCCCCGGCATGGACGGGAGAGGAATCCTGAGAGGTCCCCTAGCAACTCGCATGGGGACTGGCCTTTCCTGAGGCCACCAGAGCGGGTCTCTGAGGTCCCCGTCGTAACTCGAGAAGACCTGCCGCAACTCGAGAAAATCCAGGAGGTTCTCCCCTCCAGGCGAGATGAGGCCCATTTCCGCTGAGGCGTCTCGAGGCTGATCACACCTCACCTCTGGAACTTCGAAAGGGTCCTTCACACCCTTGGTGCAAATCAAGAAGTTCCCCGACATAGCCGTCTCCACTCGAGAGGAATCACGAGGGTCCCGCCCACATCCAGAGGAGCCCCGTTTCCGCCTCGTAGCTCGAGATGAGGGATCCTTTCCCTGCTTCGTCGGGAAAGAGTTCCCGGCGTACCCCTCGCATCTCAAGAGGAGGCCCTCTCAACAGGAACGGCGAGAGGAACTCCAGGGTCGTGCCACCATTCCAAGAGTCCCCCAGATGTCTCAGTCCATTCCAGAGGAACCTCTTTTCCCTTCACCGGCTCGTCTTTCACGCCGAGGATCGACTCACACCAAGGTGGCACGTGGCACAGCCCTGTGGGAAAGCCTCGTGGGAAAGCCTCGAGGGACAGCCTCGAGGGAAAGCCACAGATCCCTTGATCCACGTGACAGGAAGCGTGACACTACTGCTGCAGCTCGGGAGGAAAGCGCACGTGCATGCCCCCACTCGAGACGAGGCCTGACTCCCCTGGGGAGACTCAGAAGCACCCCAAGATCCATGGCAACACTGGAGAGGAATCCTCAGGTTCCGGCCCCGACTCCACACAAGGACTGAGGCCCCGGCATGGACGGGAGAGGAATCCCGAGAGGTCCCCTAGCAACTCGCATGGGGACTGGCCTTTCCTGAGGCCACCAGAGCGGGTCCCTGAGGTCCCCGTCGTAACTCGAGAAGACCTGCCGCAACTCGAGAAAATCCAGGAGGTTCTCCCCTCCAGGCGAGATGAGGCCCATTTCCGCTGAGGCGTCTCGAGGCTGATCACACCTCACCTCTGGAACTTCGAAAGGGTCCTTCACACCCTTGGTGCAAATCAAGAAGTTCCCCGACATAGCCATCTCCACTCGAGAGGAATCACGAGGGTCCCGCCCACATCCAGAGGAGCCCCGTTTCCGCCTCGTAGCTCGAGATGAGGGATCCTTTCCCTGCTTCGTCGGGAAAGAATTCCCGGCGTTCCCGTCGCATCTCTAGTTGAGGCCCTCTCAACAGGAACGGCGACAGGAACTCCAGGGTCGTGCCACCATTCCAAGAGTCCCCCAGATGTCTCAGTCCATTCCAGAGGAACCTCTTTTCCCTTCACCGGCTCGTCTTTCACGCCGAGGATCGACTCACACCAAGGTGGCACGTGGCACAGCCCTGTGGGAAAGCCTCGTGGGAAAGCCTCGAGGGACAGCCTCGAGGGAAAGACACAGATCCCTTGATGCACGTGACAGGAAGCGTGACACTACTGCTGCAGCTCGGGAGGAAAGCGCACGTGCATGCCCCCACTCGAGACGAGGCCTGACTCCCCTGGGGAGACTCAGAAGCACCCCAAGATCCATGGCAACACTGGAGAGGAATCCTCAGGTTCCGGCCCCGACTCCACACAAGGACTGAGGCCCCGGCATGGACGGGAGAGGAATCCCGAGAGGTCCCCTAGCAACTCGCATGGGGACTGGCCTTTCCTGAGGCCACCAGAGCGGGTCCCTGAGGTCCCCGTCGTAACTCGAGAAGACCTGCCGCAACTCGAGAAAATCCAGGAGGTTCTCCCCTCCAGGCGAGATGAGGCCCATTTCCGCTGAGGCGTCTCGAGGCTGATCACACCTCACCTCTGGAACTTCGAAAGGGTCCTTCACACCCTTGGTGCAAATCAAGAAGTTCCCCGACATAGCCGTCTCCACTCGAGAGGAATCACGAGGGTCCCGCCCACATCCAGAGGAGCCCCGTTTCCGCCTCGTAGCTCGAGATGAGGGATCCTTTCCCTGCTTCGTCGGGAAAGAGTTCCCGGCGTTCCCGTCGCATCTCAAGAGGAGGCCCTCTCAACAGGAACGGCGAGAGGAACTCCAAGGTCGTGCCACCATTCCAAAAGTCCCCCAGATGTCTCAGTCCATTCCAGAGGAACCTCTTCTCCCTTCACCGGCTCGTCTTTCACGCCGAGGATCGAATCACACCAAGGTGGCACGTGGCACAGCCTTGTGGGAAAGCCTCGTGGGAAAGCCTCGAAGGACAGCCTCGAGGGAAAGCCACAGATCCCTTGATCCACGTGACAGGAAGCGTGACACTACTGCTGCAGCTCGGGAGGAAAGCGCACGTGCATGCCCCCACTCGAGACGAGGCCTGACTCCCCTGGGGAGACTCAGAAGCACCCCAAGATCCATGGCAACACTGGAGAGAAATCCTCAGGTTCCGGCCCCGACTCCACACAAGGACTGAGGCCCCGGCATGGACGGGAGAGGAATCCCGAGAGGTCCCCTAGCAACTCGCATGGGGACTGGCCTTTCCTGAGGCCACCAGAGCGGGTCTCTGAGGTCCCCGTCGTAACTCGAGAAGACCTGCCGCAACTCGAGAAAATCCAGGAGGTTCTCCCCTCCAGGCGAGATGAGGCCCATTTCCGCTGAGGCGTCTCGAGGCTGATCACACCTCACCTCTGGAACTTCGAAAGGGTCCTTCACACCCTTGGTGCAAATCAAGAAGTTCCCCGACATAGCCGTCTCCACTCGAGAGGAATCACGAGGGTCCCGCCCACATCCAGAGGAGCCCCGTTTCCGCCTCGTAGCTCGAGATGAGGGATCCTTTCCCTGCTTCGTCGGGAAAGAGTTCCCGGCGTACCCCTCGCATCTCAAGAGGAGGCCCTCTCTACAGGAACGGCGAGAGGAACTCCAGGGTCGTGCCACCATTCCAAGAGTCCCCCAGATGTCTCAGTCCATTCCAGAGGAACCTCTTTTCCCTTCACCGGCTCGTCTTTCACGCCGAGGATCGACTCACACCAAGGTGGCACGTGGCACAGCCCTGTGGGAAAGCCTCGTGGGAAAGCCTCGAGGGACAGCCTCGAGGGAAAGCCACAGATCCCTTGATGCACGTGACAGGAAGCGTGACACTACTGCTGCAGCTCGGGAGGAAAGCGCACGTGCATGCCCCCACTCGAGACGAGGCCTGACTCCCCTGGGGAGACTCAGAAGCACCCCAAGATCCATGGCAACACTGGAGAGGAATCCTCAGGTTCCGGCCCCGACTCCACACAAGGACTGAGGCCCCGGCATGGACGGGAGAGGAATCCCGAGAGGTCCCCTAGCAACTCGCATGGGGACTGGCCTTTCCTGAGGCCACCAGAGCGGGTCCCTGAGGTCCCCGTCGTAACTCGAGAAGACCTGCCGCAACTCGAGAAAATCCAGGAGGTTCTCCCCTCCAGGCGAGATGAGGCCCATTTCCGCTGAGGCGTCTCGAGGCTGATCACACCTCACCTCTGGAACTTCGAAAGGGTCCTTCACACCCTTGGTGCAAATCAAGAAGTTCCCCGACATAGCCATCTCCACTCGAGAGGAATCACGAGGGTCCCGCCCACATCCAGAGGAGCCCCGTTTCCGCCTCGTAGCTCGAGATGAGGGATCCTTTCCCTGCTTCGTCGGGAAAGAATTCCCGGCGTTCCCGTCGCATCTCTAGTTGAGGCCCTCTCAACAGGAACGGCGACAGGAACTCCAGGGTCGTGCCACCATTCCAAGAGTCCCCCAGATGTCTCAGTCCATTCCAGAGGAACCTCTTTTCCCTTCACCGGCTCGTCTTTCACGCCGAGGATCGACCCACACCAAGGTGGCACGTGGCACAGCCCTGTGGGAAAGCCTCGTGGGAAAGCCTCGAGGGACAGCCTCGAGGGAAAGACACAGATCCCTTGATGCACATGACAGGAAGCGTGACACTACTGCTGCAGCTCGGGAGGAAAGCGCACGTGCATGCCCCCACTCGAGACGAGGCCTGACTCCCCTGGGGAGACTCAGAAGCACCCCAAGATCCATGGCAACACTGGAGAGGAATCCTCAGGTTCCGGCCCCGACTCCACACAAGGACTGAGGCCCCGGCATGGACGGGAGAGGAATCCCGAGAGGTCCCCTAGCAACTCGCATGGGGACTGGCCTTTCCTGAGGCCACCAGAGCGGGTCCCTGATGTCCCCGTCGTAACTCGAGAAGACCTGCCGCAACTCGAGAAAATCCAGGAGGTTCTCCCCTCCAGGCGAGATGAGGCCCATTTCCGCTGAGGCGTCTCGAGGCTGATCACACCTCACCTCTGGAACTTCGAAAGGGTCCTTCACACCCTTGGTGCAAATCAAGAAGTTCCCCGACATAGCCGTCTCCACTCGAGAGGAATCACGAGGGTCCCGCCCACATCCAGAGGAGCCCCGTTTCCGCCTCGTAGCTCGAGATGAGGGATCCTTTCCCTGCTTCGTCGGGAAAGAGTTCCCGGCGTTCCCGTCGCATCTCAAGAGGAGGCCCTCTCAACAGGAACGGCGAGAGGAACTCCAAGGTCGTGCCACCATTCCAAAAGTCCCCCAGATGTCTCAGTCCATTCCAGAGGAACCTCTTCTCCCTTCACCGGCTCGTCTTTCACGCCGAGGATCGAATCACACCAAGGTGGCACGTGGCACAGCCTTGTGGGAAAGCCTCGTGGGAAAGCCTCGAAGGACAGCCTCGAGGGAAAGCCACAGATCCCTTGATCCACGTGACAGGAAGCGTGACACTACTGCTGCAGCTCGGGAGGAAAGCGCACGTGCATGCCCCCACTCGAGACGAGGCCTGACTCCCCTGGGGAGACTCAGAAGCACCCCAAGATCCATGGCAACACTGGAGAGAAATCCTCAGGTTCCGGCCCCGACTCCACACAAGGACTGAGGCCCCAGCATGGACGGGAGAGGAATCCCGAGAGGTCCCCTAGCAACTCGCATGGGGACTGGCCTTTCCTGAGGCCACCAGAGCGGGTCCCTGAGGTCCCCGTCGTAACTCGAGAAGACCTGCCGCAACTCGAGAAAATCCAGGAGGTTCTCCCCTCCAGGCGAGATGAGGCCCATTTCCGCTGAGACGTCTCGAGGCTGATCACACCTCACCTCTGCAACTTCGAAAGGGTCCTTCACACCCTTGGTGCAAATCAAGAAGTTCCCCGACATAGCCGTCTCCACTCGAGAGGAATCACGAGGGTCCCGCCCACATCCAGAGGAGCCCCGTTTCCGCCTCGTAGCTCGAGATGAGGGATCCTTTCCCTGCTTCGTCGGGAAAGAGTTCCCGGCATTCCCGTCGCATCTCAAGAGGAGGCCCTCTCAACAGGAACGGCGAGAGGAACTCCAGGGTCGTGCCACCATTCCAAGAGTCCCCCAGATGTCTCAGTCCATTCCAGAGGAACCTCTTTTCCCTTCACCGGCTCGTCTTTCACGCCGAGGATCGACTCACACCAAGGTGGCACGTGGCACAGCCCTGTGGGAAAGCCTCGTGGGAAAGCCTCGAGGGACAGCCTCGAGGGAAAGCCACAGATCCCTTGATGCACGTGACAGGAAGCGTGACACTACTGCTGCAGCTCGGGAGGAAAGCGCACGTGCATGCCCCCACTCGAGACGAGGCCTGACTCCCCTGGGGAGACTCAGAAGCACCCCAAGATCCATGGCAACACTGGAGAGGAATCCTCAGGTTCCGGCCCCGACTCCACACAAGGACTGAGGCCCCGGCATGGACGGGAGAGGAATCCCGAGAGGTCCTCTAGCAACTCGCATGGGGACTGGCCTTTCCTGAGGCCACCAGAGCGGGTCCCTGAGGTCCCCGTCGTAACTCGAGAAGACCTGCCGCAACTCGAGAAAATCCAGGAGGTTCTCCCCTCCAGGCGAGATGAGGCCCATTTCCGCTGAGGCGTCTCGAGGCTGATCACACCTCACCTCTGGAACTTCGAAAGGGTCCTTCACACCCTTGGTGCAAATCAAGAAGTTCCCCGACATAGCCATCTCCACTCGAGAGGAATCACGAGGGTCCCGCCCACATCCAGAGGAGCCCCGTTTCCGCCTCGTAGCTCGAGATGAGGGATCCTTTCCCTGCTTCGTCGGGAAAGAGTTCCCGGCGTTCCCGTCGCATCTCTAGTTGAGGCCCTCTCAACAGGAACGGCGAGAGGAACTCCAGGGTCGTGCCACCATTCCAAGAGTCCCCCAGATGTCTCAGTCCATTCCAGAGGAACCTCTTTTCCCTTCACCGGCTCGTCTTTCACGCCGAGGATCGACTCACACCAAGGTGGCACTTGGCACAGCCCTGTGGGAAAGCCTCGTGGGAAAGCCTCGAGGGACAGCCTCGAGGGAAAGCCACAGATCCCTTGATGCACGTGACAGGAAGCGTGACACTACTGCTGCAGCTCGGGAGGAAAGCGCACGTGCATGCCCCCACTCGAGACGAGGCCTGACTCCCCTGGGGAGGCTCAGAAGCACCCCAAGATCCATGGCAACACTGGAGAGGAATCCTCAGGTTCCGGCCCCGACTCCACACAAGGACTGAGGCCCCGGCATGGACGGGAGAGGAATCCCGAGAGGTCCCCTAGCAACTCGCATGGGGACTGGCCTTTCCTGAGGCCACCAGAGCGGGTCCCTGAGGTCCCCGTCGTAACTCGAGAAGACCTGCCGCAACTCGAGAAAATCCAGGAGGTTCTCCCCTCCAGGCGAGATGAGGCCCATTTCCGCTGAGGCGTCTCGAGGCTGATCACACCTCACCTCTGGAACTTCGAAAGGGTCCTTCACACCCTTGGTGCAAATCAAGAAGTTCCCCGACATAGCCGTCTCCACTCGAGAGGAATCACGAGGGTCCCGCCCCACATCCAGAGGAGCCCCGTTTCCGCCTCGTAGCTCGAGATGAGGGATCCTTTCCCTGCTTCGTCGGGAAAGAGTTCCCGGCGTACCCCTCGCATCTCAAGAGGAGGCCCTCTCAACAGGAACGGCGAGAGGAACTCCAGGGTCGTGCCACCATTCCAAGAGTCCCCCAGATGTCTCAGTCCATTTCAGAGGAACCTCTTTTCCCTTCACCGGCTCGTCTTTCACGCCGCGAGGATCGACTCACACCAAGGTGGCACGTGGCACAGCCCTGTGGGAAAGCCTCGTGGGAAAGCCTCGAGGGACAGCCTCGAGGGAAAGCCACAGATCCCTTGATGCACGTGACAGGAAGCGTGACATCTACTGCTGCAGCTCGGGAGGAAAGCGCACGTGCATGCCCCCACTCGAGACGAGGCCTGACTCCCCTGGGGAGACTCAGAAGCACCCCCAAGATCCATGGCAACACTGGAGAGGAATCCTCAGGTTCCGGCCCCGACTCCACACAAGGACTGAGGCCCCGGCATGTGACGGGAGAGGAATCCCGAGAGGTCCCCTAGCAACTCGCATGGGGACTGGCCTTTCCTGAGGCCACCAGAGCGGGTCCCTGAGGTCCCCGTCGTAACTCGAGAAGACCTGCCGCAACTCGAGAAAATCCAGGAGGTTCTCCCCTCCAGGCGAGATGAGGCCCATTTCCGCTGAGGCGTCTCGAGGCTTGATCACACCTCACCTCTGAACTTCGAAAGGCTCCTTCACACCCTTGGTGCAAATCAAGAAGTTCCCCGACATACCCGTCTCCACTCGAGAGGAATCACGAGGGTCCCGCCCACATCCAGAGGAGCCCCGTTTCCGCCTCGTAGCTCGAGATGAGGGATCCTTTCCCTGCTTCGTCGGGAAAGAGTTCCCGGCGTTCCCGTCGCATCTCAAGAGGAGGCCCTCTCAACAGGAACGGCGAGAGGAACTCCAGGGTCGTGCCACCATTCCAAGAGTCCCCCAGATGTCTCATTCCATTCCAGAGGAACCTCTTTTCCCTTCACCGGCTCGTCTTTCACGCCGAGGATCGACTCACACCAAGGTGGCACGTGGCACAGCCCTGTGGGAAAGCCTCGTGGGAAAGCCTCGAGGGACAGCCTCGAGGGAAAGCCACAGATCCCTTGATGCACGTGACAGGAAGGGTGACACTACTGCTGCAGCTCGGGAGGAAAGCGCACGTGCATGCCCCCACTCGATACGAGGCCTGACTCCCCTGGGGAGACTCAGAAGCACCCCCCAAGATCCATGGCAACACTGGAGAGGAATCCTCAGGTTCCAGCCCCGACTCCACACAAGGACTGAGGCCACGGCATGGACGGGAGAGGAATCCCGAGAGGTCCCCTAGCAACTCGCATGGGGACTGGCCTTTCCTGAGGCCACCAGAGCGGGTCCCTGAGGTCCCGTCGTAACTCGAGAAGACCTGCCGCAACTCGAGAAAATCCAGGAGGTTCTCCCTTCCAGGCGAGATGAGGCCCATTTCCGCTGAGGCGTCTCGAGGCTGATCACACCTCACCTCTGCAACTTCGAAAGGCTCCTTCACACCCTTGGTGCAAATCAAGAAGTTCCCCGACATAGCCGTCTCCACTCGAGAGGAATCACGAGGGTCCCGCCCACATCCAGAGGAGCCCCGGTTTCCGCCTCGTAGCTCGAGATGAGGGATCCTTTCCCTGCTTCGTCGGGAAAGAGTTCCCGGCGTTCCCGTCGGCATCTCAAGAGGAGGCCCTCTCAACAGGAACGGCGAGAGGAACTCCAGGGTCGTGCCACCATTCCAAGAGTCCCCCAGATGTCTCAGTCCATTCCAGAGGAACCTCTTTTCCCTACACCGGCTCGTCTTTCACGCCGAGGATCGACTCACACCAAGGTGGCACTTGGCACAGCCCTGTGGGAAAGCCTCGTGGGAAAGCCTCGAGGGACAGCCTCGAGGGAAAGCCACAGATCCCTTGATGCACGTGACAGGAAGCGTGACACTACTGCTGCAGCTCGGGAGGAAAAGTGCACGTGCATGCCCCCACTCGAGACGAGGCCTGACTCCCCTGGGGAGACTCAGAAGCACCCCAAGATCCATGGCAACACTGGAGAGGAATCCTCAGGTTCCGGCCCCGACTCCACACAAGGACTGAGGCCCCGGCATGGACGGGAGAGGAATCCCGAGAGGTCCCCTAGCAACTCGCATGGGGACTGGCCTTTCCTGAGGCCACCAGAGCGGGTCCCTGAGGTCCCCGTCGTAACTCGAGAAGACCTGCCGCAACTCGAGAAAATCCAGGAGGTTCTCCCCTCCAGGCGAGATGAGGCCCATTTCCGCTGAGGCGTCTCGAGGCTGATCACACCTCACCTCTGGAACTTCGAAAGGGTCCTTCACACCCTTGGTGCAAATCAAGAAGTTCCCCGACATAGCCGTCTCCACTCGAGAGGAATCACGAGGGTCCCGCCCACATCCAGAGGAGCCCCGTTTCCGCCTCGTAGCTCGAGATGAGGGATCCTTTCCCTGCTTCGTCGGGAAAGAGTTCCCGGCGTACCCCTCGCATCTCAAGAGGAGGCCCTCTCAACAGGAACGGCGAGAGGAACTCCAGGGTCGTGCCACCATTCCAAGAGTCCCCCAGATGTCTCAGTCCATTTCAGAGGAACCTCTTTTCCCTTCACCGGCTCGTCTTTCACGCCGAGGATCGACTCACACCAAGGTGGCACGTGGCACAGCCCTGTGGGAAAGCCTCGTGGGAAAGCCTCGAGGGACAGGCTCGAGGGAAAGCCACAGATCCCTTGATGCACGTGACAGGAAGCGTGACACTACTGCTGCAGCTCGGGAGGAAAGCGCACGTGCATGCCCCCACTCGAGACGAGGCCTGACTCCCCTGGGGAGACTCAGAAGCACCCCAAGATCCATGGCAACACTGGAGAGGAATCCTAAGGTTCCAGCCCCGACTCCACACAAGGACTGAGGCCCCGGCATGGACGGGAGAGGAATCCCGAGAGGTCCCCTAGCAACTCGCATGGGGACTGGCCTTTCCTGAGGCCACCAGAGCGGGTCCCTGAGGTCCCCGTCGTAACTCGAGAAGACCTGCCGCAACTCGAGAAAATCCAGGAGGTTCTCCCCTCCAGGCGAGATGAGGCCCATTTCCGCTGAGGCGTCTCGAGGCTGATCACACCTCACCTCTGGAACTTCGAAAGGGTCCTTCACACCCTTGGTGCAAATCAAGAAGTTCCCCGACATAGCCATCTCCACTTGAGAGGAATCACGAGGGTCCCGCCCACATCCAGAGGAGCCCCGTTTCCGCCTCGTAGCTCGAGATGAGGGATCCTTTCCCTGCTTCGTCGGGAAAGAGTTCCCGGCGTTCCCGTCGCATCTCAAGAGGAGGCCCTCTCAACAGGAACGGCGAGAGGAACTCCAGGGTCGTGCCACCATTCCAAGAGTCCCCCAGATGTCTCAGTCCATTCCAGAGGAACCTCTTTTCCCTTCACCGGCTCGTCTTTCACGCCGAGGATCGACTCACACCAAGGTGGCACGTGGCACAGCCCTGTGGGAAAGCCTCGTGGGAAAGCCTCGAGGGAGAGCCTCGAGGGAAAGCCACAGATCCCTTGATCCACGTGACAGGAAGCGTGACACTACTGCTGCAGCTCGGGAGGAAAGCGCACGTGCATGCCCCCACTCGATACGAGGCCTGACTCCCCTGGGGAGACTCAGAAGCACCCCAAGATCCATGGCAACACTGGAGAGGAATCCTCAGGTTCCAGCCCCGACTCCACACAAGGACTGAGGCCACGGCATGGACGGGAGAGGAATCCCGAGAGGTCCCCTAGCAACTCGCATGGGGACTGGCCTTTCCTGAGGCCACCAGAGCGGGTCCCTGAGGTCCCCATCGTAACTCGAGAAGACCTGCCGCAACTCGAGAAAATCCAGGAGGTTCTCCCTTCCAGGCGAGATGAGGCCCATTTCCGCTGAGGCGTCTCGAGGCTGATCACACCTCACCTCTGCAACTTCGAAAGGCTCCTTCACACCCTTGGTGCAAATCAAGAAGTTCCCCGACATAGCCGTCTCCACTCGAGAGGAATCACGAGGGTCCCGCCCACATCCAGAGGAGCCCCGTTTCCGCCTCGTAGCTCGAGATGAGGGATCCTTTCCCTGCTTCGTCGGGAAAGAGTTCCCGGCGTTCCCGTCGCATCTCAAGAGGAGGCCCTCTCAACAGGAACGGCGAGAGGAACTCCAGGGTCGTGCCACCATTCCAAGAGTCCCCCAGATGTCTCAGTCCATTCCAGAGGAACCTCTTTTCCCTACACCGGCTCGTCTTTCACGCCGAGGATCGACTCACACCAAGGTGGCACTTGGCACAGCCCTGTGGGAAAGCCTCGTGGGAAAGCCTCGAGGGACAGCCTCGAGGGAAAGCCACAGATCCCTTGATGCACGTGACAGGAAGCGTGACACTACTGCTGCAGCTCGGGAGGAAAGTGCACGTGCATGCCCCCACTCGAGACGAGGCCTGACTCCCCTGGGGAGACTCAGAAGCACCCCAAGATCCATGGCAACACTGGAGAGGAATCCTCAGGTTCCGGCCCCGACTCCACACAAGGACTGAGGCCCCGGCATGGACGGGAGAGGAATCCCGAGAGGTCCCCTAGCAACTCGCATGGGGACTGGCCTTTCCTGAGGCCACGAGAGCGGGTCCCTGAGGTCCCCGTCGTAACTCGAGAAGACCTGCCGCAACTCGAGAAAATCCAGGAGGTTCTCCCCTCCAGGCGAGATGAGGCCCATTTCCGCTGAGGCGTCTCGAGGCTGATCACACCTCACCTCTGGAACTTCGAAAGGGTCCTTCACACCCTTGGTGCAAATCAAGAAGTTCCCCGACATAGCCGTCTCCACTCGAGAGGAATCACGAGGGTCCCGCCCACATCCAGAGGAGCCCCGTTTCCGCCTCGTAGCTCGAGATGAGGGATCCTTTCCCTGCTTCGTCGGGAAAGAGTTCCCGGCGTACCCCTCGCATCTCAAGAGGAGGCCCTCTCAACAGGAACGGCGAGAGGAACTCCAGGGTCGTGCCACCATTCCAAGAGTCCCCCAGATGTCTCAGTCCATTTCAGAGGAACCTCTTTTCCCTTCACCGGCTCGTCTTTCACGCCGAGGATCGACTCACACCAAGGTGGCACGTGGCACAGCCCTGTGGGAAAGCCTCGTGGGAAAGCCTCGAGGGACAGCCTCGAGGGAAAGCCACAGATCCCTTGATGCACGTGACAGGAAGCGTGACACTACTGCTGCAGCTCGGGAGGAAAGCGCACGTGCATGCCCCCACTCGAGACGAGGCCTGACTCCCCTGGGGAGACTCAGAAGCACCCCAAGATCCATGGCAACACTGGAGAGGAATCCTCAGGTTCCGGCCCCGACTCCACACAAGGACTGAGGCCCCGGCATGGACGGGAGAGGAATCCCGAGAGGTCCCCTAGCAACTCGCATGGGGACTGGCCTTTCCTGAGGCCACCAGAGCGGGTCCCTGAGGTCCCCCGTCGTAACTCGAGAAGACCTGCCGCAACTCGAGAAAATCCAGGAGGTTCTCCCCTCCAGGCGAGATGAGGCCCATTTCCGCTGAGGCGTCTCGAGGCTGATCACACCTCACCTCTGGAACTTCGAAAGGGTCCTTCACACCCTTGGTGCAAATCAAGAAGTTCCCCGACATAGCCATCTCCACTCGAGAGGATTCACGAGGGTCCCGCCCACATCCAGAGGAGCCCCCGTTTCCGCCTCGTAGCTCGAGATGAGGGATCCTTTCCCTGCTTCGTCGGGAAAGAGTTCCCGGCGTTCCCGTCGCATCTCAAGAGGAGGCCCTCTCAACAGGAACGGCGAGAGGAACTCCAGGGTCGTGCCACCATTCCAAGAGTCCCCCAGATGTCTCAGTCCATTCCAGAGGAACCTCTTTTCCCTTCACCGGCTCGTCTTTCACGCCGAGGATCGACTCACACCAAGGTGGCACGTGGCACAGCCCTGTGGGAAAGCCTCGTGGGAAAGCCTCGAGGGACAGCCTCGAGGGAAAGCCACAGATCCCTTGATCCACGTGACAGGAAGCGTGAAACTACTGCTGCAGCTCGGGAGGAAAGCGCACGTGCATGCCCCCACACGAGACGAGGCCTGACTCCCCTGGGGAGACTCAGAAGCACCCCAAGATCCATGGCAACACTGGAGAGGAATCCTCAGGTTCCAGCCCCGACTCCACACAAGGACTGAGGCCACGGCATGGACGGGAGAGGAATCCCGAGAGGTCCCCTAGCAACTCGCATGGGGACTGGCCTTTCCTGAGGCCACCAGAGCGGGTCCCTGAGGTCCCCGTCGTAACTCGAGAAGACCTGCCGCAACTCGAGAAAATCCAGGAGGTTCTCCCTTCCAGGCGAGATGAGGCCCATTTCCGCTGAGGCGTCTCGAGGCTGATCACACCTCACCTCTGCAACTTCGAAAGGCTCCTTCACACCCTTGGTGCAAATCAAGAAGTTCCCCGACATAGCCGTCTCCACTCGAGAGGAATCACGAGGGTCCCGCCCACATCCAGAGGAGCCCCGTTTCCGCCTCGTAGCTCGAGATGAGGGATCCTTTCCCTGCTTCGTCGGGAAAGAGTTCCCGGCGTTCCCGTCGCATCTCAAGAGGAGGCCCTCTCAACAGGAACGGCGAGAGGAACTCCAGGGTCGTGCCACCATTCCAAGAGTCCCCCAGATGTCTCAGTCCATTCCAGAGGAACCTCTTTTCCCTACACCGGCTCGTCTTTCACGCCGAGGATCGACTCACACCAAGGTGGCACTTGGCACAGCCCTGTGGGAAAGCCTCGTGGGAAAGCCTCGAGGGACAGCCTCGAGGGAAAGCCACAGATCCCTTGATGCACGTGACAGGAAGCGTGACACTACTGCTGCAGCTCGGGAGGAAAGTGCACGTGCATGCCCCCACTCGAGACGAGGCCTGACTCCCCTGGGGAGACTCAGAAGCACCCCAAGATCAATGGCAACACTGGAGAGGAATCCTCAGGTTCCGGCCCCGACTCCACACAAGGACTGAGGCCCCGGCATGGACGGGAGAGGAATCCCGAGAGGTCCCCTAGCAACTCGCATGGGGACTGGCCTTTCCTGAGGCCACCAGAGCGGGTCCCTGAGGTCCCCGTCGTAACTCGAGAAGACCTGCCGCAACTCGAGAAAATCCAGGAGGTTCTCCCCTCCAGGCGAGATGAGGCCCATTTCCGCTGAGGCGTCTCGAGGCTGATCACACCTCACCTCTGGAACTTCGAATGGGTCCTTCACACCCTTGGTGCAAATCAAGAAGTTCCCCGACATACCCGTCTCCACTCGAGAGGAATCACGAGGGTCCCGCCCACATCCAGAGGAGCCCCGTTTCCGCCTCGTAGCTCGAGATGAGGGATCCTTTCCCTGCTTCGTCGGGAAAGAGTTCCCGGCGTACCCCTCGCATCTCAAGAGGAGGCCCTCTCAACAGGAACGGCGAGAGGAACTCCAGGGTCGTGCCACCATTCCAAGAGTCCCCCAGATGTCTCAGTCCATTTCAGAGGAACCTCTTTTCCCTTCACCGGCTCGTCTTTCATGCCGAGGATCGACTCACACCAAGGTGGCACGTGGCACAGCCCTGTGGGAAAGCCTCGTGGGAAAGCCTCGAGGGACAGCCTCGAGGGAAAGCCACAGATCCCTTGATGCACGTGACAGGAAGCGTGACACTACTGCTGCAGCTCGGGAGGAAAGCGCACGTGCATGCCCCCACTCGAGACGAGGCCTGACTCCCCTGGGGAGACTCAGAAGCACCCCAAGATCCATGGCAACACTGGAGAGGAATCCTCAGGTTCCGGCCCCGACTCCACACAAGGACTGAGGCCCCGGCATGGACGGGAGAGGAATCCCGAGAGGTCCCCTAGCAACTCGCATGGGGACTGGCCTTTCCTGAGGCCACCAGAGCGGGTCCCTGAGGTCCCCGTCGTAACTCGAGAAGACCTGCCGCAACTCGAGAAAATCCAGGAGGTTCTCCCCTCCAGGCGAGATGAGGCCCATTTCCGCTGAGGCGTCTCGAGGCTGATCACACCTCACCTCTGGAACTTCGAAAGGGTCCTTCACACCCTTGGTGCAAATCAAGAAGTTCCCCGACATAGCCATCTCCACTTGAGAGGAATCACGAGGGTCCCGCCCACATCCAGAGGAGCCCCGTTTCCGCCTCGTAGCTCGAGATGAGGGATCCTTTCCCTGCTTCGTCGGGAAAGAGTTCCCGGCGTTCCCGTCGCATCTCAAGAGGAGGCCCTCTCAACAGGAACGGCGAGAGGAACTCCAGGGTCGTGCCACCATTCCAAGAGTCCCCCAGATGTCTCAGTCCATTCCAGAGGAACCTCTTTTCCCTTCACCGGCTCGTCTTTCACGCCGAGGATCAACTCACACCAAGGTGGCACGTGGCACAGCCCTGTGGGAAAGCCTCGTGGGAAAGCCTCGAGGGACAGCCTCGAGGGAAAGCCACAGATCCCTTGATCCACGTGACAGGAAGCGTGACACTACTGCTGCAGCTCGGGAGGAAAGCGCACGTGCATGCCCCCACTCGATACGAGGCCTGACTCCCCTGGGGAGACTCAGAAGCACCCCAAGATCCATGGCAACACTGGAGAGGAATCCTCAGGTTCCAGCCCCGACTCCACACAAGGACTGAGGCCACGGCATGGACGGGAGAGGAATCCCGAGAGGTCCCCTAGCAACTCACATGGGGACTGGCCTTTCCTGAGGCCACCAGAGCGGGTCCCTGAGGTCCCCGTCGTAACTCGAGAAGACCTGCCGCAACTCGAGAAAATCCAGGAGGTTCTCCCCTCCAGGCGAGATGAGGCCCATTTCCGCTGAGGCGTCTCGAGGCTGATCACACCTCACCTCTGGAACTTCGAAAGGGTCCTTCACACCCTTGGTGCAAATCAAGAAGTTCCCCGACATAGCCATCTCCACTCGAGAGGATTCACGAGGGTCCCGCCCACATCCAGAGGAGCCCCGTTTCCGCCTCGTAGCTCGAGATGAGGGATCCTTTCCCTGCTTCGTCGGGAAAGAGTTCCCGGCGTTCCCGTCGCATCTCAAGAGGAGGCCCTCTCAACAGGAACGGCGAGAGGAACTCCAGGGTCGTGCCACCATTCCAAGAGTCCCCCAGATGTCTCAGTCCATTCCAGAGGAACCTCTTTTCCCTTCACCGGCTCGTCTTTCACGCCGAGGATCGACTCACACCAAGGTGGCACGTGGCACAGCCCTGTGGGAAAGCCTCGTGGGAAAGCCTCGAGGGACAGCCTCGAGGGAAAGCCACAGATCCCTTGATCCACGTGACAGGAAGCGTGACACTACTGCTGCAGCTCGGGAGGAAAGCGCACGTGCATGCCCCCACTCGAGACGAGGCCTGACTCCCCTGGGGAGACTCAGAAGCACCCCAGGATCCATGGCAACACTGGAGAGGAATCCTCAGGTTCCAGCCCCGACTCCACACAAGGACTGAGGCCACGGCATGGACGGGAGAGGAATCCCGAGAGGTCCCCTAGCAACTCGCATGGGGACTGGCCTTTCCTGAGGCCACCAGAGCGGGTCCCTGAGGTCCCCGTCGTAACTCGAGAAGACCTGCCGCAACTCGAGAAAATCCAGGAGGTTCTCCCTTCCAGGCGAGATGAGGCCCATTTCCGCTGAGGCGTCTCGAGGCTGATCACACCTCACCTCTGCAACTTCGAAAGGCTCCTTCACACCCTTGGTGCAAATCAAGAAGTTCCCCGACATAGCCGTCTCCACTCGAGAGGAATCACGAGGGTCCCGCCCACATCCAGAGGAGCCCCGTTTCCGCCTCGTAGCTCGAGATGAGGGATCCTTTCCCTGCTTCGTCGGGAAAGAGTTCCCGGCGTTCCCGTCGCATCTCAAGAGGAGGCCCTCTCAACAGGAACGGCGAGAGGAACTCCAGGGTCGTGCCACCATTCCAAGAGTCCCCCAGATGTCTCAGTCCATTCCAGAGGAACCTCTTTTCCCTACACCGGCTCGTCTTTCACGCCGAGGATCGACTCACACCAAGGTGGCACTTGGCACAGCCCTGTGGGAAAGCCTCGTGGGAAAGCCTCGAGGGACAGCCTCGAGGGAAAGCCACAGATCCCTTGATGCACGTGACAGGAAGCGTGACACTACTGCTGCAGCTCGGGAGGAAAGTGCACGTGCATGCCCCCACTCGAGACGAGGCCTGACTCCCCTGGGGAGACTCAGAAGCACCCCAAGATCAATGGCAACACTGGAGAGGAATCCTCAGGTTCCGGCCCCGACTCCACACAAGGACTGAGGCCCCGGCATGGACGGGAGAGGAATCCCGAGAGGTCCCCTAGCAACTCGCATGGGGACTGGCCTTTCCTGAGGCCACCAGAGCGGGTCCCTGAGGTCCCCGTCGTAACTCGAGAAGACCTGCCGCAACTCGAGAAAATCCAGGAGGTTCTCCCCTCCAGGCGAGATGAGGCCCATTTCCGCTGAGGCGTCTCGAGGCTGATCACACCTCACCTCTGGAACTTCGAAAGGGTCCTTCACACCCTTGGTGCAAATCAAGAAGTTCCCCGACATAGCCGTCTCCACTCGAGAGGAATCACGAGGGTCCCGCCCACATCCAGAGGAGCCCCGTTTCCGCCTCGTAGCTCGAGATGAGGGATCCTTTCCCTGCTTCGTCGGGAAAGAGTTCCCGGCGTACCCCTCGCATCTCAAGAGGAGGCCCTCTCAACAGGAACGGCGAGAGGAACTCCAGGGTCGTGCCACCATTCCAAGAGTCCCCCAGATGTCTCAGTCCATTCCAGAGGAACCTCTTTTCCCTACACCGGCTCGTCTTTCATGCCGAGGATCGACTCACACCAAGGTGGCACTTGGCACAGCCCTGTGGGAAAGCCTCGTGGGAAAGCCTCGAGGGACAGCCTCGAGGGAAAGCCACAGATCCCTTGATGCACGTGACAGGAAGCGTGACACTACTGCTGCAGCTCGGGAGGAAAGTGCACGTGCATGCCCCCACTCGAGACGAGGCCTGACTCCCCTGGGGAGACTCAGAAGCACCCCAAGATCCATGGCAACACTGGAGAGGAATCCTCAGGTTCCGGCCCCGACTCCACACAAGGACTGAGGCCCCGGCATGGACGGGAGAGGAATCCCGAGAGGTCCCCTAGCAACTCGCATGGGGACTGGCCTTTCCTGAGGCCACCAGAGCGGGTCCCTGAGGTCCCCGTCGTAACTCGAGAAGACCTGCCGCAACTCGAGAAAATCCAGGAGGTTCTCCCCTCCAGGCGAGATGAGGCCCATTTCCGCTGAGGCGTCTCGAGGCTGATCACACCTCACCTCTGGAACTTCGAAAGGGTCCTTCACACCCTTGGTGCAAATCAAGAAGTTCCCCGACATACCCGTCTCCACTCGAGAGGAATCACGAGGGTCCCGCCCACATCCAGAGGAGCCCCGTTTCCGCCTCGTAGCTCGAGATGAGGGATCCTTTCCCTGCTTCGTCGGGAAAGAGTTCCCGGCGTACCCCTCGCATCTCAAGAGGAGGCCCTCTCAACAGGAACGGCGAGAGGAACTCCAGGGTCGTGCCACCATTCCAAGAGTCCCCCAGATGTCTCAGTCCATTTCAGAGGAACCTCTTTTCCCTTCACCGGCTCGTCTTTCACGCCGAGGATCGACTCACACCAAGGTGGCACGTGGCACAGCCCTGTGGGAAAGCCTCGTGGGAAAGCCTCGAGGGACAGCCTCGAGGGAAAGCCACAGATCCCTTGATGCACGTGACAGGAAGCGTGACACTACTGCTGCAGCTCGGGAGGAAAGCGCACGTGCATGCCCCCACTCGAGACGAGGCCTGACTCCCCTGGGGAGACTCAGAAGCACCCCAAGATCCATGGCAACACTGGAGAGGAATCCTCAGGTTCCGGCCCCGACTCCACACAAGGACTGAGGCCCCGGCATGGACGGGAGAGGAATCCCGAGAGGTCCCCTAGCAACTCGCATGGGGACTGGCCTTTCCTGAGGCCACCAGAGCGGGTCCCTGAGGTTCCCGTCGTAACTCGAGAAGACCTGCCGCAACTCGAGAAAATCCAGGAGGTTCTCCCCTCCAGGCGAGATGAGGCCCATTTCCGCTGAGGCGTCTCGAGGCTGATCACACCTCACCTCTGGAACTTCGAAAGGGTCCTTCACACCCTTGGTGCAAATCAAGAAGTTCCCCGACATAGCCATCTCCACTTGAGAGGAATCACGAGGGTCCCGCCCACATCCAGAGGAGCCCCGTTTCCGCCTCGTAGCTCGAGATGAGGGATCCTTTCCCTGCTTCGTCGGGAAAGAGTTCCCGGCGTTCCCGTCGCATCTCAAGAGGAGGCCCTCTCAACAGGAACGGCGAGAGGAACTCCAGGGTCGTGCCACCATTCCAAGAGTCCCCCAGATGTCTCAGTCCATTCCAGAGGAACCTCTTTTCCCTTCACCGGCTCGTCTTTCACGCCGAGGATCAACTCACACCAAGGTGGCACGTGGCACAGCCCTGTGGGAAAGCCTCGTGGGAAAGCCTCGAGGGACAGCCTCGAGGGAAAGCCACAGATCCCTTGATCCACGTGACAGGAAGCGTGACACTACTGCTGCAGCTCGGGAGGAAAGCGCACGTGCATGCCCCCACTCGATACGAGGCCTGACTCCCCTGGGGAGACTCAGAAGCACCCCAAGATCCATGGCAACACTGGAGAGGAATCCTCAGGTTCCAGCCCCGACTCCACACAAGGACTGAGGCCACGGCATGGACGGGAGAGGAATCCCGAGAGGTCCCCTAGCAACTCACATGGGGACTGGCCTTTCCTGAGGCCACCAGAGCGGGTCCCTGAGGTCCCCGTCGTAACTCGAGAAGACCTGCCGCAACTCGAGAAAATCCAGGAGGTTCTCCCCTCCAGGCGAGATGAGGCCCATTTCCGCTGAGGCGTCTCGAGGCTGATCACACCTCACCTCTGGAACTTCGAAAGGGTCCTTCACACCCTTGGTGCAAATCAAGAAGTTCCCCGACATAGCCATCTCCACTCGAGAGGATTCACGAGGGTCCCGCCCACATCCAGAGGAGCCCCGTTTCCGCCTCGTAGCTCGAGATGAGGGATCCTTTCCCTGCTTCGTCGGGAAAGGGTTCCCGGCGTTCCCGTCGCATCTCAAGAGGAGGCCCTCTCAACAGGAACGGCGAGAGGAACTCCAGGGTCGTGCCACCATTCCAAGAGTCCCCCAGATGTCTCAGTCCATTCCAGAGGAACCTCTTTTCCCTTCACCGGCTCGTCTTTCACGCCGAGGATCGACTCACACCAAGGTGGCACGTGGCACAGCCCTGTGGGAAAGCCTCGTGGGAAAGCCTCGAGGGACAGCCTCGAGGGAAAGCCACAGATCCCTTGATCCACGTGACAGGAAGCGTGACACTACTGCTGCAGCTCGGGAGGAAAGCGCACGTGCATGCCCCCACTCGAGACGAGGCCTGACTCCCCTGGGGAGACTCAGAAGCACCCCAAGATCCATGGCAACACTGGAGAGGAATCCTCAGGTTCCAGCCCCGACTCCACACAAGGACTGAGGCCACGGCATGGACGGGAGAGGAATCCCGAGAGGTCCCCTAGCAACTCGCATGGGGACTGGCCTTTCCTGAGGCCACCAGAGCGGGTCCCTGAGGTCCCCGTCGTAACTCGAGAAGACCTGCCGCAACTCGAGAAAATCCAGGAGGTTCTCCCTTCCAGGCGAGATGAGGCCCATTTCCGCTGAGGCGTCTCGAGGCTGATCACACCTCACCTCTGCAACTTCGAAAGGCTCCTTCACACCCTTGGTGCAAATCAAGAAGTTCCCCGACATAGCCGTCTCCACTCGAGAGGAATCACGAGGGTCCCGCCCACATCCAGAGGAGCCCCGTTTCCGCCTCGTAGCTCGAGATGAGGGATCCTTTCCCTGCTTCGTCGGGAAAGAGTTCCCGGCGTTCCCGTCGCATCTCAAGAGGAGGCCCTCTCAACAGGAACGGCGAGAGGAACTCCAGGGTCGTGCCACCATTCCAAGAGTCCCCCAGATGTCTCAGTCCATTCCAGAGGAACCTCTTTTCCCTACACCGGCTCGTCTTTCACGCCGAGGATCGACTCACACCAAGGTGGCACTTGGCACAGCCCTGTGGGAAAGCCTCGTGGGAAAGCCTCGAGGGACAGCCTCGAGGGAAAGCCACAGATCCCTTGATGCACGTGACAGGAAGCGTGACACTACTGCTGCAGCTCGGGAGGAAAGTGCACGTGCATGCCCCCACTCGAGACGAGGCCTGACTCCCCTGGGGAGACTCAGAAGCACCCCAAGATCAATGGCAACACTGGAGAGGAATCCTCAGGTTCCGGCCCCGACTCCACACAAGGACTGAGGCCCCGGCATGGACGGGAGAGGAATCCCGAGAGGTCCCCTAGCAACTCGCATGGGGACTGGCCTTTCCTGAGGCCACCAGAGCGGGTCCCTGAGGTCCCCGTCGTAACTCGAGAAGACCTGCCGCAACTCGAGAAAATCCAGGAGGTTCTCCCCTCCAGGCGAGATGAGGCCCATTTCCGCTGAGGCGTCTCGAGGCTGATCACACCTCACCTCTGGAACTTCGAAAGGGTCCTTCACACCCTTGGTGCAAATCAAGAAGTTCCCCGACATAGCCGTCTCCACTCGAGAGGAATCACGAGGGTCCCGCCCACATCCAGAGGAGCCCCGTTTCCGCCTCGTAGCTCGAGATGAGGGATCCTTTCCCTGCTTCGTCGGGAAAGAGTTCCCGGCGTACCCCTCGCATCTCAAGAGGAGGCCCTCTCAACAGGAACGGCGAGAGGAACTCCAGGGTCGTGCCACCATTCCAAGAGTCCCCCAGATGTCTCAGTCCATTTCAGAGGAACCTCTTTTCCCTTCACCGGCTCGTCTTTCACGCCGAGGATCGACTCACACCAAGGTGGCACGTGGCACAGCCCTGTGGGAAAGCCTCGTGGGAAAGCCTCGAGGGACAGGCTCGAGGGAAAGCCACAGATCCCTTGATGCACGTGACAGGAAGCGTGACACTACTGCTGCAGCTCGGGAGGAAAGCGCACGTGCATGCCCCCACTCGAGACGAGGCCTGACTCCCCTGGGGAGACTCAGAAGCACCCCAAGATCCATGGCAACACTGGAGAGGAATCCTCAGGTTCCGGCCCCGACTCCACACAAGGACTGAGGCCCCGGCATGGACGGGAGAGGAATCCCGAGAGGTCCCCTAGCAACTCGCATGGGGACTGGCCTTTCCTGAGGCCACCAGAGCGGGTCCCTGAGGTCCCCGTCGTAACTCGAGAAGACCTGCCGCAACTCGAGAAAATCCAGGAGGTTCTCCCCTCCAGGCGAGATGAGGCCCATTTCCGCTGAGGCGTCTCGAGGCTGATCACACCTCACCTCTGGAACTTCGAAAGGGTCCTTCACACCCTTGGTGCAAATCAAGAAGTTCCCCGACATAGCCATCTCCACTTGAGAGGAATCACGAGGGTCCCGCCCACATCCAGAGGAGCCCCGTTTCCGCCTCGTAGCTCGAGATGAGGGATCCTTTCCCTGCTTCGTCGGGAAAGAGTTCCCGGCGTTCCCGTCGCATCTCAAGAGGAGGCCCTCTCAACAGGAACGGCGAGAGGAACTCCAGGGTCGTGCCACCATTCCAAGAGTCCCCCAGATGTCTCAGTCCATTCCAGAGGAACCTCTTTTCCCTTCACCGGCTCGTCTTTCACGCCGAGGATCAACTCACACCAAGGTGGCACGTGGCACAGCCCTGTGGGAAAGCCTCGTGGGAAAGCCTCGAGGGACAGCCTCGAGGGAAAGCCACAGATCCCTTGATCCACGTGACAGGAAGCGTGACACTACTGCTGCAGCTCGGGAGGAAAGCGCACGTGCATGCCCCCACTCGATACGAGGCCTGACTCCCCTGGGGAGACTGAGAAGCACCCCAAGATCCATGGCAACACTGGAGAGGAATCCTCAGGTTCCAGCCCCGACTCCACACAAGGACTGAGGCCACGGCATGGACGGGAGAGGAATCCCGAGAGGTCCCCTAGCAACTCGCATGGGGACTGGCCTTTCCTGAGGCCACCAGAGCGGGTCCCTGAGGTCCCCGTCGTAACTCGAGAAGACCTGCCGCAACTCGAGAAAATCCAGGAGGTTCTCCCTTCCAGGCGAGATGAGGCCCATTTCCGCTGAGGCGTCTCGAGGCTGATCACACTTCCCCTCTGGAACTTCGAAAGGCTCCTTCACACCCTTGGTGCAAATCAAGAAGTTCCCCGACATAGCCGTCTCCACTGGAGAGGAATCACGAGGGTCCCGCCCACATCCAGAGGAGCCCCGTTTCCGCCTCGTAGCTCGAGATGAGGGATCCTTTCCCTGCTTCGTCGGGAAAGAGTTCCCGGCGTTCCCGTCGCATCTCAAGAGGAGGCCCTCTCAACAGGAACGGCGAGAGGAACTCCAGGGTCGTGCCACCATTCCAAGAGTCCCCCAGATGTCTCAGTCCATTCCAGAGGAACCTCTTTTCCCTACACCGGCTCGTCTTTCATGCCGAGGATCGACTCACACCAAGGTGGCACTTGGCACAGCCCTGTGGGAAAGCCTCGTGGGAAAGCCTCGAGGGACAGCCTCGAGGGAAAGCCACAGATCCCTTGATGCACGTGACAGGAAGCGTGACACTACTGCTGCAGCTCGGGAGGAAAGTGCACGTGCATGCCCCCACTCGAGACGAGGCCTGACTCCCCTGGGGAGACTCAGAAGCACCCCAAGATCCATGGCAACACTGGAGAGGAATCCTCAGGTTCCGGCCCCGACTCCACACAAGGACTGAGGCCCCGGCATGGACGGGAGAGGAATCCCGAGAGGTCCCCTAGCAACTCGCATGGGGACTGGCCTTTCCTGAGGCCACCAGAGCGGGTCCCTGAGGTCCCCGTCGTAACTCGAGAAGACCTGCCGCAACTCGAGAAAATCCAGGAGGTTCTCCCCTCCAGGCGAGATGAGGCCCATTTCCGCTGAGGCGTCTCGAGGCTGATCACACCTCACCTCTGGAACTTCGAAAGGGTCCTTCACACCCTTGGTGCAAATCAAGAAGTTCCCCGACATACCCGTCTCCACTCGAGAGGAATCACGAGGGTCCCGCCCACATCCAGAGGAGCCCCGTTTCCGCCTCGTAGCTCGAGATGAGGGATCCTTTCCCTGCTTCGTCGGGAAAGAGTTCCCGGCGTACCCCTCGCATCTCAAGAGGAGGCCCTCTCAACAGGAACGGCGAGAGGAACTCCAGGGTCGTGCCACCATTCCAAGAGTCCCCCAGATGTCTCAGTCCATTTCAGAGGAACCTCTTTTCCCTTCACCGGCTCGTCTTTCACGCCGAGGATCGACTCACACCAAGGTGGCACGTGGCACAGCCCTGTGGGAAAGCCTCGTGGGAAAGCCTCGAGGGACAGCCTCGAGGGAAAGCCACAGATCCCTTGATGCACGTGACAGGAAGCGTGACACTACTGCTGCAGCTCGGGAGGAAAGCGCACGTGCATGCCCCCACTCGAGACGAGGCCTGACTCCCCTGGGGAGACTCAGAAGCACCCCAAGATCCATGGCAACACTGGAGAGGAATCCTCAGGTTCCGGCCCCGACTCCACACAAGGACTGAGGCCCCGGCATGGACGGGAGAGGAATCCCGAGAGGTCCCCTAGCAACTCGCATGGGGACTGGCCTTTCCTGAGGCCACCAGAGCGGGTCCCTGAGGTTCCCGTCGTAACTCGAGAAGACCTGCCGCAACTCGAGAAAATCCAGGAGGTTCTCCCCTCCAGGCGAGATGAGGCCCATTTCCGCTGAGGCGTCTCGAGGCTGATCACACCTCACCTCTGGAACTTCGAAAGGGTCCTTCACACCCTTGGTGCAAATCAAGAAGTTCCCCGACATAGCCATCTCCACTTGAGAGGAATCACGAGGGTCCCGCCCACATCCAGAGGAGCCCCATTTCCGCCTCGTAGCTCGAGATGAGGGATCCTTTCCCTGCTTCGTCGGGAAAGAGTTCCCGGCGTTCCCGTCGCATCTCAAGAGGAGGCCCTCTCAACAGGAACGGCGAGAGGAACTCCAGGGTCGTGCCACCATTCCAAGAGTCCCCCAGATGTCTCAGTCCATTCCAGAGGAACCTCTTTTCCCTTCACCGGCTCGTCTTTCACGCCGAGGATCGACTCACACCAAGGTGGCACGTGGCACAGCCCTGTGGGAAAGCCTCGTGGGAAAGCCTCGAGGGACAGCCTCGAGGGAAAGCCACAGATCCCTTGATCCACGTGACAGGAAGCGTGACACTACTGCTGCAGCTCGGGAGGAAAGCACACGTGCATGCCCCCACTCGATACGAGGCCTGACTCCCCTGGGGAGACTCAGAAGCACCCCAAGATCCATGGCAACACTGGAGAGGAATCCTCAGGTTCCAGCCCCGACTCCACACAAGGACTGAGGCCACGGCATGGACGGGAGAGGAATCCCGAGAGGTCCCCTAGCAACTCGCATGGGGACTGGCCTTTCCTGAGGCCACCAGAGCGGGTCCCTGAGGTCCCCGTCGTAACTCGAGAAGACCTGGCGCAACTCGAGAAAATCCAGGAGGTTCTCCCTTCCAGGCGAGATGAGGCCCATTTCCGCTGAGGCGTCTCGAGGCTGATCACACCTCACCTCTGCAACTTCGAAAGGCTCCTTCACACCCTTGGTGCAAATCAAGAAGTTCCCCGACATACCCGTCTCCACTCGAGAGGAATCACGAGGGTCCCGCCCACATCCAGAGGAGCCCCGTTTCCGCCTCGTAGCTCGAGATGAGGGATCCTTTCCCTGCTTCGTCGGGAAAGAGTTCCCGGCGTTCCCGTCGCATCTCAAGAGGAGGCCCTCTCAACAGGAACGGCGAGAGGAACTCCAGGGTCGTGCCACCATTCCAAGAGTCCCCCAGATGTCTCAGTCCATTCCAGAGGAACCCCTTTTCCCTTCACCGGCTCGTCTTTCACGCCGAGGATCGACTCACACCAAGGTGGCACGTGGCACAGCCCTGTGGGAAAGCCTCGTGGGAAAGCCTCGAGGGACAGCCTCGAGGGAAAGCCACAGATCCCTTGATCCACGTGACAGGAAGCGTGACACTACTGCTGCAGCTCGGGAGGAAAGCGCACGTGCATGCCCCCACTCGAGACGAGGCCTGACTCCCCTGGGGAGACTCAGAAGCACCCCAAGATCCATGGCAACACTGGAGAGGAATCCTCAGGTTCCAGCCCCGACTCCACACAAGGACTGAGGCCACGGCATGGACGGGAGAGGAATCCCGAGAGGTCCCCTAGCAACTCGCATGGGGACTGGCCTTTCCTGAGGCCACCAGAGCGGGTCCCTGAGGTCCCCGTCGTAACTCGAGAAGACCTGCCGCAACTCGAGAAAATCCAGGAGGTTCTCCCTTCCAGGCGAGATGAGGCCCATTTCCGCTGAGGCGTCTCGAGGCTGATCACACCTCACCTCTGCAACTTCGAAAGGCTCCTTCACACCCTTGGTGCAAATCAAGAAGTTCCCCGACATAGCCGTCTCCACTCGAGAGGAATCACGAGGGTCCCGCCCACATCCAGAGGAGCCCCGTTTCCGCCTCGTAGCTCGAGATGAGGGATCCTTTCCCTGCTTCGTCGGGAAAGAGTTCCCGGCGTTCCCGTCGCATCTCAAGAGGAGGCCCTCTCAACAGGAACGGCGAGAGGAACTCCAGGGTCGTGCCACCATTCCAAGAGTCCCCCAGATGTCTCAGTCCATTCCAGAGGAACCTCTTTTCCCTACACCGGCTCGTCTTTCACGCCGAGGATCGACTCACACCAAGGTGGCACTTGGCACAGCCCTGTGGGAAAGCCTCGTGGGAAAGCCTCGAGGGACAGCCTCGAGGGAAAGCCACAGATCCCTTGATGCACGTGACAGGAAGCGTGACACTACTGCTGCAGCTCGGGAGGAAAGTGCACGTGCATGCCCCCACTCGAGACGAGGCCTGACTCCCCTGGGGAGACTCAGAAGCACCCCAAGATCCATGGCAACCCTGGAGAGGAATCCTCAGGTTCCGGCCCCGACTCCACACAAGGACTGAGGCCCCGGCATGGACGGGAGAGGAATCCCGAGAGGTCCCCTAGCAACTCGCATGGGGACTGGCCTTTCCTGAGGCCACCAGAGCGGGTCCCTGAGGTCCCCGTCGTAACTCGAGAAGACCTGCCGCAACTCGAGAAAATCCAGGAGGTTCTCCCCTCCAGGCGAGATGAGGCCCATTTCCGCTGAGGCGTCTCGAGGCTGATCACACCTCACCTCTGGAACTTCGAAAGGGTCCTTCACACCCTTGGTGCAAATCAAGAAGTTCCCCGACATAGCCGTCTCCACTCGAGAGGAATCACGAGGGTCCCGCCCACATCCAGAGGAGCCCCGTTTCCGCCTCGTAGCTCGAGATGAGGGATCCTTTCCCTGCTTCGTCGGGAAAGAGTTCCCGGCGTACCCCTCGCATCTCAAGAGGAGGCCCTCTCAACAGGAACGGCGAGAGGAACTCCAGGGTCGTGCCACCATTCCAAGAGTCCCCCAGATGTCTCAGTCCATTTCAGAGGAACCTCTTTTCCCTTCACCGGCTCGTCTTTCACGCCGAGGATCGACTCACACCAAGGTGGCACGTGGCACAGCCCTGTGGGAAAGCCTCGTGGGAAAGCCTCGAGGGACAGCCTCGAGGGAAAGCCACAGATCCCTTGATCCACGTGACAGGAAGCGTGACACTACTGCTGCAGCTCGGGAGGAAAGCGCACGTGCATGCCCCCACTCGAGACGAGGCCTGACTCCCCTGGGGAGACTCAGAAGCACCCCAAGATCCATGGCAACACTGGAGAGGAATCCTCAGGTTCCGGCCCCGACTCCACACAAGGACTGAGGCCCCGGCATGGACGGGAGAGGAATCCGAGAGGTCCCCTAGCAACTCGCATGGGGACTGGCCTTTCCTGAGGCCACAAGAGCGGGTCCCTGAGGTCCCCGTCGTAACTCGAGAAGACCTGCCGCAACTCGAGAAAATCCAGGAGGTTCTCCCCTCCAGGCGAGATGAGGCCCATTTCCGCTGAGGCGTCTCGAGGCTGATCACACCTCACCTCTGGAACTTCGAAAGGGTCCTTCACACCCTTGGTGCAAATCAAGAAGTTCCCCGACATAGCCATCTCCACTTGAGAGGAATCACGAGGGTCCCGCCCACATCCAGAGGAGCCCCGTTTCCGCCTCGTAGCTCGAGATGAGGGATCCTTTCCCTGCTTCGTCGGAAAGAGTTCCCGGCGTTCCCGTCGCATCTCAAGAGGAGGCCCTCTCAACAGGAACGGCGAGAGGAACTCCAGGGTCGTGCCACCATTCCAAGAGTCCCCCAGATGTCTCAGTCCATTCCAGAGGAACCTCTTTTCCCTTCACCGGCTCGTCTTTCACGCCGAGGATCGACTCACACCAAGGTGGCACGTGGCACAGCCCTGTGGGAAAGCCTCGTGGGAAAGCCTCGAGGGACAGCCTCGAGGGAAAGCCACAGATCCCTTGATCCACGTGACAGAAGCGTGACACTACTGCTGCAGCTCGGGAGGAAAGCACACGTGCATGCCCCCACTCGATACGAGGCCTGACTCCCCTGGGGAGACTCAGAAGCACCCCAAGATCCATGGCAACACTGGAGAGAATCCTCAGGTTCCAGCCCGACTCCACACAAGGACTGAGGCCACGGCATGGACGGGAGAGGAATCCCGAGAGGTCCCCTAGCAACTCGCATGGGGACTGGCCTTTCCTGAGGCCACCAGAGCGGGTCCCTGAGGTCCCGTCGTAACTCGAGAAGACCTGCCGCAACTCGAGAAAATCCAGGAGGTTCTCCCTTCCAGGCGAGATGAGGCCCATTTCCGCTGAGGCGTCTCGAGGCTGATCACACCTCACCTCTGCAACTTCGAAAGGCTCCTTCACACCCTTGGTGCAAATCAAGAAGTTCCCCGACATACCCGTCTCCACTCGAGAGGAATCACGAGGGTCCCGCCCACATCCAGAGGAGCCCCGTTTCCGCCTCGTAGCTCGAGATGAGGGATCCTTTCCCTGCTTCGTCGGGAAAGAGTTCCCGGCGTTCCCGTCGCATCTCAAGAGGAGGCCCTCTCAACAGGAACGGCGAGAGGAACTCAGGTCCGTGCCACCATTCCAAGAGTCCCCCAGATGTCTCAGTCCATTCCAGAGGAACCTCTTTTCCCTTCACCGGCTCGTCTTTCACGCCGAGGATCGACTCACACCAAGGTGGCACGTGGCACAGCCCTGTGGGAAAGCCTCGTGGGAAAGCCTCGAGGGACAGCCTCGAGGAAAGCCACAGATCCCTTGATCCACGTGACAGGAAGCGTGACACTACTGCTGCAGCTCGGGAGGAAAGCACACGTGCATGCCCCCACTCGATACGAGGCCTGACTCCCCTGGGGAGACTCAGAAGCACCCCAAGATCCATGGCAACACTGGAGAGGAATCCTCAGGTTCCAGCCCGACTCCACACAAGGACTGAGGCCACGGCATGGACGGGAGAGGAATCCCGAGAGGTCCCCTAGCAACTCGCATGGGGACTGGCCTTTCCTGAGGCCACCAGAGCGGGTCCCTGAGGTCCCCGTCGTAACTCGAGAAGACTGGCGCAACTCGAGAAAATCCAGGAGGTTCTCCCTTCCAGGCGAGATGAGGCCCATTTCCGCTGAGGCGTCTCGAGGCTGATCACACCTCACCTCTGCAACTTCGAAAGGCTCCTTCACACCCTTGGTGCAAATCAAGAAGTTCCCACGACAAACCCGTCTCCACTCGAGAGGGAATCACGAGGGTCCCGCCCACATCCAGAGAGGAGCCCCGTTTCCGCCTCGTAGCTCGAGATGAGGGATCCTTTCCCTGCTTCGTCGGGAAAGAGTTCCCGGCGTTCCCGTCGCATCTCAAGAGGAGGCCCTCTCAACAGGAACGGCGAGAGGAACTCCAGGGTCGTGCCACCATTCCAAGAGGTCCCCCAGATGTCTCAGTCCATTCCAGAGGAACCCCTTTTCCCTTCACCGGCTCGTCTTTCACGCCGAGGATCGACTCACACCAAGGTGGCACGTGGCACAGCCCTGTGGGAAAGCCTCGTGGGAAAGCCTCGAGGGACAGCCTCGAGGGAAAGCCACAGATCCCTTGATCCACGTGACAGGAAGCGTGACACTACTGCTGCAGCTCGGGAGGAAAGCGCACGTGCATGCCCCCACTCGATACGAGGCCTGACTCCCCTGGGGAGACTCAGAAGCACCCCAAGATCCATGGCAACACTGGAGAGGAATCCTCAGGTTCCAGCCCCGACTCCACACAAGGACTGAGGCCACGGCATGGACGGGAGAGGAATCCCGAGAGGTCCCCTAGCAACTCGCATGGGGACTGGCCTTTCCTGAGGCCACCAGAGCGGGTCCCTGAGGTCCCCGTCGTAACTCGAGAAGAACCTGCCGCAACTCGAGAAAATCCAGGAGGTTCTCCCTTCCAGGCGAGATGAGGCCCATTTCCGCTGAGGCGTCTCGAGGCTGATCACACCTCACCTCTGCAACTTCGAAAGGCTCCTTCACACCCTTGGTGCAAATCAAGAAGGTTCCCCGACATAGCCGTCTCCACTCGAGAGGAATCACGAGGGTCCCGCCCACATCCAGAGGAGCCCCGTTTCCGCCTCGTAGCTCGAGATGAGGGATCCTTTCCCTGCTTCGTCGGGAAAGAGTTCCCGGCGTTCCCGTCGCATCTCAAGAGGAGGCCCTCTCAACAGGAACGGCGAGAGGAACTCCAGGGTCGTGCCACCATTCCAAGAGTCCCCCAGATGTCTCAGTCCATTCCAGAGGAACCTCTTTTCCCTACACCGGCTCGTCTTTCACGCCGAGGATCGACTCACACCAAGGTGGCACTTGGCACAGCCCTGTGGGAAAGCCTCGTGGGAAAGCCTCGAGGGACAGCCTCGAGGGAAAGCCACAGATCCCTTGATGCACGTGACAGGAAGCGTGACACTACTGCTGCAGCTCGGGAGGAAAGTGCACGTGCATGCCCCCACTCGAGACGAGGCCTGACTCCCCTGGGGAGACTCAGAAGCACCCCAAGATCCATGGCAACACTGGAGAGGAATCCTCAGGTTCCGGCCCCGACTCCAAACAAGGACTGAGGCCCCGGCATGGACGGGAGAGAATCCCGAGAGGTCCCCTAGCAACTCGCATGGGGACTGGCCTTTCCTGAGGCCACCAGAGCGGGTCCCTGAGGTCCCCGTCGTAACTCGAGAAGACCTGCCGCAACTCGAGAAAATCCAGGAGGTTCTCCCCTCCAGGCGAGATGAGGCCCATTTCCGCTGAGGCGTCTCGAGGCTGATCACACCTCACCTCTGGAACTTCGAAAGGGTCCTTCACACCCTTGGTGCAAATCAAGAAGTTCCCCGACATAGCCGTCTCCACTCGAGAGGAATCACGAGGGTCCCGCCCACATCCAGAGGAGCCCCGTTTCCGCCTCGTAGCTCGTGATGAGGGATCCTTTCCCTGCTTCGTCGGGAAAGAGTTCCCGGCGTACCCCTCGCATCTCAAGAGGAGGCCCTCTCACAGGAACGGCGAGAGGAACTCCAGGGTCGTGCCACCATTCCAAGAGTCCCCCAGATGTCTCAGTCCATTCCAGAGGAACCTCTTTTCCCTTCACCGACTCGTCTTTCACCCCGAGGATCGACTCACACCAAGGTGGCACGTGGCACAGCCCTGTGGGAAAGCCTCGTGGGAAAGCCTCGAGGGACAGCCTCGAGGGAAAGCCACAGATCCCTTGATCCACGTGACAGGAAGCGTGACACTACTGCTGCAGCTCGGGAGGAAAGCGCACGTGCATGCCCCCACTCGAGACGAGGCCTGACTCCCCTGGGGAGACTCAGAAGCACCCCAAGATCCATGGCAACACTGGAGAGGAATCCTCAGGTTCCGGCCCCGACTCCACACAAGGACTGAGGCCCCGGCATGGACGGGAGAGGAATCCCGAGAGGTCCCCTAGCAACTCGCATGGGGACTGGCCTTTCCTGAGGCCACCAGAGCGGGTCCCTGAGGTCCCCGCCGTAACTCGAGAAGACCTGCCGCAACTCGAGAAAATCCAGGAGGTTCTCCCCTCCAGGCGAGATGAGGCCCATTTCCGCTGAGGCGTCTCGAGGCTGATCACACCTCACCTCTGGAACTTCGAAAGGGTCCTTCACACCCTTGGTGCAAATCAAGAAGTTCCCCGACATACCCGCCTCCACTCGAGAGGAATCACGAGGGTCCCGCCCACATCCAGAGGAGCCCCATTTCCGCCTCGTAGCTCGAGATGAGGGAACCTTTCCCTGCTTCGTCGGGAAAGAGTTCCCGGCGTTCCCGTCGCATCTCAAGTGTAGGCCCTCTCAACAGGAACGGCGAGAGGAACTCCAGGGTCGTGCCACCATTCCAAGAGTCCCCCAGATGTCTCAGTCCATTCCAGAGGAACCTCTTTTCCCTTCAGCGGCTCGTCTTTCACGCCGAGGATCGACTCACACCAAGGTGGCACGTGGCACAGCCCTGTGGGAAAGCCTCGTGGGAAAGCCTCGAGGGACAGCCTCGAGGGAAAGCCACAGATCCCTTGATCCATGTGACAGGAAGCGTGACACTACTGCTGCAGCTCGGGAGGAAAGCGCACGTGCATGCCCCCACTCGAGACGAGGCCTGACTCCCCTGGGGAGACTCAGAAGCACCCCAAGATCCATGGCAACACTGGAGAGGAATCCTCAGGTTCCGGCCCCGACTCCACACAAGGACTGAGGCCCCGGCATGGACGGGAGAGGAATCCCGAGAGGTCCCCTAGCAACTCGCATGGGGTCTGGCCTTTCCTGAGGCCACCAGAGCGGGTCCCTGAGGTCCCCGCCGTAACTCGAGAAGACCTGCCGCAACTCGAGAAAATCCAGGAGGTTCTCCCCTCCAGGTGAGATGAGGCCCATTTCCGCTGAGGCGTCTCGAGGCTGATCACACCTCACCTCTGGAACTTCGAAAGGGTCCTTCACACCCTTGGTGCAAATCAAGAAGTTCCCCGACCTAGCCGTCTCCACTCGAGAGGAATCACGAGGGTCCCGCCCACATCCAGAGGAGCCCCGTTTCCGCCTCGTAGCTCGAGATGAGGGATCCTTTCCCTGCTTCGTCGGGAAAGAGTTCCCGGCGTTCCCGTCGCATCTCAAGAGGAGGCCCTCTCAACAGGAACGGCGAGAGGAACTCCAGGGTCGTGCCACCATTCCAAGAGTCCCCCAGATGTCTCAGTCCATTCCAGAGGAACCTCTTTTCCCTTCAGCGGCTCGTCTTTCACGCCGAGGATCGACTCACACCAAGGTGGCACGTGGCACAGCCCTGTGGGAAAGCCTCGTGGGAAAGCCTCGAGGGACAGCCTCGAGGGAAAGCCACAGATCCCTTGATCCACGTGACAGGAAGCGTGACACTACTGCTGCAGCTCGGGAGGAAAGCGCACGTGCATGCCCCCACTCGAGACGAGGCCTGACTCCCCTGGGGAGACTCAGAAGCACCCCAAGATCCATGGCAACACTGGAGAGGAATCCTCAGGTTCCGGCCCCGACTCCACACAAGGACTGAGGCCCCGGCATGGACGGGAGAGGAATCCCGAGAGGTCCCCTAGCAACTCGCATGGGGACTGGCCTTTCCTGAGGCCACCAGAGCGGGTCCCTGAGGTCCCCGCCGTAACTCGAGAAGACCTGCCGCAACTCGAGAAAATCCAGGAGGTTCTCCCCTCCAGGCGAGATGAGGCCCATTTCCGCTGAGGCGTCTCGAGGCTGATCACACCTCACCTCTGGAACTTCGAAAGGGTCCTTCACACCCTTGGTGCAAATCAAGAAGTTCCCCGACCTAGCCGTCTCCACTGAGAGGAATCACGAGGGTCCCGCCCACATCCAGAGGAGCCCCGTTTCCGCCTCGTAGCTCGAGATGAGGGATCCTTTCCCTGCTTCGTCGGGAAAGAGTTCCCGGCGTTCCCGTCGCATCTCAAGAGGAGGCCCTCTCAACAGGAACAGCGAGAGGAACTCCAGGGTCGTGCCACCATTCCAAGAGTCCCCCAGATGTCTCAGTCCATTCCAGAGGAACCTCTTTTCCCTTCACCGGCTCGTCTTTCACGCCGAGGATCCACTCACACCAAGGTGGCACGTGGCACAGCCCTGTGGAAAAGCCTCGTGGGAAAGCCTCGAGGGACAGCCTCGAGGGAAAGCCACAGATCCCTTGATCCACGTGACAGGAAGCGTGACACTACTGCTGCAGCTCGGGAGGAAAGCGCACGTGCATGCGCCCACTCGAGACGAGGCATGACTCCTCTGGGGAGACTCAGAAGCACCCCAAGATCCATGGCAACACTGGAGAGGAATTCTCAGGTTCCGGCCCCGACTCCACACAAGGACTGAGGCCCCAGCATGGACGGGAGAGGAATCCTGAGAGGTCCCCTAGCAACTCGCATGGGGACTGGCCTTTCCTGAGGCCACCAGAGCGGGTCCCTGAGGTCCCCGCCGTAACTCGAGAAGACCTGCCGCAACTCGAGAAAATCCAGGAGGTTCTCCCCTCCAGGCGAGATGAGGCCCATTTCCGCTGAGGCGTCTCGAGGCTGATCACACCTCACCTCTGGAACTTCGAAAGGGTCCTTCACACCCTTGGTGCAAATCAAGAAGTTCCCCGACCTAGCCGTCTCCACTCGAGAGGAATCACGAGGGTCCCGCCCACATCCAGAGGAGCCCCGTTTCCGCCTCGTAGCTCGAGATGAGGGATCCTTTCCCTGCTTCGTCGGGAAAGAGTTCCCGGCGTTCCCGTCGCATCTCAAGAGGAGGCCCTCTCAACAGGAACGGCGAGAGGAACTCCAGGGTCGTGCCACCATTCCAAGAGTCCCCCAGATGTCTCAGTCCATTCCAGAGGAACCTCTTTTCCCTTCACCGACTCGTCTTTCACCCCGAGGATCGACTCACACCAAGGTGGCACGTGGCACAGCCCTGTGGGAAAGCCTCGTGGGAAAGCCTCGAGGGACAGCCTCGAGGGAAAGCCACAGATCCCTTGATCCACGTGACAGGAAGCGTGACACTACTGCTGCAGCTCGGGAGGAAAGCGCACGTGCATGCCCCCACTCGAGACGAGGCCTGACTCCCCTGGGGAGACTCAGAAGCACCCCAAGATCCATGGCAACACTGGAGAGGAATCCTCAGGTTCCGGCCCCGACTCCACACAAGGACTGAGGCCCCGGCATGGACGGGAGAGGAATCCCGAGAGGTCCCCTAGCAACTCGCATGGGGACTGGCCTTTCCTGAGGCCACCAGAGCGGGTCCCTGAGGTCCCGGTCGTAACTCGAGAAGACCTGCCGCAACTCGAGAAAATCCAGGAGGTTCTCCCCTCCAGGCGAGATGAGGCCCATTTCCGCTGAGGCGTCTCGAGGCTGATCACACCTCACCTCTGGAACTTCGAAAGGGTCCTTCACACCCTTGGTGCAAATCAAGAAGTTCCCCGACCTAGCCGTCTCCACTGAGAGGAATCACGAGGGTCCCGCCCACATCCAGAGGAGCCCCGTTTCCGCCTCGTAGCTCGAGATGAGGGATCCTTTCCCTGCTTCGTCGGGAAAGAGTTCCCGGCGTTCCCGTCGCATCTCAAGAGGAGGCCCTCTCAACAGGAACGGCGAGAGGAACTCCAGGGTCGTGCCACCATTCCAAGAGTCCCCCAGATGTCTCAGTCCATTCCAGAGGAAACTCTTTTCCCTTCACCGGCTCGTCTTTCACGCCGAGGATCCACTCACACCAAGGTGGCACGTGGCACAGCCCTGTGGAAAAGCCTCGTGGGAAAGCCTCGAGGGACAGCCTCGAGGGAAAGCCACAGATCCCTTGATCCACGTGACAGGAAGCGTGACACTACTGCTGCAGCTCGGGAGGAAAGCGCACGTGCATGCCCCCACTCGAGACGAGGCCTGACTCCCCTGGGGAGACTCAGAAGCACCCCAAGATCCATGGCAACACTGGAGAGGAATCCTCAGGTTCCGGCCCCGACTCCACACAAGGACTGAGGCCCCGGCATGGACGGGAGAGGAATCCCGAGAGGTCCCCTAGCAACTCGCATGGGGACTGGCCTTTCCTGAGGCCACCAGAGCGGGTCCCTGAGGTCCCCGCAGTAACTCGAGAAGACCTGCCGCAACTCGAGAAAATCCAGGAGGTTCTCCCGTCCAGGCGAGATGAGGCCCATTTCCGCTGAGGCGTCTCGAGGCTGATCACACCTCACCTCTGGAACTTCGAAAGGGTCCTTCACACCCTTGGTGCAAATCAAGAAGTTCCCCGACCTAGCCGTCTCCACTCGAGAGGAATCACGAGGGTCCCGCCCACATCCAAAGGAGCCCCATTTCCGCCTCGTAGCTCGAGATGAGGGATCCTTTCCCTGCTTCGTCGGGAAAGAGTTCCCGGCGTTCCCGTCGCATCTCAAGTGGAGGCCCTCTCAACAGGAACGGCGAGAGGAACTCCAGGGTCGTGCCACCATTCCAAGAGTCCCCCAGATGTCTCAGTCCATTCCAGAGGAACCTCTTTTCCCTTCAGCGGCTCGTCTTTCACGCCGAGGATCGACTCACACCAAGGTGGCACGTGGCACAGCCCTGTGGGAAAGCCTCGTGGGAAAGCCTCGAGGGACAGCCTCGAGGGAAAGCCACAGATCCCTTGATCCACGTGACAGGAAGCGTGACACTACTGCTGCAGCTCGGGAGGAAAGCGCACGTGCATGCCCCCACTCGAGACGAGGCCTGACTCCCCTGGGGAGACTCAGAAGCACCCCAAGATCCATGGCAACACTGGAGAGGAATCCTCAGGTTCCGGCCCCGACTCCACACAAGGACTGAGGCCCCGGCATGGACGGGAGAGGAATCCCGAGAGGTCCCCTAGCAACTCGCATGGGGTCTGGCCTTTCCTGAGGCCACCAGAGCGGGTCCCTGAGGTCCCCGCCGTAACTCGAGAAGACCTGCCGCAACTCGAGAAAATCCAGGAGGTTCTCCCGTCCAGGCGAGATGAGGCCCATTTCCGCTGAGGCGTCTCGAGGCTGATCACACCTCACCTCTGGAACTTCGAAAGGGTCCTTCACACCCTTGGTGCAAATCAAGAAGTTCCCCGACCTAGCCGTCTCCACTCGAGAGGAATCACGAGGGTCCCGCCCACATCCAGAGGAGCCCCGTTTCCGCCTCGTAGCTCGAGATGAGGGATCCTTTCCCTGCTTCGTCGGGAAAGAGTTCCCGGCGTTCCCGTCGCATCTCAAGAGGAGGCCCTCTCAACAGGAACGGCGAGAGGAACTCCAGGGTCGTTCCACCATTCCAAGAGTCCCCCAGATGTCTCAGTCCATTCCAGAGGAACCTCTTTTCCCTTCAGCGGCTCGTCTTTCACGCCGAGGATCGACTCACACCAAGGTGGCACGTGGCACAGCCCTGTGGGAAAGCCTCGTGGGAAAGCCTCGAGGGACAGCCTCGAGGGAAAGCCACAGATCCCTTGATCCACGTGACACGAAGCGTGACACTACTGCTGCAGCTCGGGAGGAAAGCGCACGTGCATGCCCCCACTCGAGACGAGGCCTGACTCCCCTGGGGAGACTCAGAAGCACCCCAAGATCCATGGCAACACTGGAGAGGAATCCTCAGGTTCCGGCCCCGACTCCACACAAGGACTGAGGCCCCGGCATGGACGGGAGAGGAATCCCGAGAGGTCCCCTAGCAACTCGCATGGGGACTGGCCTTTCCTGAGGCCACCAGAGCGGGTCCCTGAGGTCCCCGCCGTAACTCGAGAAGACCTGCCGCAACTCGAGAAAATCCAGGAGGTTCTCCCCTCCAGGCGAGATGAGGCCCATTTCCGCTGAGGCGTCTCGAGGCTGATCACACCTCACCTCTGGAACTTCGAAAGGGTCCTTCACACCCTTGGTGCAAATCAAGAAGTTCCCCGACCTAGCCGTCTCCACTGAGAGGAATCACGAGGGTCCCGCCCACATCCAGAGGAGCCCCGTTTCCGCCTCGTAGCTCGAGATGAGGGATCCTTTCCCTGCTTCGTCGGGAAAGAGTTCCCGGCGTTCCCGTCGCATCTCAAGTGGAGGCCCTCTCAACAGGAACGGCGAGAGGAACTCCAGGGTCGTGCCACCATTCCAAGAGTCCCCCAGATGTCTCAGTCCATTCCAGAGGAACCTCTTTTCCCTTCAGCGGCTCGTCTTTCACGCCGAGGATGGACTCACACCAAGGTGGCACGTGGCACAGCCCTGTGGGAAAGCCTCGTGGGAAAGCCTCGAGGGACAGCCTCGAGGGAAAGCCACAGATCCCTTGATCCACGTGACAGGAAGCGTGACACTACTGCTGCAGCTCGGGAGGAAAGCGCACGTGCATGCCCCCACTCGAGACGAGGCCTGACTCCCCTGGGGAGACTCAGAAGCACCCCAAGATCCATGGCAACACTGGAGAGGAATCCTCAGGTTCCGGCCCCGACTCCACACAAGGACTGAGGCCCCGGCATGGACGGGAGAGGAATCCCGAGAGGTCCCCTAGCAACTCGCATGGGGTCTGGCCTTTCCTGAGGCCACCAGAGCGGGTCCCTGAGGTCCCCGCCGTAACTCGAGAAGACCTGCCGCAACTCGAGAAAATCCAGGAGGTTCTCCCGTCCAGGCGAGATGAGGCCCATTTCCGCTGAGGCGTCTCGAGGCTGATCACACCTCACCTCTGGAACTTCGAAAGGGTCCTTCACACCCTTGGTGCAAATCAAGAAGTTCCCCGACCTAGCCGTCTCCACTCGAGAGGAATCACGAGGGTCCCGCCCACATCCAGAGGAGCCCCGTTTCCGCCTCGTAGCTCGAGATGAGGGATCCTTTCCCTGCTTCGTCGGGAAAGAGTTCCCGGCGTTCCCGTCGCATCTCAAGAGGAGGCCCTCTCAACAGGAACGGCGAGAGGAACTCCAGGGTCGTGCCACCATTCCAAGAGTCCCCCAGATGTCTCAGTCCATTCCAGAGGAACCTCTTTTCCCTTCAGCGGCTCGTCTTTCACGCCGAGGATCGACTCACACCAAGGTGGCACGTGGCACAGCCCTGTGGGAAAGCCTCGTGGGAAAGCCTCGAGGGACAGCCTCGAGGGAAAGCCACAGATCCCTTGATCCACGTGACACGAAGCGTGACACTACTGCTGCAGCTCGGGAGGAAAGCGCACGTGCATGCCCCCACTCGAGACGAGGCCTGACTCCCCTGGGGAGACTCAGAAGCACCCCAAGATCCATGGCAACACTGGAGAGGAATCCTCAGGTTCCGGCCCCGACTCCACACAAGGACTGAGGCCCCGGCATGGACGGGAGAGGAATCCCGAGAGGTCCCCTAGCAACTCGCATGGGGACTGGCCTTTCCTGAGGCCACCAGAGCGGGTCCCTGAGGTCCCCGCCGTAACTCGAGAAGACCTGCCGCAACTCGAGAAAATCCAGGAGGTTCTCCCCTCCAGGCGAGATGAGGCCCATTTCCGCTGAGGCGTCTCGAGGCTGATCACACCTCACCTCTGGAACTTCGAAAGGGTCCTTCACACCCTTGGTGCAAATCAAGAAGTTCCCCGACCTAGCCGTCTCCACTGAGAGGAATCACGAGGGTCCCGCCCACATCCAGAGGAGCCCCGTTTCCGCCTCGTAGCTCGAGATGAGGGATCCTTTCCCTGCTTCGTCGGGAAAGAGTTCCCGGCGTTCCCGTCGCATCTCAAGAGGAGGCCCTCTCAACAGGAACGGCGAGAGGAACTCCAGGGTCGTGCCACCATTCCAAGAGTCCCCCAGATGTCTCAGTCCATTCCAGAGGAACCTCTTTTCCCTTCAGCGGCTCGTCTTTCACGCCGAGGATCCACTCACACCAAGGTGGCACGTGGCACAGCCCTGTGGGAAAGCCTCGTGGGAAAGCCTCGAGGGACAGCCTCGAGGTAAAGCCACAGATCCCTTGATCCACGTGACAGGAAGCGTGACACTACTGCTGCAGCTCGGGAGGAAAGCGCACGTGCATGCCCCCACTCGAGACGAGGCCTGACTCCCCTGGGGAGACTCAGAAGCACCCCAAGATCCATGGCAACACTGGAGAGGAATCCTCAGGTTCCGGCCCCGACTCCACACAAGGACTGAGGCCCCGGCATGGACGGGAGAGGAATCCCGAGAGGTCCCCTAGCAACTCGCATGGGGACTGGCCTTTCCTGAGGCCACCAGAGCGGGTCCCTGAGGTCCCCGCCGTAACTCGAGAAGACCTGCAGCAACTCGAGAAAATCCAGGAGGTTCTCCCGTCCAGGCGAGATGAGGCCCATTTCCGCTGAGGCGTCTCGAGGCTGATCACACCTCACCTCTGGAACTTCGAAAGGGTCCTTCACACCCTTGGTGCAAATCAAGAAGTTCCCCGACCTAGCCGTCTCCACTCGAGAGAAATCACGAGGGTCCCGCCCACATCCAGAGGAGCCCCGTTTCCGCCTCGTAGCTCGAGATGAGGGATCCTTTCCCTGCTTCGTCGGGAAAGAGTTCCCGGCGTTCCCGTCGCTTCTCAAGAGGAGGCCCTCTCAACAGGAACGGCGAGAGGAACTCCAGGGTCGTGCCACCATTCCAAGAGTCCCCCAGATGTCTCACTCCATTCCAGAGGAACCTGTTTTCCCTTCAGCGGCTCGTCTTTCACGCCGAGGATCGACTCACACCAAGGTGGCACGTGGCACAGCCCTGTGGGAAAGCCTCGTGGGAAAGCCTCGAGGGACAGCCTCGAGGGAAAGCCACAGATCCCTTGATCCACGTGACAGGAAGCGTGACACTACTGCTGCAGCTCGGGAGGAAAGCGCACGTGCATGCGCCCTCTCGAGACGAGGCCTGACTCCCCTGGGGAGACTCAGAAGCACCCCAAGGTCCATGGCAACACTGGAGAGGAATCCTCAGGTTCCGGCCCCGACTCCACACAAGGACTGAGGCCCCGGCATGGACGGGAGAGGAATCCCGAGAGGTCCCCTAGCAACTCGCATGGGGACTGGCCTTTCCTGAGGCCACCAGAGCGGGTCCCTGAGGTCCCCGCCGTAACTCGAGAAGACCTGCCGCAACTCGAGAAAATCCAGGAGGTTCTCCCCTCCAGGCGAGATGAGGCCCATTTCCGCTGAGGCGTCTCGAGGCTGATCACACCTCACCTCTGGAACTTCGAAAGGGTCCTTCACACCCTTGGTGCAAATCAAGAAGTTCCCCGACCTAGCCGTCTCCACTCGAAAGGAATCACGAGGGTCCCGCCCACATCCAGAGGAGCCCCGTTTCCGCCTCGTAGCTCGAGATGAGGGATCCTTTCCCTGCTTCGTCGGGAAAGAGTTCCCGGCGTTCCCGTCGCATCTCAAGAGGAGGCCCTCTCAACAGGAACGGCGAGAGGAACTCCAGGGTCGTGCCACCATTCCAAGAGTCCCCCAGATGTCTCAGTCCATTCCAGAGGAACCTCTTTTCCCTTCACCGACTCGTCTTTCACCCCGAGGATCGACTCACACCAAGGTGGCACGTGGCACAGCCCTGTGGGAAAGCGTCGTGGGAAAGCCTCGAGGGACAGCCTCGAGGGAAAGCCACAGATCCCTTGATCCACGTGACAGGAAGCGTGATACTACTGCTGCACCTCGGGAGGAAAGCGCACGTGCATGCCCCCACTCGAGACGAGGCCTGACTCCCCTGGGGAGACTCAGAAGCACCCCAAGATCCATGGCAACACTGGAGAGGAATCCTCAGGTTCCGGCCCCGACTCCACACAAGGACTGAGGCCCCGGCATGGACGGGAGAGGAATCCCGAGAGGTCCCCTAGCAACTCGCATGGGGACTGGCCTTTCCTGAGGCCACCAGAGCGGGTCCCTGAGGTCCCCGCCGTAACTCGAGAAGACCTGCCGCAACTCGAGAAAATCCAGGAGGTTCTCCCCTCCAGGCGAGATGAGGCCCATTTCCGCTCAGGCGTCTCGAGGCTGATCACACCTCACCTCTGGAACTTCGAAAGGGTCCTTCACACCCTTGGTGCAAATCAAGAAGTTCCCCGACCTAGCCGTCTCCACTGAGAGGAATCACGAGGGTCCCGCCCACATCCAGAGGAGCCCCGTTTCCGCCTCGTAGCTCGAGATGAGGGATCCTTTCCCTGCTTCGTCGGGAAAGAGTTCCCGGCGTTCCCGTCGCATCTCAAGAGGAGGCCCTCTCAACAGGAACGGCGAGAGGAACTCCAGGGTCGTGCCACCATTCCAAGAGTCCCCCAGATGTCTCAGTCCATTCCAGAGGAACCTCTTTTCCCTTCACCGGCTCGTCTTTCACGCCGAGGATCGACTCACACCAAGGTGGCACGTGGCACAGCCCTGTGGAAAAGCCTCGAGGGAAAGCCTCGAGGGACAGCCTCGAGGGAAAGCCACAGATCCCTTGATCCACGTGACAGGAAGCGTGACACTACTGCTGCAGCTCGGGAGGAAATCGCACGTGCATGCCCCCACTCGAGACGAGGCCTGACTCCCCTGGGGAGACTCAGAAGCACCCCAAGATCCATGGCAACACTGGAGAGGAATCCTCAGGTTCCGGCCCCGACTCCACACAAGGACTGAGGCCCCGGCATGGACGGGAGAGGAATCCCGAGAGGTCCCCTAGCAACTCGCATGGGGACTGGCCTTTCCTGAGGCCACCAGAGCGGGTCCCTGAGGTCCCCGCCGTAACTCGAGAAGACCTGCCGCAACTCGAGAAAATCCAGGAGGTTCTCCCGTCCAGGCGAGATGAGGCCCATTTCCGCTGAGGCGTCTCGAGGCTGATCACACCTCACCTCTGGAACTTCGAAAGGGTCCTTCACACCCTTGGTGCAAATCAAGAAGTTCCCCGACCTAGCCGTCTCCACTCGAGAGAAATCACGAGGGTCCCGCCCACATCCAGAGGAGCCCCGTTTCCGCCTCGTAGCTCGAGATGAGGGATCCTTTCCCTGCTTCGTCGGGAAAGAGTTCCCGGCGTTCCCGTCGCATCTCAAGAGGAGGCCCTCTCAACAGGAACGGCGAGAGGAACTCCAGGGTCGTGCCACCATTCCAAGAGTCCCCCAGATGTCTCAGTCCATTCCAGAGGAAACTCTTTTCCCTTCAGCGGCTCGTCTTTCACGCCGAGGATCGACTCACACAAAGGTGGCACGTGGCACAGCCCTGTGGGAAAGCCTCGTGGGAAAGCCTCGAGGGACAGCCTCGAGGGAAAGCCACAGATCCCTTGATCCACGTTACACGAAGCGTGACACTACTGCTGCAGCTCGGGAGGAAAGCGCACGTGCATGCCCCCACTCGAGACGAGGCCTGACTCCCCTGGGGAGACTCAGAAGCACCCCAAGATCCATGGCAACACTGGAGAGGAATCCTCAGGTTCCGGCCCCGACTCCACACAAGGACTGAGGCCCCGGCATGGACGGGAGAGGAATCCCGAGAGGTCCCCTAGCAACTCGCATGGGGACTGGCCTTTCCTGAGGCCACCAGAGCGGGTCCCTGAGGTCCCCGCCGTAACTCGAGAAGACCTGCCGCAACTCGAGAAAATCCAGGAGGTTCTCCCCTCCAGGCGAGATGAGGCCCATTTCCGCTGAGGCGTCTCGAGGCTGATCACACCTCACCTCTGGAACTTCGAAAGGGTCCTTCACACCCTTGGTGCAAATCAAGAAGTTCCCCGACATACCCGCCTCCACTCGAGAGGAATCACGAGGGTCCCGCCCACATCCAGAGGAGCCCCATTTCCGCCTCGTAGCTCGAGATGAGGGATCCTTTCCCTGCTTCGTCGGGAAGGAGTTCCCGGCGTTCCCGTCGCATCTCAAGTGGAGGCCCTCTCAACAGGAACGGCGAGAGGAACTCCAGGGTCGTGCCACCATTCCAAGAGTCCCCCAGATGTCTCAGTCCATTCCAGAGGAACCTCTTTTCCCTTCAGCGGCTCGTCTTTCACGCCGAAGATCGACTCACACCAAGGTGGCACGTGGCACAGCCCTGTGGGAAAGCCTCGTGGGAAAGCCTCGAGGGACAGCCTCGAGGGAAAGCCACAGATCCCTTGATCCACGTGACAGGAAGCGTGACACTACTGCTGCAGCTCGGGAGGAAAGCGCACGTGCATGCCCCCACTCGAGACGAGGCCTGACTCCCCTGGGGAGACTCAGAAGCACCCCAAGATCCATGGCAACACTGGAGAGGAATCCTCAGGTTCCGGCCCCGACTCCACACAAGGACTGAGGCCCCGGCATGGACGGGAGAGGAATACCGAGAGGTCCCCTAGCAACTCGCATGGGGACTGGCCTTTCCTGAGGCCACCAGAGCGGGTCCCTGAGGTCCCCGCCGTAACTCGAGAAGACCTGCCGCAACTCGAGAAAATCCAGGAGGTTCTCCCCTCCAGGCGAGATGAGGCCCATTTCCGCTGAGGCGTCTCGAGGCTGATCACACCTCACCTCTGGAACTTCGAAAGGGTCCTTCACACCCTTGGTGCAAATCAAGAAGTTCCCCGACCTAGCCGTCTCCACTGAGAGGAATCACGAGGGTCCCGCCCACATCCAGAGGAGCCCCGTTTCCGCCTCATAGCTCGAGATGAGGGATCCTTTCCCTGCTTCGTCGGGAAAGAGTTCCCGGCGTTCCCGTCGCATCTCAAGAGGAGGCCCTCTCAACAGGAACGGCGAGAGGAACTCCAGGGTCGTGCCACCATTCCAAGAGTCCCCCAGATGTCTCAGTCCATTCCAGAGGAACCTCTTTTCCCTTCACCGGCTCGTCTTTCACGCCGAGGATCCACACACACCAAGGTGGCACGTGGCACAGCCCTGTGGAAAAGCCTCGTGGGAAAGCCTCGAGGACAGCCTCGAGGTAAAGCCACAGATCCCTTGATCCACGTGACAGGAAGCGTGACACTACTGCTGCAGCTCGGGAGGAAAGCGCACGTGCATGCCCCCACTCGAGACGAGGCCTGACTCCCCTGGGGAGACTCAGAAGCACCCCAAGATCCATGGCAACACTGGAGAGGAATCCTCAGGTTCCGGCCCCGACTCCACACAAGGACTGAGGCCCCGGCATGGACGGGAGAGGAATCCCGAGAGGTCCCCTAGCAACTCGCATGGGGACTGGCCTTTCCTGAGGCCACCAGAGCGGGTCCCTGAGGTCCCCGCCGTAACTCGAGAAGACCTGCCGCAACTCGAGAAAATCCAGGAGGTTCTCCCGTCCAGGCGAGATGAGGCCCATTTCCGCTGAGGCGTCTCGAGGCTGATCACACCTCACCTCTGGAACTTCGAAAGGGTCCTTCACACCCTTGGTGCAAATCAAGAAGTTCCCCGACATACCCGCCTCCACTCGAGAGGAATCACGAGGGTCCCGCCCACATCCAGAGGAGCCCCATTTCCGCCTCGTAGCTCGAGATGAGGGAACCTTTCCCTGCTTCGTCGGGAAAGAGTTCCCGGCGTTCCCGTCGCATCTCAAGTGGAGGCCCTCTCAACAGGAACGGCGAGAGGAACTCCAGGGTCGTGCCACCATTCCAAGAGTCCCCCAGATGTCTCAGTCCATTCCAGAGGAACCTCTTTTCCCTTCAGCGGCTCGTCTTTCACGCCGAGGATCGACTCACACCAAGGTGGCACGTGGCACAGCCCTGTGGGAAAGCCTCGTGGGAAAGCCTCGAGGGACAGCCTCGAGGGAAAGCCACAGATCCCTTGATCCATGTGACAGGAAGCGTGACACTACTGCTGCAGCTCGGGAGGAAAGCGCACGTGCATGCCCCCACTCGAGACGAGGCCTGACTCCCCTGGGGAGACTCAGAAGCACCCCAAGATCCATGGCAACACTGGAGAGGAATCCTCAGGTTCCGGCCCCGACTCCACACAAGGACTGAGGCCCCGGCATGGACGGGAGAGGAATCCCGAGAGGTCCCCTAGCAACTCGCATGGGGTCTGGCCTTTCCTGAGGCCACCAGAGCGGGTCCCTGAGGTCCCCGCCGTAACTCGAGAAGACCTGCCGCAACTCGAGAAAATCCAGGAGGTTCTCCCCTCCAGGTGAGATGAGGCCCATTTCCGCTGAGGCGTCTCGAGGCTGATCACACCTCACCTCTGGAACTTCGAAAGGGTCCTTCACACCCTTGGTGCAAATCAAGAAGTTCCCCGACCTAGCCGTCTCCACTCGAGAGGAATCACGAGGGTCCCGCCCACATCCAGAGGAGCCCCGTTTCCGCCTCGTAGCTCGAGATGAGGGATCCTTTCCCTGCTTCGTCGGGAAAGAGTTCCCGGCGTTCCCGTCGCATCTCAAGAGGAGGCCCTCTCAACAGGAACGGCGAGAGGAACTCCAGGGTCGTGCCACCATTCCAAGAGTCCCCCAGATGTCTCAGTCCATTCCAGAGGAACCTCTTTTCCCTTCACCGACTCGTCTTTCACCCCGAGGATCGACTCACACCAAGGTGGCACGTGGCACAGCCCTGTGGGAAAGCCTCGTGGGAAAGCCTCGAGGGACAGCCTCGAGGGAAAGCCACAGATCCCTTGATCCACGTGACAGGAAGCGTGACACTACTGCTGCAGCTCGGGAGGAAAGCGCACGTGCATGCCCCCACTCGAGACGAGGCCTGACTCCCCTGGGGAGACTCAGAAGCACCCCAAGATCCATGGCAACACTGGAGAGGAATCCTCAGGTTCCGGCCCCGACTCCACACAAGGACTGAGGCCCCGGCATGGACGGGAGAGGAATCCCGAGAGGTCCCCTAGCAACTCGCATGGGGACTGGCCTTTCCTGAGGCCACCAGAGCGGGTCCCTGAGGTCCCCGCCGTAACTCGAGAAGACCTGCCGCAACTCGAGAAAATCCAGGAGGTTCTCCCCTCCAGGCGAGATGAGGCCCATTTCCGCTGAGGCGTCTCGAGGCTGATCACACCTCACCTCTGGAACTTCGAAAGGGTCCTTCACACCCTTGGTGCAAATCAAGAAGTTCCCCGACCTAGCCGTCTCCACTGAGAGGAATCACGAGGGTCCCGCCCACATCCAGAGGAGCCCCGTTTCCGCCTCGTAGCTCGAGATGAGGGATCCTTTCCCTGCTTCGTCGGGAAAGAGTTCCCGGCGTTCCCGTCGCATCTCAAGAGGAGGCCCTCTCAACAGGAACGGCGAGAGGAACTCCAGGGTCGTGCCACCATTCCAAGAGTCCCCCAGATGTCTCAGTCCATTCCAGAGGAACCTCTTTTCCCTTCACCGGCTCGTCTTTCACGCCGAGGATTCACTCACACCAAGGTGGCACGTGGCACAGCCCTGTGGAAAAGCCTCGTGGGAAAGCCTCGAGGGACAGCCTCGAGGGAAAGCCACAGATCCCTTGATCCACGTGACAGGAAGCGTGACACTACTGCTGCAGCTCGGGAGGAAAGCGCACGTGCATGCGCCCATTCGAGACGAGGCATGACTCCTCTGGGTAGACTCAGAAGCACCCCAAGATCCATGGCAACACTGGAGAGGAATCCTCAGGTTCCGGCCCCGACTCCACACAAGGACTGAGGCCCCGGCATGGACGGGAGAGTCATCCTGAGAGGTCCCCTAGCAACTCGCATGGGGACTGGCCTTTCCTGAGGCCACCAGAGCGGGTCCCTGAGGTCCCCGCCGTAACTCGAGAAGACCTGCCGCAACTCGAGAAAATCCAGGAGGTTCTCCCCTCCAGGCGAGATGAGGCCCATTTCCGCTGAGGCGTCTCGAGGCTGATCACACCTCACCTCTGGAACTTCGAAAGGGTCCTTCACACCCTTGGTGCAAATCAAGAAGTTCCCCGACCTAGCCGTCTCCACTCGAGAGGAATCACGAGGGTCCCGCCCACATCCAGAGGAGCCTCGTTTCCGCCTCGTAGCTCGAGATGAGGGATCCTTTCCCTGCTTCGTCGGGAAAGAGTTCCCGGCGTTCCCGTCGCATCTCAAGAGGAGGCCCTCTCAACAGGAACGGCGAGAGGAACTCCAGGGTCGTGCCACCATTCCAAGAGTCCCCCAGATGTCTCAGTCCATTCCAGAGGAACCTCTTTTCCCTTCACTGGCTCGTCTTTCACGCCGAGGATCGACTCACACCAAGGTGGCACGTGGCACAGCCCTGTGGGAAAGCCTCGAGGGAAAGCCACAGATGCCTTGATCCACGTGAGAGAAGGCTTGACACTGCTGCTGCAGCTCGGGAGGAAAGCGTACGTGCATGCCCCCACTCGAGACGAGGCCTGACTCCCCTGGGGAGACTCAGAAGCACCCCAAGATTCATGGCAACACTGGAGAGGAATCCTCAGGTTCCGGCCCAAACTCCACACAAGGTCTTAGGCCCTGGCATGTACGGGAGAGGAATCCCGAGGTGGCCCCTAGCAACTCGCATGGGGACTGGACTTTCCTGAGGCCAGCAGAGCCGGTCCCTGAGGTACCCGGCGAAACTCGAGAAGACCTGCCGCAACTCGAGAATATCCAGGAAGTTCACCCTTCCAGGCGGATGAGGCCCATTTCCGCTGAGGCGTCTCGAGGCTGATCACACCTCACCTCTGGAACTTCGAAAGGGTCTTTCACACCCTTGGTGCAAATCAAGAAGCTCACCGACATACCCGTCTCCACTCGACAGGAATCACGAGGGTCCCGCCCACATCCGGAGGAGACCCGTTTCCGCCTCGTAGCTCGAGATGAGGGATCCTTTCCCTGCTTCGTCCGGAATGAGTTTCCGGCGTTCCCGTCGCATCTCAAGAGGAGGCCCTCTCAACAGAAACGGCGAGAGGAACTCCAGGGTCGTGCCACCATTCCAAGAGTCCCCCAGATATCTCAGTCCATTCCAGAGGAATGTCTTTTCCCTTCACCGGCTCGTCTTTCACGGCGAGGATCTAATCCCACCAAGATGGCACGTGGCACAGCCCTGTGGGAAAACCAAGTGGGAAAGCCTCAAGGGAAAGCCTCGAGGGAAAGCCACAGGTCCCTTGATCCACGTGACAGGAAGCGTGACACTACTGCTGCAGCACGGGAGGAAAGCGCACGTGCATGCGCCCACTCGAGACGAGGCCTGACTCCCCTGGGGAGACTCAGAAGCACCCCAAGATCCATGGCAACACTGGAGAGGAATCCTCAGGTTCCGGCCCCGACTCCACACAAGGTCTTAGGCCCCGAAATGTACGGGAGAGGAATCCCGAGGTGGCCCCTAGCAACTCGCATGGGGACTGGCCTTTCCTGAGGCCACCAGAGCGGGTCCCTGAGGTCCCCGTCGTAACTCGAGAAGACCTGCCCCAACTCGAGAAAATCCAGGAGGTTTTCCCCTCCAGGCGAGATGAGGCCCATTTCCGCTGAGGCGTCTCGAGGCTGTTCACACTTCACTCCTGGAAATTCGAAAGGGTCCTTCACACCCTTGGTGCAAATCAAAAAGTTCCCCGACATACCCGTCTCCACTCGAGAGGAAACACGAGGGTCCCGCCCACATGCAGAGGAGCCCCGATACCGCCTCGTAGCTCGAGATGAGGGATCCTTCCCTGACATCGTCGGGAAAAAGTTCCCGGCGTTACCGTCGCATCTCAAGAGAAGACCCTCTCAACAGGAAGGGCGAGAGGAACTCCAGGGTCGTGCCACCATTCCAAGAGTCCCCCAGATGTCTCAGTCCATTCCAGAGGAATGTCTTTTCCCTTCACCGGCTCGTCTTTCACGCCGAGGATCGACTCCTCTGAGGTGGCACGTGGCACAGCCCTGTGGGAAAGCGTCGTCAGAAAGCCTCGAGGAAAAGCCTCGAGGGAAAGCCGCAGATCCCTTGATCCACGTGACAGGAAGCGTGACATTATTGCTGCAGCTCGGGAGGTAAGCGCACGTGTATGCCCCAACTCGAAACGAGGCCTGACTCCCCTGGGAAGACTCAGAAGCACCCCAAGATCCATGGCAACACTGGAGAGGAATCCTCAGTTTCCGGCCCTGACTCCACACAAGGACTGAGGCCCCGGCCCGGACGGGAGAGGAATCCCGAGAGGGCCACTAGCAACTCGCATGGGGACTGGCCTTTCGTGAGGCCACCAGAGCGGGTCCCTGAGGTCCCCGTCGTAACTCGAGAAGACCTGCCGCAACTCGAGAAAATCCAGGAAGTTCTCCCCTCCAGGCGAGATGAGGCCCATTTCCGCTGAGGCGTCTCGAGGCTGATCACATCTCAACTCTGGAACTTCGAAAGGGTCTTTCACACCCTTGGTGCGAGTCAAGAAGTTCCCGGACATACCCGTCTCCACTCGAGAGGAAACACGAGGGTCCCGCCCACATCCAGAGGAGCCCCGTTTCAGCCTCGTAGCTCGAGATGAGGGATCCTTTCCCTGCTTCGTCGGGAAAGAGTGCCCGGCGTTCCCATCGCATTTCAAGAGGAGGCCCTCTCAACAGGAACGGCGAGAGGAACTCCAGGGTCGTGCCACCATTCCAAGAGTCCCCCAGATGTCTCAGTCCATTCCAGAGGAACCTCTTTTCCCTTCACCGGCTCTACTTTCACGCCGACGATCGACTCACACCAAGGTGATACGTGGCACGGCCCTGTGGGAAAGCCTCGTGGGAAAACCTCGAGGGAAAGCCTCGAGAGAAAGCCACAGATCCCTTGATTCACGTGACAGGAAGCGTGACACTAGTGCTGAAGCTCGGGAGGAAATAGCACGTGAATGTCCCCACTAGAGATGGGGCCTGACTCCCATAGGGAGACTCAGAAGCACTCCAAGATCCATGGCAACACTGGAGAGGAATCCTCAGGTTCCGGCCACGACTCCACACAATGTCTTAGGCCCCGACATGGACGGGAGAGGAATCCCGAGAGGGCCCCGAGCAACTCGCATGGGGACTGGCCTTTCCTGAGGCCACCAGAGCGGGTCCCTGAGGTCGCCGTCGTAACTCGAGAAGACCTGCCGCAACTCGAGAAAATCCAGGAGGTTTTCCCCTCCAGGCGAGATGAGGCCCATTTCTGCTGAGGCGTCTCGAGGCTGTTCACACTTCACTCCTGGAAATTCGAAAGGGTCCTTCACACCCTTGGTGCAAATCAAAAAGTTCCCCGACATACCCGTCTCCACTCGAGAGGAAACACGAGGGTCCCGCCCACATGCAGAGGAGCCCCGTTACCGCCTCGTAGCTCGAGATGAGGGATCCTTCCCTGACATCGTCGGGAAAAACTTCCCGGCGTTACCGTCGCATCTCAAGAGCACACCCTCTCAACAGGAAGGGCGAGAGGAACTCCAGGGTCGTGCCACCATTCCAAGAGTCCCCCAGATGTCTCAGTCCATTCCAGAGGAACCTCTTTTCCCTTCACTGGCTCGTCCTTTCACGCCGAGGATCGACTCCTCTGAGGTGGCACGTGGCACAGCCCTGTGGGAAAGCCTCGAGGGAAAGCCACAGATGCCTTGATCCACGTGAGAGAAGGCGTGACACTGCTGCTGCAGCTCGGGAGGAAAGCGTACGTGCATGCCCCCACTCGAGACGAGGCCTGACTCCCCTGGGGAGACTCAGAAGCACCCCAAGATTCATGGCAACACTGGAGAGGAATCCTCAGGTTCCGGCCAAACTCCACACAAGGTCTTAGGCCCTGGCATGTACGGGAGAGGAATCCCGAGGTGGCCCCTAGCAACTCGCATGGGGACTGGACTTTCCTGAGGCCAGCAGAGCCGGTCCCTGAGGTACCCGGCGAAACTCGAGAAGACCTGCCGCAACTCGAGAATATCCAGGAAGTTCACCCTTCCAGGCGGATGAGGCCCATTTCCGCTGAGGCGTCTCGAGGCTGATCACACCTCACCTCTGGAACTTCGAAAGGGTCTTTCACACCCTTGGTGCAAATCAAGAAGCTCACCGACATACCCGTCTCCACTCGACAGGAATCACGAGGGTCCCGCCCACATCCGGAGGAGACCCGTTTCCGCCCTCGTAGCTCGAGATGAGGGATCCTTTCCCTGCTTCGTCCGGAATGAGTTTCCGGCGTTCCCGTCGCATCTCAAGAGGAGGCCCTCTCAACAGGAACGGCGAGAGGAACTCCAGGGTCGTGCCACCATTCCAAGAGTCCCCCAGATGTCTCAGTCCATTCCAGAGGAACCTCTTTTCCCTTCACCAGCTCTACTTTCACGCCGACGATCGACTCACACCAAGGTGATACGTGGCACGGCCCTGTGGGAAAGCCTCGTGGGAAAACCTCGAGGGAAAGCCTCGAGAGAAAGCCACAGATCCCTTGATTCACGTGACAGGAAGCGTGACACTAGTGCTGAAGCTCGGGAGGAAATAGCACGTGAAGGTCCCCACTAGAGATGGGGCCTGACTCCCATAGGGAGACTCAGAAGCACCCCAAGATCCATGGCAACACTGGAGAGGAATCCTCAGGTTCCGGCCACGACTCCACACAATGTCTTAGGCCCCGACATGGACGGGAGAGGAATCCCGAGAGGGCCCCTAGCAACTCGCATGGGGACTGGCCTTTCCTGAGGCCACCAGAGCGGGTCCCTGAGGTCCCCGTCGTAACTCAAGAAGACCTGCCCCAACTCGAGAAAATCCAGGAGGTTTTCCCCTCCAGGCGAGATGAGGCCCATTTCCGCTGAGGCGTCTCGAGGCTGTTCACACTTCACTCCTGGAAATTCGAAAGGGTCCTTCACACCCTTGGTGCAAATCAAAAAGTTCCCCGACATACCCGTTTCCACTCGAGAGGAAACACGAGGGTCCCGCCCACATGCAGAGGAGCCCCGTTACCGCCTCGTAGCTCGAGATGAGGGATCCTTCCCTGACATCGTCGGGAAAAAGTTCCCGGCGTTACCGTCGCATCTCAAGAGCAGACCCTCTCAACAGGAAGGGCGAGAGGAACTCCAGGGTCGTGCCACCATTCCAAGAGTCCCCCAGATGTCTCAGTCCATTCCAGAGGAATGTCTTTTCCCTTCACCGGCTCGTCTTTCACGCCGAGGATCGACTCCTCTGAGGTGGCACGTGGCACAGCCCTGTGGGAAAGCGTCGTCAGAAAGCCTCGAGGAAAAGCCTCGAGGGAAAGCCGCAGATCCCTTGATCCACGTGACAGGAAGCGTGACATTATTGCTGCAGCTCGGGAGGTAAGCGCACGTGCATGCCCCAACTCGAAACGAGGCCTGACTCCCCTGGGAAGACTCAGAAGCACCCCAAGATCCATGGCAACACTGGAGAGGAATCCTCAGGTTCCGGCCCTGACTCCACACAAGGACTGAGGCCCCGGCCCGGACGGGAGAGGAATCCCGAGAGGGCCACTAGCAACTCGCATGGGGACTGGCCTTTCCTGAGGCCACCAGAGCGGGTCCCTGAGGTCCCCGTCGTAACTCGAGAAGACCTGCCGCAACTCGAGAAAATCCAGGAGGTTCTCCCCTCCAGGCGAGATGAGGCCCATTTCCGCTGAGGCGTCTCGAGGCTGATCACACCTCAACTCTGGAACTTCGAAAGGGTCCTTCACACCCTTGGTGCGAGTCAAGAAGTTCCCGGACATACCCGTCTCCACTCGAGAGGAAACACGAGGGTCCCGCCCACATCCAGAGGAGCCCCGTTTCCGCCTCGTAGCTCGAGATGAGGGATCCTTTCCCTGCTTCGTCGGGAAAGAGTTCCCGGCGTTCCCATCGCATTTCAAGAGGAGGCCCTCTCAACAGGAACGGCGAGAGGAACTCCAGGGTCGTGCCACCATTCCAAGAGTCCCCCAGATGTCTCAGTCCATTCCAGAGGAACCTCTTTTCCCTTCACCGGCTCTACTTTCACGCCGACGATCGACTCACACCAAGGTGATACGTGGCACGGCCCTGTGGGAAAGCCTCGTGGGAAAACCTCGAGGGAAAGCCTCGAGAGAAAGCCACAGATCCCTTGATTCACGTGACAGGAAGCGTGACACTAGTGCTGAAGCTCGGGAGGAAATAGCACGTGAATGTCCCCACTAGAGATGGGGCCTGACTCCCATAGGGAGACTCAGAAGCACTCCAAGATCCATGGCAACACTGGAGAGGAATCCTCAGGTTCCGGCCCCGACTCCACACAAGGTCTTAGGCCCCGGCATGTACGGGAGAGGAATCCCGAGGTGGCCCCTAGCAACTCGCATGGGGACTGGCCTTTCCTGAGGCCACCAGAGCGGGTCCCTGAGGTCCCCGTCGTAACTCGAGAAGACCTGCCGCAACTCGAGAAAATCGAGGAAGTTCTCCCTTCCAGGCGAGATGAGGCCCATTTCTTCTGAGGCGTCTCGAGGCTGATCACACCTCACCTCTGTAACTTCAAAAGGGTCCTTCACACCCTTGGTGCAAATCAAGAAGTTCCCCAACATACCCGTCTCCACTCAAGAGGCAACACGTGGGTCCCGCCCACATTCAGAGGAGCCACGTTCCCATCTCGTAGCTCGTGATGAGGGATCCTTTCCCTGCTTCGTCGGGATAGAGTTCCCGGCGTTCCCGTCGCATCTCAAGAGGAAGCCCTCTCAACAGGAACGGCGAGAGGAAGTCCAGGGTCGTGCCACCATTCCAAGAGTCCCCGAGATGTCTCAGACCATTCCAGAGGAACCTCTTTTCCCTTCACCGGCGCGTCTTTCACGCCGAGGATCGACTCCACCGAGGTGGCACGTGGCACAGCCCTGTGGGAAAGCCTCGTGGGAAAGCCACAGATCCCTTGATCCACGTGACAGGAAGCGTGACAATACTGCTGCAGATCGGGAGGAAAGCGTACGTGCATGCCCCCACTTGAGACGAGGCCTGACTCCCATGGGGAGACTCAGAAGCACCCCAAGATCCATGGCAAAACTGGAGAGGGATCCTCAGGTTCCAGCCCAGACCCCACACAAGGTTTTAGGCCCCGGCATGGACGGGAGAGGAATCCCGAGATGGCCCCTCGCAACTCGCATGGGGAATGGCCTTTCCTGAGACCACCAGAGCGGGTCCCTGAGGTCCCCGTCGTAACTCGAGAAGACCTGCCCCAACTCGAGAAAATCCAGGAGGTTTTCCCCTCCAGGCGAGATGAGGCCCATTTCTGCTGAGGCGTCTCGAGGCTGTTCACACTTCACTCCTGGAAATTCGAAAGGGTCCCCCACAACCTTGGTGCAAATCAAAAAGTTCCCCGACATACCCGTCTCCACTCGAGAGGAAACACGAGGGTCCCGCCCACATGCAGAGGAGCCCCGTTACCGCCTCGTAGCTCGAGATGAGGGATCCTTTCCTGACATCTTCGGGAAAAAGTTCCCGGCGTTACCGTCGCATCTCAAGAGCAGTCCCTCTCAACAGGAAGGGCGAGAGGAACTCCAGGGTCGTGCCACCATTCCAAGAGTCCCCCAGATGTCTCAGTCCAATCCAGAGGAACCTCTTTTCCCTTCACTGGCTCGTCTTTCAAGCCGAGGATCGACTCACACCAAGGTGGCACGTGGCACAGCCCTGTGGGAAAGCCTCGAGGGAAAGCCACAGATGCCTTGATCCACGTGAGAGAAGGCGTGACACTGCTGCTGCAGCTCGGGAGGAAAGCGTACGTGCGTGCCCCCACTCGAGACGAGGCCTGACTCCCCTGGGGAGACTCAGAAGCACCCCAAGATTCATGGCAACACTGGAGAGGAATCCTCAGGTTCCGGCCCAAACTCCACACAAGGTCTTAGGCCCTGGCATGTACGGGAGAGGAATCCAGAGGTGGCCCCTAGCAACTCGCATGGGGACTGGACTTTCCTGAGGCCAGCAGAGCCGGTCCCTGAGGTACCCGGTGAAACTCGAGAAGACCTGGGGCAACTCGAGAAAATCCAGGAAGATCACCCTTCCAGGCGGATGAGGCCCATTTCCGCTGAGGCGTCTCGAGGCTGATCACACCTCACCTCTGGAACTTCGAAAGGGTCCTTCACACCCTTGGTGCAAATCAAGAAGCTCACCGACATACCCGTCTCCACTCGACAGGAATCACGAGGGTCCCGCCCACATCCAGAGGAGACCCGTTTCCGCCTCGTAGCTCGAGATGAGGGATCCTTTCCCTGCTTCGTCCAGAATGAGTTTCCGGCGTTCCCGTCGCATCTCAAGAGGAGGCCCTCTCAACAGGAACGGCGAGAGGAACTCCAGGGTCGTGCCACCATTCCAAGAGTCCCCCAGATATCTCAGTCCATTCCAGAGGAATGTCTTTTCCCTTCACCGGCTCGTCTTTCACGGCGAGGATCTAATCCCACCAAGATGGCACGTGGCACAGCCCTGTGGGAAAACCAAGTGGGAAAGCCTCAAGGGAAAGCCTCGAGGGAAAGCCACAGGTCCCTTGATCCACGTGACAGGAAGCGTGACACTACTGCTGCAGCACGGGAGGAAAGCGCACGTGCATGCGCCCACTCGAGACGAGGCCTGACTCCCCTGGGGAGACTCAGAAGCACCCCAAGATCCATGGCAACACTGGAGAGGAATCCTCAGGTTCCGGCCCCGACTCCACACAAGGTCTTAGGCCCCGGCATGTACGGGAGAGGAATCCCGAGGTGGCCCCTAGCAACTCGCATGGGGACTGGCCTTTCCTGAGGCCACCAGAGCGGGTCCCTGAGGTCCCCGTCGTAACTCGAGAAGACCTGCCCCAACTCGAGAAAATCCAGGAGGTTTTCCCCTCCAGGCGAGATGAGGCCCATTTCTGCTGAGGCGTCTCGAGGCTGTTCACACTTCACTCCTGGAAATTCGAAAGGGTCCTTCACACCCTTGGTGCAAATCAAAAAGTTCCCCGACATACCCGTCTCCACTCGAGAGGAAACACGAGGGTCCCGCCCACATCCAGAGGAGCCCCGTCACCGCCTCGTAGCTCGAGATGAGGGATCCTTTCCTGACATCGTCGGGAAAAAGTTCCCGGCGTTACCGTCGCATCTCAAGAGCACACCCTCTCAACAGGAAGGGCGAGAGGAACTCCAGGGTCGTGCCACCATTCCAAGAGTCCCCCAGATGTCTCAGTCCATTCCAGAGGAACCTCTTTTCCCTTCACTGGCTCGTCTTTCACGCCGAGGATCGACTCACACCAAGGTGGCACGTGGCACAGCCCTGTGGGAAAGCCTCGAGGGAAAGCCACAGATGCCTTGATCCACGTGAGAGAAGGCGTGACACTGCTGCTGCAGCTCGGGAGGAAAGCGTACGTGCATGCCCCCACTCGAGACGAGGCCTGACTCCCCTGGGGAGACTCAGAAGCACCCCAAGATTCATGGCAACACTGGAGAGGAATCCTCAGGTTCCGGCCCAAACTCCACACAAGGTCTTAGGCCCTGGCATGTACGGGAGAGGAATCCCGAGGTGGCCCCTAGCAACTCGCATGGGGACTGGACTTTCCTGAGGCCAGCAGAGCCGGTCCCTGAGGTACCCGGCGAAACTCGAGAAGACCTGCCGCAACTCGAGAATATCCAGGAAGTTCACCCTTCCAGGCGGATGAGGCCCATTTCCGCTGAGGCGTCTCGAGGCTGATCACACCTCACCTCTGGAACTTCGAAAGGGTCTTTCACACCCTTGGTGCAAATCAAGAAGCTCACCGACATACCCGTCTCCACTCGACAGGAATCACGAGGGTCCCGCCCACATCCAGAGGAGACCCGTTTCCGCCTCGTAGCTCGAGATGAGGGATCCTTTCCCTGCTTCGTCCGGAATGAGTTTCCGGCGTTCCCGTCGCATCTCAAGAGGAGGCCCTCTCAACAGGAACGGCGAGAGGAACTCCAGGGTCGTGCCACCATTCCAAGAGTCCCCCAGATATCTCAGTCCATTCCAGAGGAATGTCTTTTCCCTTCACCGGCTCGTCTTTCACGGCGAGGATCTAATCCCACCAAGATGGCACGTGGCACAGCCCTGTGGGAAAACCAAGTGGGAAAGCCTCAAGGGAAAGCCTCGAGGGAAAGCCACAGGTCCCTTGATCCACGTGACAGGAAGCGTGACACTACTGCTGCAGCACGGGAGGAAAGCGCACGTGCATGCACCCACTCGAGACGAGGCCTGACTCCCCTGGGGAGACTCAGAAGCACCCCAAGATCCATGGCAACACTGGAGAGGAATCCTCAGGTTCCGGCCCCGACTCCACACAAGGTCTTAGGCCCCGAAATGTACGGGAGAGGAATCCCGAGGTGGCCCCTAGCAACTCGCATGGGGACTGGCCTTTCCTGAGGCCACCAGAGCGGGTCCCTGAGGTCCCCGTCGTAACTCGAGAAGACCTGCCCCAACTCGAGAAAATCCAGGAGGTTTTCCCCTCCAGGCGAGATGAGGCCCATTTCCGCTGAGGCGTCTCGAGGCTGTTCACACTTCACTCCTGGAAATTCGAAAGGGTCCTTCACACCCTTGGTGCAAATCAAAAAGTTCCCCGACATACCCGTCTCCACTCGAGAGGAAACACGAGGGTCCCGCCCACATGCAGAGGAGCCCCGTTACCGCCTCGTAGCTCGAGATGAGGGATCCTTCCCTGACATCGTCGGGAAAAAGTTCCCGGCGTTACCGTCGCATCTCAAGAGCACACCCTCTCAACAGGAAGGGCGAGAGGAACTCCAGGGTCGTGCCACCATTCCAAGAGTCCCCCAGATGTCTCAGTCCATTCCAGAGGAATGTCTTTTCCCTTCACCGGCTCGTCTTTCACGCCGAGGATCGACTCCTCTGAGGTGGCACGTGGCACAGCCCTGTGGGAAAGCGTCGTCAGAAAGCCTCGAGGAAAAGCCTCGAGGGAAAGCCGCAGATCCCTTGATCCACGTGACAGGAAGCGTGACATTATTGCTGCAGCTCGGGAGGTAAGCGCACGTGCATGCCCCAACTCGAAACGAGGCCTGACTCCCCTGGGAAGACTCAGAAGCACCCCAAGATCCATGGCAACACTGGAGAGGAATCCTCAGTTTCCGGCCCTGACTCCACACAAGGACTGAGGCCCCGGCCCGGACGGGAGAGGAATCCCGAGAGGGCCACTAGCAACTCGCATGGGGACTGGCCTTTCCTGAGGCCACCAGAGCGGGTCCCTGAGGTCCCCGTCGTAACTCGAGAAGACCTGCCGCAACTCGAGAAAATCCAGGAGGTTCTCCCCTCCAGGCGAGATGAGGCCCATTTCCGCTGAGGCGTCTCGAGGCTGATCACATCTCAACTCTGGAACTTCGAAAGGGTCTTTCACACCCTTGGTGCGAGTCAAGAAGTTCCCGGACATACCCGTCTCCACTCGAGAGGAAACACGAGGGTCCCGCCCACATCCAGAGGAGCCCCGTTTCCGCCTCGTAGCTCGAGATGAGGGATCCTTTCCCTGCTTCGTCGGGAAAGAGTTCCCGGCGTTCCCATCGCATTTCAAGAGGAGGCCCTCTCAACAGGAACGGCGAGAGGAACTCCAGGGTCGTGCCACCATTCCAAGAGTCCCCCAGATGTCTCAGTCCATTCCAGAGGAACCTCTTTTCCCTTCACCGGCTCTACTTTCACGCCGACGATCGACTCACACCAAGGTGATACGTGGCACGGCCCTGTGGGAAAGCCTCGTGGGAAAACCTCGAGGGAAAGCCTCGAGAGAAAGCCACAGATCCCTTGTTTCACGTGACAGGAGCGTGACACTAGTGCTGAAGCTCGGGAGGAAATAGCACGTGAATGTCCCCACTAGAGATGGGGCCTGACTCCCATAGGGAGACTCAGAAGCACTCCAAGATCCATGGCAACACTGGAGAGGAATCCTCAGGTTCCGGCCACGACTCCACACAATGTCTTAGGCCCCGACATGGACGGGAGAGGAATCCCGAGAGGGCCCCTAGCAACTCGCATGGGGACTGGCCTTTCCTGAGGCCACCAGAGCGGGTCCCTGAGGTCCCCGTCGTAACTCGAGAAGACCTGCCCCAACTCGAGAAAATCCAGGAGGTTTTCCCCTCCAGGCGAGATGAGGCCCATTTCCGCTGAGGCGTCTCGAGGCTGTTCACACTTCACTCCTGGAAATTCGAAAGGGTCCTTCACACCCTTGGTGCAAATCAAAAAGTTCCCCGACATACCCGTCTCCACTCGAGAGGAAACACGAGGGTCCCGCCCACATGCAGAGGAGCCCCGTTACCGCCTCGTAGCTCGAGATGAGGGATCCTTCCCTGACATCGTCGGGAAAAAGTTCCCGGCGTTACCGTCGCATCTCAAGAGCACACCCTCTCAACAGGAAGGGCGAGAGGAACTCCAGGGTCGTGCCACCATTCCAAGAGTCCCCCAGATGTCTCAGTCCATTCCAGAGGAATGTCTTTTCCCTTCACCGGCTCGTCTTTCACGCCGAGGATCGACTCCTCTGAGGTGGCACGTGGCACAGCCCTGTGGGAAAGCGTCGTCAGAAAGCCTCGAGGAAAAGCCTCGAGGGAAAGCCGCAGATCCCTTGATCCACGTGACAGGAAGCGTGACATTATTGCTGCAGCTCGGGAGGTAAGCGCACGTGCATGCCCCAACTCGAAACGAGGCCTGACTCCCCTGGGAAGACTCAGAAGCACCCCAAGATCCATGGCAACACTGGAGAGGAATCCTCAGTTTCCGGCCCTGACTCCACACAAGGACTGAGGCCCCGGCCCGGACGGGAGAGGAATCCCGAGAGGGCCACTAGCAACTCGCATGGGGACTGGCCTTTCCTGAGGCCACCAGAGCGGGTCCCTGAGGTCCCCGTCGTAACTCGAGAAGACCTGCCGCAACTCGAGAAAATCCAGGAGGTTCTCCCCTCCAGGCGAGATGAGGCCCATTTCCGCTGAGGCGTCTCGAGGCTGATCACACCTCAACTCTGGAACTTCGAAAGGGTCCTTCACACCCTTGGTGCGAGTCAAGAAGTTCCGGGACATACCCGTCTCCACTCGAGAGGAAACACGAGGGTCCCGCCCACATCCAGAGGAGCCCCGTTTCCGCCTCGTAGCTCGAGATGAGGGATCCTTTCCCTGCTTCGTCGGGAAAGAGTTCCCGGCGTTCCCATCGCATTCAAGAGGAGGCCCTCTCAACAGGAACGGCGAGAGGAACTCCAGGGTCGTGCCACCATTCCAAGAGTCCCCCAGATGTCTCAGTCCATTCCAGAGGAACCTCTTTTCCCTTCACCGGCTCTACTTTCACGCCGACGATCGACTCACACCAAGGTGATACGTGGCACGACCCTGTGGGAAAGCCTCGTGGGAAAACCTCGAGGGAAAGCCTCGAGAGAAAGCCACAGATCCCTTGATTCACGTGACAGGAAGCGTGACACTAGTGCTGAAGCTCGGGAGGAAATAGCACGTGAATGTCCCCACTAGAGATGGGGCCTGACTCCCATAGGGAGACTCAGAAGCAATCCAAGATCCATGGCAACACTGGAGAGGAATCCTCAGGTTCCGGCCACGACTCCACACAATGTCTTAGGCCCCGACATGGACAGGAGAGGAATCCCGAGAGGGCCCCTAGCAACTCGCATGGGGACTGGCCTTTCCTGAGGCCACCAGAGAGGGTCCCTGAGGTCCCCGTCATAGCTCGCGAAGACCTGCCGCAACTGGAGAAAATCCAGGAGGTTCTCCCCTCCAGGCGAGATGAGGCCCATTTCCGCTGAGGCGTCTCGAGGCTGATCACACCTCACCTCAGGAACTTCGAAAGGGTCCTTCACACCCATGGTGCAAATCAAGAAGTTCCCCGACATACCCGTCTCCACTCGAGAGGAAACACGAGGGTCCCGTCCACATCCAGAGGAGCCCCGTTTCCGCCTCGTAGCTCGAGATGAGGGATCCTTTCCCTGCTTCGTCGGGAAAGAGTTCCCGGCGTTCCTGTCCCATCTCAAGAGGAGGCCCTCTCAACAGGAAGGGCGAGAGGAACTCCAGGGTCGTGCCACCATTCCAAGAGTCCCCCATATGTCTCAGTCCATTCCAGAGGAACCTCTTTTCCCTTCACCGGCTCGTCTTTCATGCCGAGGATCGACTCACACCAAGGTGGCACGTGTCACGGCCCTGTGGGAAAGCCTCGAGGGAAAGCCACAGATCCCTTGATCCACGTGACAGGAAGCGTGACACTACTGCTGCAGCTCGGGAGGAAAGCGCACGTGCATGCCCCCACTCGAGACGAGGCATGACTCCCCTGGGGAGACTCAGAAGCACCCCAAGATCCATGGCAACACTGGAGAGGAATCCTCAGGTTCCGGCCCCGACTCCACACAAGGTCTTAGGCCCCGGCATGGAACGTAGAGGAATCCGAGAGGGCCCCTAGCAACTCGCATGGGGACTGGCCTTTCCTGAGGCCACCAGAGAGGGTCCCTGAGGTCCCCGTTGTAACTCGAGAAGACCTGCCGCAACTCGAGAAATCCAGGAGGATCTCCCCTCCAGGCGAGATGAGGCCCATTTCCGCTGAGGCGTCTCGAAGCTGATCACACCTCACCTCTGGAACTTCGATAGGGTCCTTCACACCCTTGGTGCAAATCAAGAAGTTCCCCGACATACCCGTCTCCACTCCAGAGGAAACACGAGGGTCCCACCCACATCCAGAGGAGCCCCGTTTCCGTCTCGTAGCTCGAGATGAGGGATCCTTTCCCTGTTTCATCGGGAAAGAGTTCCCGGCGTTCCCGTCGCATCTCAAGAGGAGGCCCTCTCAACAGGAACGGTGAGAGGAACTCCAGGGTCGTGCCACCATTCGAAGAGACCCCAGATATCTCAGTCCATTCCAGTGGAACCTCTCTTCCCTTCACCGGCTCGTCTTTCAGGCCGACGATCGACTCACACCAAGGTGGCACGTGGCACGGCCCTGTGGGAAAGCCTCGTGGGAAAGCCTCGAGGGAAAGCCTCGAGGGAAAGCCACAGATTCCTTGATCCACGTGATAGAAAGCGTGACACTACTGCTGAAGCTCGGGAGGAAACGCACGTGAAAGTCCCCACTCGAGACGAGGCCTGACTCCGCTAGGGAGACTCACAAGCACCCCAAGATCCATGGCAACACTGGAGAGGAATCCTCAGGTTCCGGCCCCGACTCGACACAAGGTCTTAGGCCCCGGCATGGAAGGGAGAGGAATCCCGAGAGGGCCTCTAGCAACTCGCATCGGGACTGGACTTTCCTGAGGCCACCAGAGCGGGTCCCTGAGGTCCCCGTTGTAACTCGAGAAGACCTGCCGCAACTCGAGGAAATCCAGGAGGTTCTCCCCTCCAGGCGAGATGAGGCCCATTTCCACTGAGGTGTCTCGAGGCTGATCACACCTCACCTCTGGAGCTTCGAAAGGGTCCTTCACACCCTTGGTGCGAGTCAAGTATTTCCCCGACATACCCGTCTCCACTCGAGAGGAAACACGAGGGTCCCGCCCACATCCAGAGGAGCCCCGTTTCCTCCTCGTAGCTCGAGATGAGGGATCCTTTCCCTGCTTCTTCGGGAAAGAGTTCCCGGCGTTCCTGTCGCATCTCAAGAGGAGGCCCTGTCAACAGGAACGGCGAGAGAAACTCCAGGGTCGTGCCACCATTCCAAGAGTCCCCCAGATGTCTCAGTCCATTGCAGAGGAACCTCTTTTCCCTTCACCGGCTCGTCTTTCACGCCGAGGATCGACTCACACCAAGGTCGCACGTGGCACGGCCCTGTGGGAAAACCTCGTGGGAAAGCCTCAAGGGAAAGCCTCGAGGGAAAGCCACAGATCCCTTGATCCACGTGACAGGAAGCGTGACACTACTACTGCAGCTCGGGGGGAAAGCGCACGTGCATGCCCCAACTCGAGACGAGGCCTGACTCCCCTGGGGAGACTCAGAAGCACCCCAAGATCCATGGCAAAACTGGAGAGGAATCCTCAGGTTCCGACCCGACTCCACACAATGTCTTAGGCCCCGGCATCGACGGGAGAGGAATCCCGAGAGGGCACCTAGCAATTCGCATGGGGACTGGCCTTTCCAGAGGCCACCAGAGCGGGTCCCTCAGGTCCCCGTCGTAACTCGAGAAGACCTGCCGCAACTCGAGAAAATCCAGGAGGTTCTCCCCTCCAGGCGAGATGAGGCCCATTTCCGCTGAGGCGTCTCGAGGCTGATCACACCTCACCTCAGGAACTTCGAAAGGGTCCTTCACACCCATGGTGCAAATCAAGAAGTTCCCCGACATACCCGTCTCCACTCGAGAGGAAACACGAGGGTCCCGCCCACATCCAGAGGAGCCCCGTTTCCGCCTCGTAGCTCGAGATGAGGGATCCTTTCCCTGCTTCGTCGGGAAAGAGTTCCCGGCGTTCCTGTCCCATCTCAAGAGGAGGCCCTCTCAACAGGAAGGGCGAGAGGAACTCCAGGGTCGTGCCACCATTCCAAGAGTCCCCCAGATGTCTCAGTCCATTCCAGAGGAACCTCTTTTCCCTTCATCGGCTCGTCTTTCATGCCGAGGATCGACTCACACCAAGGTGGCACGTGTCACGGCCCTGTGGGAAAGCCTCGAGGGAAAGCCACAGATCCCTTGATCCACGTGACAGGAAGCGTGACACTACTGCTGCAGCTCGGGAGGAAAGCGCACGTGCATGTCCCCACTAGAGACGAGGCCTGACTCCCCTAGGGATACTCAGAAGCACCCCAAGATCCATGGAAACACTGGGGAGGAATCCTCAGGTTCCGGCCCCTACTCCACACAAGGTCTTAGGCCCTGACATGGACGGGAGAGGAATCCCGAGAGGGCCCCTAGCAACTCGCACGGGGACTGGCCTTTCCTGAGGCCACCAGAGCGGGTCCCTGAGGTCCCCGTCGTAACTCGAGAAGACCTGCCCCAACTCGAGAACTCCAGGAGGTTCCCCCTCCAGGCGAGATGAGGCCCATTTCCGCTGAGGCGTCTCGAGGCTGATCACACCTCACCTCTGGAGCTTAGACAGGATCCTTCACACCCTAGGTGAAAATCAAGAAGTACCCAGACATACCCGTCTCCACTCGAGAGGAAACACGAGGGTCCAGCCCACAAGCAGAGGAGCCCCTTTTCCGCCTCGTAGCTCGAGATGAGGGATCCTTTCCTGCTTCGTCGAGAAAGAGTTCCCGACGTTCCCGTCGCATCTCAAGAGGAGGCCCTCTCAACAGGAACGGCGAGAGGAAGTCCAGTGTCATGCCACCATTCCAAGAGCCCCCAGATGTCTCAGTCCATTCCAGAGGAACCTCTTTTCCCTTCACGGGCTCGTCTTTCACGCCGAGGATCCACTCACACCATGGTGGCCAGTGGCACAGCCCTGAGGGAAAACCTCGTGGGAAAGCCTCGAGGGAAAGCCTGGAGGGAAAGCCACAGATACCTTGATCCACGTGACAGGAAGCGTGACACTACAGCTGCAGCTCGGGAGGAAAGCGCACGTGTATGCCCCGACTCGAGCCGAGGCCTGACTACCTTGGGGAAACTCAGAAGCACCCCAAGATCCATGGCAACACTGGAGAGGAATCCTCAGGTTCCGGCCCCGACTCCACACAAGGTCTTAGGCCCCGGCATGGAAGGGAGAGGAATCACGAGAGGGCCCCTAGCAACTCGCATGGGACTGGCCTTTCCTGAGGCCACCAGAGCGGGTCCCTGAGGTCCCCGTCGTAACTCGAGAAATCCTGGCGCAACTGGAGAAATCCAGGAGAATCTCCCCTCCAGGCGAGATGAGGCCCATTTCCGCTGAGGCGTCTCGAGGCTGATCACACCTCACCTCTGGAACTTGGAAAGGGTCCTTCACACCCTTGGTGCAAATCAAGAAGTTCCCCGACATACCCGTCTCCACTCGAGAGGAATCACCAGGGTCCCGCCCACATGCAGAGGAGCCCCGTTTCCGCCTCGTAGCTCTAGATGAGGGATCCTTTCCCTGCTTCGTCGGGAAAGGGTTCCCGGCATTCCCGTCGCATCTCAAGAGGAGGCCCTCTGAACAGGAACGGCGAGAGGAACTCCAGGGTCGTGCCACCATTCCAAGAGTCCCACAGATGTCTCAGTCCATTCCAGAGGAACCTCTTTTCCCTTCACCGGCTCGTCTTTCACGCCGAGGATCGACTCACACCAAGGTGATACGTGGCACTGCCCTGTGGGAAAGCCTCGTGGGAAAGCCTCGAGGGACAGCCTCGAGGGAAAGCGCAGATCCCTTGATCCAGGTAACAGGAAGCGTGAGACTACTGCAGCAGCTCGGGAGGAAAGCGCACGTGCATGCCCCCACTCGAGACGAGGCCTGACTCCCCTGGGGAGACTCAGAAGCACCCCAAGATCCATGGCAACACTGGAGAGGAATCCTCAGATTCCGGCCCCGACTCCACACAAGGACTGAGGCCCCGGCATGGACGGGAGAGGAATCCCGAGAGGTCCCCTAGCAACTCGCATGGGGACTGGCCTTTCCTGAGGCCACCAGAGCGGGTCCCTGAGGTCCCCGTCGTAACTCGAGAAGACCTGCCACAACTCGAGAAAATCCAGGAGGTTCTCCCCTCCAGGCGAGATGAGGCCCATTTCCGCTGAGGCGTCTCGAGGCTGATCACACCTCCCCTCTGGAACTTCGAAAGGGTCCTTCAGACCCTTGGTGCAAATCAAGAAGTTCCCCGACATACCCGTCACCACTCGAGAGGAAACACGAGGGTCCCGCCCACATCCAGAGGAGCCCCGTTTCCGCCTCGTAGCTTGAGATGAGGGATCCTTTCCCTGCTTCGTCGGGAAAGAGTTCCCGGCGTTCCCGTCGCATCTCAAGAGGAGGCCCTCTCAACAGGAACGGTGAGAGGAACTCCAGGGTCGTGCCACCATTCCAAGAGTCCCCCAGAGGTCTCAGTCCATTCCAGAGGAACCTCTTTTCCCTTCACCGGCTCGTCTTTCACGCCGAGGATCGACTCACACCAAGTTGGCACGTGGCACGGCCCTGTGGGAAAAACTCGTGAGAATTACTCGAGGGAAAACCTCGAGGGAAAGCCACAGATCCCTTGATCCACATGACAGGAAGCGTGACACTACTGCTGCAGCTCAGGAGGAAAGCGCACGTGGATGCCCCCACTCGAGACGAGGCCTGACTCCCCTGGGGAGACTCAGAAGTACCCCAAGATACATAGCAACACTGGAGAGGAATCCTTAGGTTCCAGCACCAACTCCACACAAGGTCTTAGGTCCCGGCATGGACGGGAGAGGAATCCCGAGAGGGTCCCTAGCAACTCGCATGGGGACTGGCCTTTCCTGAGGCCACCAGAGCGGGTCCCTGAGGTCCCCGTCCTAACTCGAGAAGACCTGCCGCAACTCGAGAAAATCCACGACGTTCTCCCCACCAGGCGAGATGAGGCCCATTTCCGCTGAGGCGTCTCGAGGCTGATCACACCTCACCGCTGGAACTTCGAAAGGGTCCTTCACACCCTTGGTGCAAATCAAGAAGTTCCCCGACATACCCGTCTCCACTCGAGAGGAAACACGAGGGTCCCGCCCACATCCAGAGGAGCTCCGTTTCTGCCTCGTAGCTCGAGATGAGGGATCCTATCCCTGCTTCGTCGGGCAAGAGTTCCCGGCGATCCCGTAGCATCTCAAGAGGAGGCCCTCTCAACAGTAACGGCGAGTGGGACTGCAGGGTCGTGTCACCATTACAAGAGTCCCCCAGATGTCTCAGTCCATTCCAGAGGAACCTCTTTTCTTATTCACTGGCTTGTCTTTCACGCCGAGGATCGACTCACACCAAGGTAGCACGTGGCACGGCCCTGTGGGAAAGCCTCGAGGGAAAGCCTCGAGGGAAAGCCACAGATCCCTTGATCCACGTGACAGGAAGGGTGACACTACTGCTGCAGCTCGGGAGGAAAGCGCACGTGCATACCCCCACACGAGACGAGGCCTGACTCCCCTGGGGAGACTCAGAAGCACCCCAAGATCCATGGCAACACTGGAGAGGAATCCTCAGGTTCCGGCCCCGACTCCACACAAGGTCTTAGGCCCCGGCATGGACGGGAGAGGAATCCCGAGAGGGCCCATAGCAACTCGCATGGGACTGGCCTTTCCTGAGGCCACCAGAGCGGGTCCCTGAGGTCCCCGTCGTAACTCGAGCAATCCTGTCGCAACTGGAGAAATCCAGGAGGATCTCCCCTCCAGGCGAGATGAGGCCCATTTCCGCTGAGGCGTCTCGAGGCTGATCACACCTCACCTCTGGAACTTGGAAAGGGTCCTTCACACCCTTGGTGCAAATCAAGAAGTTCCCCGACATACCCGTCTCCACTCGAGAGGAATCACGAGGGTCCCGCCCACATCCAGAGGAGCCCCGTTTCCGCCTCGTAGCTCAAGAAGAGGGATCCTTTCCCTGCTTCGTCGGGAAAGAGTTCCCGGCGTTCCCGTCGCATCTCAAGAGGAGGCCCTCTCAACAGGAACGGTGAGAGGAACTCCAGGGTCGTGCCACCATTCCAAGAGACACCAGATGTCTCAGTCCATTCCAGTGGAACGTCTCTTCCCTTCACCGGCTCGTCTTTCAGGCCGACGATCGACTCACACCAAGGTGGCACGTGGCACGGCCCTGTGGGAAAGCCTCGTGGGAAAGCCTCGAGGGAAAGCCTCGAGGGAAAGCCACAGATTCCTTGATCCACGTGACAGGAAGCGTGACACTACTGCTGAAGCTCGGGAGAAAACGCACGTGAAAGTCCCCACTAGGGACGAGGCCTGACTCCCCTAGGGAGACTCACAAGCACCCCAAGATCCATGGCAACACTGGAGAGGAATACTCAGGTTCCGGCCCCGACTCGACACAAGGTCTTAGGCCCCGGCATGGAAGGGAGAGGAATCCCGAGAGGGCCTCTAGCAACTCGCATGGGGACTGGACTTTCCTGAGGCCTCCAGAGCGGGTCCCTGAGGTCCCCGTCGTAACTCGAGAAGACCTGCCGCAACTCGAGGAAATCCAGGAGGTTCTCCCCTCCAGGCGAGATGAGGCCCATTTCCACTGAGGCGTCTCGAGGCTGATCACACCTCACCTCTGGAGCTTCGAAAGGGTCCTTCACACCCTTGGTGCGAGTCAAGTATTTCCCCGACATACCCGTCTCCACTCAAGAGGAAACACGAGGGTCCCGCCCACATCCAGAGGAGCCCCGTTTCCGCCTCGTAGCTCGAGATGAGGGATCCTTTCCCTGCTTCGTCGGGAAAGAGTTCCCGGCGTTCCTGTCGCATCTCAAGAGGAGGCCCTGTCAACAGGAACGGCGAGAGGAATTCCAGGGTCGTGCCACCATTCCAAGAGTCCCCCAGATGTCTCAGTCCATTCCAGAGGAACCTCTTTTCCCTTCACCTGCTCGTCTTTCACGCCGAGGATCGACTCACACCAAGGTCGCACGTGGCACGGCCCTGTGGGAAAACCTCGTTGGAAAGCCAAAAGGGAAAGCCTCGAGGGAAAGCCACAGATCCCTTGATCCACGTGACAGGAAGCGTGACACTACTACTGCAGCTCGGGGGGAAAGCGCACGTGCATGCCCCCACTCGAGACGAGGCCTGACTCCCCTGGGGAGACTCAGAAGCACCCCAAGATCCATGGCAACACTGGAGAGGAATCCTCAGGTTCCGACCCGACTCCACACAATGTCTTAGGCCCCGGCATCGACGGGAGAGGAATCCCGAGAGGGCACCTAGCAATTCGCATGGGGACTGGCCTTTCCTGAGGCCACCAGAGCGGGTCCCTCAGGTCCCCGTCGTAACTCGAGAAGACCTGCCGCAACTCGAGAAAATCCAGGAGGTTCTCCCCTCCAGGCGAGATGAGGCCCATTTCCGCTGAGGCGTCTCGAGGCTGATCACACCTCACCTCAGGAACTTCGAAAGGGTCCTTCACACCCATGGTGCAAATCAAGAAGTTCCCCGACATACCCGTCTCCACTCGAGAGGAAACACGAGGGTCCCGCCCACATCCAGAGGAGCCCCGTTTCCGCCTCGTAGCTCGAGATGAGGGATCCTTTCCCTGCTTCGTCGGGAAAGAGTTCCCGGCGATCCCGAAGCATCTAAAGAGGAGGCCCTCTCAACAGGAACGGCGAGTGGGACTGCAGGGTCGTGTCACCATTACAAGAGTCCCCCAGATGTCTCAGTCCATTCCAGAGGAACCTCTTTTCCCTTCACCGGCTCGTCTTTCACGCCGAGGATCGACTCACACCAAGGTAGCACGTGGCATGGCCCTGTGGGAAAGCCTCGTGGGAAAGCCTCGAGGGAAAGCCACAGATCCCTTGATCCACGTGACAGGAAGGGTGACACTACTGCTGCAGCTCGGGAGGAAAGCGCACGTGCATGCCCCCACACGAGACGAGGCCTGACTCCCCTGGGGAGACTCAGAAGCACCCCAAGATCCATGGCAACACTGGAGAGGAATCCTCAGGTTCCGGCCCCGACTCCACACAAGGCCTTAGGCCCCGGCATGGATGGGAGAGGAATCCCGAGAGGGCCACTAGCAATTCGCATGGGGACTGGCCTTTCCTGAGGCCACCAGAGCGGGTCCCTGAGGTCCCCGTCGTAACTCGAGAAGACCTGCGGCAACTCGAGAAAATCCAGGAGGTTCTCCCCTCCAGGCGAGATGAGGCCCATTTCCGCTGAGGCGTCTCGAGGCTGATCACACCTCAACTCTGTAACTTCGAAAGGGTCCTTCACACCCTTGGTGCAAATCAAGAAGCTCACCGACATACCCGTCTCCACTCGAGAGGAAACACGAGGGTCCCGCCCACATCCAGAGGAGCCCCGTCTCCGCCTCGTAGCTCGAGATGAGGGATCCTTTCCCTGCTTCGTCGGGAAAGAGTTCCCGGCGTTCCCGTCGCATCTGGAGAGGAGGCGCTCTCAACAGGAACGGCGAGAGGAACTCCAGGGTCGTGCCACCATTCCAAGAGTCCCCCAGATATCTCAGTCCATTCCAGAGGAATGTCTTTTCCCTTCACCGGCTCGTCTTTCACGGCGAGGATGGAATCCCACCAAGGTGGCACGTGGCACAGCCCTGTGGGAAAACCAAGTGGGAAAGCCTCGAGGGAAAGCCTCGAGGGAAAGCCACAGGTCCCTTGATCCACGTGACAGGAAGCGTGACACTACTGCTGCAGCACGGGAGGAAAGCGCACGTGCATGCGCCCACTCGAGACGAGGCCTGACTCCCCTGGGGAGACTCAGAAGCACCCCAAGATCCATGGCAACACTGGAGAGGAATCCTCAGGTTCCGGCCCCGACTCCACACAAGGTCTTAGGCCCCGGCATGGATGGGAGAGGAATCCCGAGAGGGCCCTTAGCAAATCTCATGGGGACTGGCCTTTCCTGAGGCCACCAGAGCGGGTCCCTGAAGTCCCCGTCGTAACTCGAGGAGACCTGCCGCAACTCGAGAAAATCCAGGAGGTTCTCCCCTGCAGGCGAGATGAGGCCCATTTCCGCTGAGGCGTCTCAAGGCTGATCACACCTCACCTCTGGAACTTCGAAAGGGTCCTTCACACCCTTGGTGCAAATCAAGAAACTCCCCGACATACCCGTCTCCACTCGAGAGGAAACACGAGGGTCCCGCCCATATCCAGAGGAGCCCCGTTTCCGCCTCGTAGCTCCAGATGAGGGATCCTTTCCCTGCTAGGTCGGGAAAGAGTTCCCGGCATTACCGTCGCATCTCAAGAGGAGGCCCTCTCAACAGGAACGGCAAGAGGAACTCCAGGGTCGTGCCACCATTCCAAGAGTCCCCCAGATGTCTCAGTCCATTCCAGAGGAACCTCTTTTCCCTTCACCGGCTCGTCTTTCACGCCGAGGATCGACTCACACCAAGGTGGCACGTGGTACAGCCCTGTGGGAAAGCCTCGAGGGAAAGCCACAGATGCCTTGATCCACGTGACAGAAGGCGTGACACTGCTGCTGCAGCTCGGGAGGAAAGCGTACGTGCATGCCCCCACTCGAGACGAGGCCTGACTCCCCTGGGGAGACTCAGAAGCACCCCATGATTCATGGCAACACTGGAGAGGAATCCTCAGGTTCCGGCCCCAACTCCACACAAGGTCTTAGGCCCTGGCATGTACGGGAGAGGAATCCCGAGGTGGCCCCTAGCAACTCGCATGGGGACTGGACTTTCCTGAGGCCAGCAGAGCCGGTCCCTGAGGTACCCGTCGAAACTCGAGAAGACCTGCCGCAACTCGAGAAAATCCAGGAAGTTCACCCTTCCAGGCCTATGAGGCCCATTTCCGCTGAGGCGTCTCGAGGCTGATCACACCTCACCTCTGGAACTTGGAAAGGGTCCTTCACACCCTTGGTGCAAATCAAGAAGCTCACCGACATACCCGTCTCCACTCGACAGGAATCACGAGGGTCCCGCCCACATCCAGAGGAGACCCGTTTCCGCCTTGTAGCTCGAGATGAGGGATCCTTTCCCTGCATCGTCTGGAATGAGTTTCCGGCGTTCCCGTCGCATCTCGAGGAGGCCCTCTCAACAGGAACGGCGAGAGGAACTCCAGGGTCGTGCCACCATTCCAAGAGTCCCCCAGATATCTCAGTCCATTCCAGAGGAATGTCTTTTCCCTTCACCGGCTCGTCTTTCACGGCGAGGATCCAATCCCACCAAGATGGCACGTGGCACAGCCCTGTGGGAAAACCAAGTGGGAAAGCCTCGAGGGAAAGCCTCGAGGGAAAGCCACAGGTCCCTTGATCCACGTGACAGGAAGCGTGACACTACTGCTGCAGCACGGGAGGAAACCGCACGTGCATGCGCCCACTCGAGACGAGGCCTGACTCCCCTGGGGAGACTCAGAAGCACCCCAAGATCCATGGCAACACTGGAGAGGAATCCTCAGGTTCCGGCCCCGACTCCACACAATGTCTTAGGCCCCGGCATGTACGGGAGAGGAATCCCGAGGTGGCCCCTAGCAACTCGCATGGGGACTGGCCTTTCCTGAGGCCACCAGAGCGGGTCCCTGAGGTCCCCGTCGTAACTCGAGAAGACCTGCCGCAACTCGAGAAAATCGAGGAAGTTCTCCCTTCCAGGCGAGATGAGGCCCATTTCTTCTGAGGCGTCTCGAGGCTGATCATACCTCACCTCTGGAACTTCAAAAGGGTCCTTCACACCCTTGGTGCAAATCAAGAAGTTCCCCCACATACCCGTCTCCACTCAAGAGGCAACACGTGGGTCCCGCCCACATTCAGAGGAGCCACGTTCCCATCTCGTAGCTCGGAATGAGGGATCCTTTCCCTGCTTCGTCGGGATAGAGTTCCCGGCGTTCCAGTCGCATCTCAAGAGGAAGCCCTCTCAACAGGAACGGCGAGAGGAAGTCCAGGGTCGTGCCACCATTCCAAGAGTCCCCGAGATGTCTCAGACCATTCCAGAGGAACCTCTTTTCCCTTCACCGGCGCGTCTTTCACGCCGAGGATCGACTCCACCGAGGTGACACGTGGCACAGCCCTGTGGGAAAGCCTCGTGGGAAAGCCACAGATCCCTTGATCCACGTGACAGGAAGCGTGACACTACTGCTGCAGATCGGGAGGAAAGCGTACGTGCATGCCCCCACTTGAGACGAGGTCTGACTCCCATAGTGAGACTCAGAAGCACCCCAAGATCCATGGCAACACTGGAGAGGGATCCTCAGGTTCCAGCCCAGACCCCACACAAGGTTTTAGGCCCCGGCATGGACGGGAGAGGAATCCCGAGATGGCCCCTCGCAACTCGCATGGGGAATGGCCTTTCCTGAGACCACCAGAGCGGGTCCCTGAGGTCCCCGTCGTAACTCGAGAAGACCTGCCCCAACTCGAGAAAATCCAGGAGGTTTTCCCCTCCAGGCGAGATGAGGCCCATTTCCGCTGAGGCGTCTCGAGGCTGATCACACCTCACCTCTGGAACTTCGACAGGGTCCTTCACATCCTTGGTGCAAATCAAGAAGCTCCCCGACATACCCGTCTCCACTCGAGAGGAAACACGAGGGTCCCGCCCACATGCAGAGGAGCCCCGTTACCGCCTCGTAGCTCGAGATGAGGGATCCTTTCCTGACATCGTCGGGAAAAAGTTCCCGGCGTTACCGTCGCATCTCAAGAGCAGACCCTCTCAACAGGAAGGGCGAGAGGAACTCCAGGGTCGTGTCACCATTCCAAGAGTCCCCCAGATGTCTCAGTCCATTCCAGAGGAATGTCTTTTCCCTTCACCGGCTCGTCTTTCACGCCGAGGATCGACTCCTCTGAGGTGGCACGTGGCACAGCCCTGTGGGAAAGCCTCGTCGGAAAGCCTCGAGGGAAAGCCTCGAGGGAAAGCCGCAATCCCTTGATCCACGTGACAGGAAGCGTGACATTATTGCTGCAGCTCGGGAGGAAAGCGCACGGGCATGCCCCCACTCGAGACGAGGCCTGACTCCCCTGGGGAGACTCAGAAGCACCCCAAGATCCATGGCAACACTGGAGAGGAATCCTCAGGTTCTGGCCCCGACTCCACACAAGCTATTAGGACCCGGCATGGACGGGAGAGGAATCCCGAGAGGGCCCCTAGCAACTCGCATGGGGACTGGCCTTTCCTGAGGCCACCAGAGCGGGTCCCTGAGGTCCCCGTCGTAACTCGAGAAGACCTGCCGCAACTCGAGAAAATCCAGGAGGTTCTCCCCTCCAGGCGAGATGAGGCCCATTTCCGCTGAGGCGTCTCGAGGCTGATCACACCTCACCTCTGGAGCTTCGAAAGGGTCCTTCACACCCTTGGTGCGAGTCAAGTATTTCCCCGACATACCCGTCTCCACTCGAGAGGAAACACGAGGGTCCCGCCCACATCCAGAGGAGCCCCGTTTCCGCCTCGTAGCTCGAGATGAGGGATCCTTTCCCTGCTTCGTCGGGAAAGAGTTCCCGGCGTTCCCGTCCCATCTCAAGAGGAGGACCTCTCAACAGGAAGGGCGAGAGGAACTCCAGGGTCATGCCACCATTCCAGGAGTCCCAAAGATGTCTCAGTCCATTCCAGAGGAACCTCTTTTCCCTTCACCGGCTCGTCTTTCATGCCGAGGATCGACTCACACCAAGGTGGCACGTGGCACGGCCCTGTGGGAAAGCCTCGAGGGAAAGCCACAGATCCCTTGATCCACGTGACAGGAAGCGTGACACTACTACTGCAGCTCGGGAGGAAAGTGCACGTGCATGTCCCCACTAGAGACGAGGCCTGACTCCCCTAGGGAGACTCAGAAGCACCCCAAGATCCATGGAAACACTGGAGAGGAATCCTCAGGTTCCGGCCCCTACTCCACACAAGGTCTTAGGCCCTGACATGGACGGGAGAGGAATCCCGAGAGGTCCCCTAGCAACTCGCATGGGGACTGGCCTTTCCTGAGGCCACCAGAGCGGGTCCCTGAGGTCCCCGTCGTAACTCGAGAAGACCTGCCGTAACTCGAGAACTCCAGAAGGTTCCTCCTCCAGGCGAGATGAGTCCCATTTCCGCTGAGGCGTCTCGAGGCTGATCACACCTTACCTCTGGAGCTTAGAAAGGATCCTTCACACCCTAGGTGAAAATCAAGAAGTACCCAGACATACCCGTCTCCACTCGAGAGGAAACACGAGGGTCCAGCCCACATGCAGAGGAGCCCCGTTTCCGCCTCGTAGCTCGAGATGAGGGATCCTTTCCCTGCTTCGTCGAGAAAGAGTTCCCGACGTCCCCGTCGCATCTCAACAGGAGGCCCTCTCAACAGGAACGGCGAGAGGAAGTCCAGGGACATGCCACCATTCCAAGAGCCCCCAGATGCCTCAGTCCATTCCAGAGGAACCTCTTTTCCCTTCACCGGCTCGTCTTTCACGCCGAGGATCCACTCACACCATGGTGGCCAGTGGCACAGCCCTGAGGGAAAACCTCGTGGGAAAGCCTCGAGGGAAAACCTCGAGGGAAAGCCACAGATCCCTTGATCCACGTGACAGGAAGCGTGACACTACTGCTGCAGCTCGGGAGGAAAGCGCACGTGCATGCCCCGACTCGAGACGAGGCCTGACTCCCTTGAGGAGACTCAGAAGCACCCCAAGATCCATGGCAACACTGGAGAGGAATCCTCAGGTTCCGGCCCCGACTCCACACAAGGTCTTAGGCCCCGCCATGGAAGGGAGAGGAATCCCGAGAGGGCCCCTAGCAACTCGCATGGGACTGGCCTTTCCGGAGACCACCAGAGCGGGTCCCTGAGGTCCCCGTCGTAACTCGAGAAATCCTGCCGCAACTGGAGAAATCCAGGAGGATCTCCCCTCCAGGCGAGATGAGGCCCATTTCCGCTGAGGCGTCTCGAGGCTGATCACACCTCACCTCTGGAACTTGGAAAGGGTCCTTCACACCCTTGGTGCAAATCAAGAAGTTCCCCGACATACCCGTCTCCACTCGAGAGGAATCACGAGGGTCCCGCCCACATCCAGAGGAGCCCCGTTTCCGCCTCGTAGCTCAAGAAGAGGGATCCTTTCCCTGCTTCGTCGGGAAAGAGTTCCCGGCGTTCCCGTCGCATCTCAAGAGGAGGCCCTCTCAACAGGAACGGTGAGAGGAACTCCAGGGTCGTGCCACCATTCCAAGAGACACCAGATGTCTCAGTCCATTCCAGTGGGAACCTCTCTTCCCTTCACCGGCTCGTCTTTCAGGCCGACGATCGACTCACACCAAGGTGGCACGTGGCACGGCCCTGTGGGAAAGCCTCGTGGGAAAGCCTCGAGGGAAAGCCTCGAGGGAAAGCCACAGATTCCTTGATCCACGTGTCAGGAAGCGTGACACTACTGCTGAAGCTCGGGAGAAAACGCACGTGAAAGTCCCCACTAGGGACGAGGCCTGACTCCCCTAGGGAGACTCACAAGCACCCCAAGATCCATGGCAACACTGGAGAGGAATCCTCAGGTTCCGACCCGACTCCACACAATGTCTTAGGCCCCGGCATCGACGGGAGAGGAATCCCGAGAGGGCACCTAGCAATTCGCATGGGGACTGGCCTTTCCTGAGGCCACCAGAGCGGGTCCCTCAGGTCCCCGTCGTAACTCGAGAAGACCTGCCGCAACTCGAGAAAATCCAGGAGGTTCTCCCCTCCAGGCGAGATGAGGCCCATTTCCGCTGAGGCGTCTCGAGGCTGATCACACCTCACCTCAGGAACTTCGAAAGGGTCCTTCACACCCATGGTGCAAATCAAGAAGTTCCCCGACATACCCGTCTCCACTCGAGAGGAAACACGAGGGTCCCGCCCACATCCAGAGGAGCCCCGTTTCCGCCTCGCAGCTCGAGATGAGGGATCCTTTCCCTGCTTCGTCGGGAAAGAGTTCCCGGCGATCCCGAAGCATCTAAAGAGGAGGCCCTCTCAACAGGAACGGCGAGTGGGACTGCAGGGTCGTGTCACCATTACAAGAGTCCCCCAGATGTCTCAGTCCATTCCAGAGGAACCTCTTTTCCCTTCACCGGCTCCTCTTTCACGCCGAGGATCGACTCACACCAAGGTAGCACGTGGCATGGCCCTGTGGGAAAGCCTCGTGGGAAAGCCTCGAGGGAAAGCCACAGATCCCTTGATCCACGTGACAGGAAGGGTGACACTACTGCTGCAGCTCGGGAGGAAAGCACACGTGCATGCCCCCACACGAGACGAGGCCTGACTCCCCTGGGGAGACTCAGAAGCACCCCAAGATCCATGGCAACACTGGAGAGGAATCCTCAGGTTCCGGCCCCGACTCCACACAAGGTCTTAGGCCCCGGCATGGATGGGAGAGGAATCCCGAGAGGGCCCTTAGCAAATCTCATGGGGACTGGCCTTTCCTGAGGCCACCAGAGCGGGTCCCTGAAGTCCCCGTCGTAACTCGAGAAGACCTGCCGCAACTCGAGAAAATCCAGGAGGTTCTCCCCTGCAGGCGAGAGGAGGCCCATTTCCGCTGAGGCGTCTCGAGGCTGATCACACCTCACCTCTGGAACTTCGAAAGGGTCCTTCACACCCTTGGTGCAAATCAACAAGCTCCCCGACATACCCGTCTCCACTCGAGAGGAAACACGAGGGTCCCGCCCATATCCAGAGGAGCCCCGTTTCCGCCTCGTAGCTCTAGATGAGGGATCCTTTCCCTGCTAGGTCGGGAAAGAGTTCCCGGCGTTCCCGTCGCATCTCAAGAGGAAGCCCTCTCAACAGGAACGGCGAGAGGAAGTCCAGGGTCGTGCCACCATTCCAAGAGTCCCCGAGATGTCTCAGACCATTCCAGAGGAACCTCTTTTCCCTTCACCGGCGCGTCTTTCACGCCGAGGATCGACTCCACCGAGGTGACACGTGGCACAGCCCTGTGGGAAATCCTCGTGGGAAAGCCACAGATCCCTTGATCCACGTGACAGGAAGCGTGACACTACTGCTGCAGATCGGGAGGAAAGCGTACGTGCATGCCCCCACTTGAGACGAGGTCTGACTCCCATAGGGAGACTCAGAAGCACCCCAAGATCCATGGCAACACTGGAGAGGGAACCTCAGGTTCCAGCCCAGACCCCACACAAGGTTTTAGGCCCCGGCATGGACGGGAGAGGAATCCCGAGATGGCCCCTCGCAACTCGCATGGGGAATGGCCTTTCCTGAGACCACCAGAGCGGGTCCCTGAGGTCCCCGTCGTAACTCGAGAAGACCTGCCCCAACTCGAGAAAATCCAGGAGGTTTTCCCCTCCAGGCGAGATGAGGCCCATTTCCGCTGAGGCGTCTCGAGGCTGATCACACCTCACCTCTGGAACTTCGACAGGGTCCTTCACATCCTAGGTGCAAATCAAGAAGCTCCCCGACATACCCGTCTCCACTCGAGAGGAAACACGAGGGTCCCGCCCACATGCAGAGGAGCCCCGTTACCGCCTCGTAGCTCGAGATGAGGGATCCTTTCCTGACATCGTCGGGAAAAAGTTCCCGGCGTTACCGTCGCATCTCAAGAGCAGACCCTCTCAACAGGAAGGGCGAGAGGAACTCCAGGGTCGTGCCACCATTCCAAGAGTCCCCCAGATGTCTCAGTCCATTCCAGAGGAATGTCTTTTCCCTTCACCGGCTCGTCTTTCACGCCGAGGATCGACTCCTCTGAGGTGGCACGTGGCACAGCCCTGTGGGAAAGCCTCGTCGGAAAGCCTCGAGGGAAAGCCTCGAGGGAAAGCCGCAATCCCTTGATCCACGTGACAGGAAGCGTGACATTATTGCTGCAGCTCGGGAGGAAAGCGCACGTGCATGCCCCAACTCGAAACGAGGCCTGACTCCCCTGGGAAGACTCAGAAGCACCCCAAGATCCATGGCAACACTGGAGAGGAATCCTCAGGTTCTGGCCCCGACTCCACACAAGCTATTAGGACCCGGCATGGACGGGAGAGGAATCCCGAGAGGGCCCCTAGCAACTCGCATGGGGACTGGCCTTTCCTGAGGCCACCAGAGCGGGTCCCTCAGGTACCCGTCGTAACTCGAGAAGACATGCCGCAACTCGAGAAAATCCAGGAGGTTCTCCCCTCCAGGCGAGATGAGGCCCATTTCCGCTGAGGCGTCTCGAGGCTGATCACACCTCACCTCTGGAGCTTCGAAAGGGTCCTTCACACCCTTGGTGCGAGTCAAGTATTTCCCCGACATACCCGTCTCCACTCGAGAGGAAACACGAGGGTCCCGCCCACATCCAGAGGAGCCCCGTTTCCGCCTCGTAGCTCGAGATGAGGGATCCTTTCCCTGCATGGTCGGGAAAGAGTTCCCGGCGTTCCCGTCCCATCTCAAGAGGAAGCCCTCTCAACAGGAAGGGCGAGAGGAACTCCAGGGTCATGCCACCATTCCAGGAGTCCCACAGATGTCTCAGTCCATTCCAGAGGAACCTCTTTTCCCTTCACCGGCTCGTCTTTCATGCCGAGGATCGACTCACACCAAGGTGGCACGTGGCACGGCCCTGTGGGAAAGCCTCGAGGGAAAGCCACAGATGCCTTGATCCACGTGAGAGAAGGCGTGACACTGCTGCTGCAGCTCGGGAGGAAAGCGTACGTGCGTGCCCCCACTCGAGACGAGGCCTGACTCCCCTGGGGAGACTCAGAAACACCCCAAGATTCATGGCAACACTGAAGAGGAATCCTCAGGTTCCGGCCCAAACTCCACACAAGGTCTTAGGCCCTGGCATGTACGGGAGAGGAATCCCGAGGTGGCCCCTAGCAACTCGCATGGGGACTGGACTTTCCTGAGGCCAGCAGAGCCGGTCCCTGAGGTACCCGGTGAAACTCGAGAAGACCTGGGGCAACTCGAGAAAATCCAGGAAGATCACCCTTCCAGGCGGATGAGGCCCATTTCCGCTGAGGCGTCTCGAGGCTGATCACACCTCACCTCTGGAACTTCGAAAGGGTCCTTCACACCCTTGGTGCAAATCAAGAAGCTCACCGACATACCCGTCTCCACTCGACAGGAATCACGAGGGTCCCGCCCACATCCAGAGGAGACCCGTTTCCGCCTCGTAGCTCGAGATGAGGGATCCTTTCCCTGCTTCGTCCGGAATGAGTTTCCGGCGTTCCCGTCGCATCTCAAGAGGAGGCCCTCTCAACAGGAACGGCGAGAGGAACTCCAGGGTCGTGCCACCATTCCAAGAGTCCCCCAGATATCTCAGTCCATTCCAGAGGAATGTCTTTTCCCTTCACCGGCTCGTCTTTCACGGCGAGGATCTAATCCCACCAAGATGGCACGTGGCACAGCCCTGTGGGAAAACCAAGTGGGAAAGCCTCAAGGGAAAGCCTCGAGGGAAAGCCACAGGTCCCTTGATCCACGTGACAGGAAGCGTGACACTACTGCTGCAGATCGGGAGGAAAGCGCACGTGAATGTCCCCACTAGAGATGGGGCCTGACTCCCATAGGGAGACTCAGAAGCACTCCAAGATCCATGGCAACACTGGAGAGGAATCCTCAGGTTCCGGCCACGACTCCACACAATGTCTTAGGCCCCGACATGGACGGGAGAGGAATCCCGAGAGGGCCCCTAGCAACTCGCATGGGGACTGGCCTTTCCTGAGGCCACCAGAGCGGGTCCCTGAGGTCCCCGTCGTAACTCGAGAAGACCTGCCCCAACTCGAGAAAATCCAGGAGGTTTTCCCCTCCAGGCGAGATGAGGCCCATTTCCGCTGAGGCGTCTCGAGGCTGTTCACACTTCACTCCTGGAAATTCGAAAGGGTCCTTCACACCCTTGGTGCAAATCAAAAAGTTCCCCGACATACCCGTCTCCACTCGAGAGGAAACACGAGGGTCCCGCCCACATGCAGAGGAGCCCCGTTACCGCCTCGTAGCTCGAGATGAGGGATCCTTCCCTGACATCGTCGGGAAAAAGTTCCCGGCGTTACCGTCGCATCTCAAGAGCAGACCCTCTCAACAGGAAGGGCGAGAGGAACTCCAGGGTCGTGCCACCATTCCAAGAGTCCCCCAGATGTCTCAGTCCATTCCAGAGGAATGTCTTTTCCCTTCACCGGCTCGTCTTTCACGCCGAGGATCGACTCCTCTGAGGTGGCACGTGGCACAGCCCTGTGGGAAAGCGTCGTCAGAAAGCCTCGAGGAAAAGCCTCGAGGGAAAGCCGCAGATCCCTTGATCCACGTGACAGGAAGCGTGACATTATTGCTGCAGCTCGGGAGGTAAGCGCACGTGCATGCCCCAACTCGAAACGAGGCCTGACTCCCCTGGGAAGACTCAGAAGCACCCCAAGATCCATGGCAACACTGGAGAGGAATCCTCAGTTTCCGGCCCTGACTCCACACAAGGACTGAGGCCCCGGCCCGGACGGGAGAGGAATCCCGAGAGGGCCACTAGCAACTCGCATGGGGACTGGCCTTTCCTGAGGCCACCAGAGCGGGTCCCTGAGGTCCCCGTCGTAACTCGAGAAGACCTGCCGCAACTCGAGAAAATCCAGGAGGTTCTCCCCTCCAGGCGAGATGAGGCCCATTTCCGCTGAGGCGTCTCGAGGCTGATCACATCTCAACTCTGGAACTTCGAAAGGGTCTTTCACACCCTTGGTGCGAGTCAAGAAGTTCCCGGACATACCCGTCTCCACTCGAGAGGAAACACGAGGGTCCCGCCCACATCCAGAGGAGCCCCGTTTCCGCCTCGTAGCTCGAGATGAGGGATCCTTTCCCTGCTTCGTCGGGAAAGAGTTCCCGGCGTTCCCATCGCATTTCAAGAGGAGGCCCTCTCAACAGGAACGGCGAGAGGAACTCCAGGGTCGTGCCACCATTCCAAGAGTCCCCCAGATGTCTCAGTCCATTCCAGAGGAACCTCTTTTCCCTTCACCGGCTCTACTTTCACGCCGACGATCGACTCACACCAAGGTGATACGTGGCACGGCCCTGTGGGAAAGCCTCGTGGGAAAACCTCGAGGGAAAGCCTCGAGAGAAAGCCACAGATCCCTTGTTTCACGTGACAGGAGCGTGACACTAGTGCTGAAGCTCGGGAGGAAATAGCACGTGAATGTCCCCACTAGAGATGGGGCCTGACTCCCATAGGGAGACTCAGAAGCACTCCAAGATCCATGGCAACACTGGAGAGGAATCCTCGGGTTCCGGCCACGACTCCACACAATGTCTTAGGCCCCGACATGGACGGGAGAGGAATCCCGAGAGGGCCCCTAGCAACTCGCATGGGGACTGGCCTTTCCTGAGGCCACCAGAGCGGGTCCCTGTGGTCCCCGTCGTAACTCGAGAAGACCTGCCCCAACTCGAGAAAATCCAGGAGGTTTTCCCCTCCAGGCGAGATGAGGCCCATTTCCGCTGAGGCGTCTCGAGGCTGTTCACACTTCACTCCTGGAAATTCGAAAGGGTCCTTCACACCCTTGGTGCAAATCAAAAAGTTCCCCGACATGCCCGTCTCCACTCGAGAGGAAACACGAGGGTCCCGCCCACATGCAGAGGAGCCCCGTTACCGCCTCGTAGCTCGAGATGAGGGATCCTTCCCTGACATCGTCGGGAAAAAGTTCCCGGCGTTACCGTCGCATCTCAAGAGCACACCCTCTCAACAGGAAGGGCGAGAGGAACTCCAGGGTCGTGCCACCATTCCAAGAGTCCCCCAGATGTCTCAGTCCATTCCAGAGGAATGTCTTTTCCCTTCACCGGCTCGTCTTTCACGCCGAGGATCGACTCCTCTGAGGTGGCACGTGGCACAGCCCTGTGGGAAAGCGTCGTCAGAAAGCCTCGAGGAAAAGCCTCGAGGGAAAGCCGCAGATCCCTTGATCCACGTGAAAGGAAGCGTGACATTATTGCTGCAGCTCGGGAGGAAAGCGCACGTGCATGCCCCAACTCGAAACGAGGCCTGACTCCCCTGGGAAGACTCAGAAGCACCCCAAGATCCATGGCAACACTGGAGAGGAATCCTCAGTTTCCGGCCCTGACTCCACACAAGGACTGAGGCCCCGGCCCGGACGGGAGAGGAATCCCGAGAGGGCCACTAGCAACTCGCATGGGGACTGGCCTTTCCTGAGGCCACCAGAGCGGGTCCCTGAGGTCCCCGTCGTAACTCGAGAAGACCTGCCGCAACTCGAGAAAATCCAGGAGGTTCTCCCCTCCAGGCGAGATGAGGCCCATTTCCGCTGAGGCGTCTCGAGGCTGATCACACCTCAACTCTGGAACTTCGAAAGGGTCCTTCACACCCTTGGTGCAAATCAAGAAGTTCCCGGACATACCCGTCTCCACTCGAGAGGAAACACGAGGGTCCCGCCCATATCCAGAGGAGCCCCGTTTCCGCCTCGTAGCTCGAGATGAGGGATCCTTTCCCTGCTTCGTCGGGAAAGAGTTCCCGGCGTTCCCATCGCATTTCAAGAGGAGGCCCTCTCAACAGGAACGGCGAGAGGAACTCCAGGGTCGTGCCACCATTCCAAGAGTCCCCCAGATGTCTCAGTCCATTCCAGAGGAACCTCTTTTCCCTTCACCGGCTCGTCTTTCACGCCGACGATCGACTCACACCAAGGTGATACGTGGCACGGCCCTGTGGGAAAGCCTCGTGGGAAAACCTCGAGGGAAAGCCTCGAGAGAAAGCCACAGATCCCTTGATTCACGTGACAGGAAGCGTGACACTAGTGCTGAAGCTCGGGAGGAAATAGCACGTGAATGTCCCCACTAGAGATGGGGCCTGACTCCCATAGGGAGACTCAGAAGCAATCCAAGATCCATGGCAACACTGGAGAGGAATCCTCAGGTTCCGGCCACGACTCCACACAATGTCTTAGGCCCCGACATGGACAGGAGAGGAATCCCGAGAGGGCCCCTAGCAACTCGCATGGGGACTGGCCTTTCCTGAGGCCACCAGAGAGGGTCCCTGAGGTCCCCGTCATAGCTCGCGAAGACCTGCCGCAACTGGAGAAAATCCAGGAGGTTCTCCCCTCCAGGCGAGATGAGGCCCATTTCCGCTGAGGCGTCTCGAGGCTGATCACACCTCACCTCAGGAACTTCGAAAGGGTCCTTCACACCCATGGTGCAAATCAAGAAGTTCCCCGACATACCCGTCTCCACTCGAGAGGAAACACGAGGGTCCCGTCCACATCCAGAGGAGCCCCGTTTCCGCCTCGTAGCTCGAGATGAGGGATCCTTTCCCTGCTTCGTCGGGAAAGAGTTCCCGGCGTTCCTGTCCCATCTCAAGAGGAGGCCCTCTCAACAGGAAGGGCGAGAGGAACTCCAGGGTCGTGCCACCATTCCAAGAGTCCCCCATATGTCTCAGTCCATTCCAGAGGAACCTCTTTTCCCTTCACCGGCTCGTCTTTCATGCCGAGGATCGACTCACACCAAGGTGGCACGTGTCACGGCCCTGTGGGAAAGCCTCGAGGGAAAGCCACAGATCCCTTGATCCACGTGACAGGAAGCGTGACACTACTGCTGCAGCTCGGGAGGAAAGCGCACGTGCATGCCCCCACTCGAAACGAGGCATGACTCCCCTGGGGAGACTCAGAAGCACCCCAAGATCCATGGCAACACTGGAGAGGAATCCTCAGGTTCCGGCCCCGACTCCACACAAGGTCTTAGGCCCCGGCATGGAACGTAGAGGAATCCGAGAGGGCCCCTAGCAACTCGCATGGGGACTGGCCTTTCCTGAGGCCACCAGAGAGGGTCCCTGAGGTCCCCGTTGTAACTCGAGAAGACCTGCCGCAACTCGAGAAATCCAGGAGGATCTCCCCTCCAGGCGAGATGAGGCCCATTTCCGCTGAGGCGTCTCGAAGCTGATCACACCTCACCTCTGGAACTTCGATAGGGTCCTTCACACCCTTGGTGCAAATCAAGAAGTTCCCCGACATACCCGTCTCCACTCCAGAGGAAACACGAGGGTCCCACCCACATCCAGAGGAGCCCCGTTTCCGTCTCATAGCTCGAGATGAGGGATCCTTTCCCTGTTTCATCGGGAAAGAGTTCCCGGCGTTCCCGTCGCATCTCAAGAGGAGGCCCTCTCAACAGGAACGGTGAGAGGAACTCCAGGGTCGTGCCACCATTCGAAGAGACCCCAGATGTCTCAGTCCATTCCAGTGGAACCTCTCTTCCCTTCACCGGCTCGTCTTTCAGGCCGACGATCGACTCACACCAAGGTGGCACGTGGCACGGCCCTGTGGGAAAGCCTCGTGGGAAAGCCTCGAGGGAAAGCCTCGAGGGAAAGCCACAGATTCCTTGATCCACGTGATAGAAAGCGTGACACTACTGCTGAAGCTCGGGAGGAAACGCACGTGAAAGTCCCCACTCGAGACGAGGCCTGACTCCCCTAGGGAGACTCACAAGCACCCCAAGATCCATGGCAACACTGGAGAGGAATCCTCAGGTTCCGGCCCCGACTCGACACAAGGTCTTAGGCCCCGGCATGGAAGGGAGAGGAATCCCGAGAGGGCCTCTAGCAACTCGCATCGGGACTGGACTTTCCTGAGGCCACCAGAGCGGGTCCCTGAGGTCCCCGTTGTAACTCGAGAAGACCTGCCGCAACTCGAGGAAATCCAGGAGGTTCTCCCCTCCAGGCGAGATGAGGCCCATTTCCACTGAGGTGTCTCGAGGCTGATCACACCTCACCTCTGGAGCTTCGAAAGGGTCCTTCACACCCTTGGTGCGAGTCAAGTATTTCCCCGACATACCCGTCTCCACTCGAGAGGAAACACGAGGGTCCCGCCCACATCCAGAGGAGCCCCGTTTCCTCCTCGTAGCTCGAGATGAGGGATCCTTTCCCTGCTTCTTCGGGAAAGAGTTCCCGGCGTTCCTGTCGCATCTCAAGAGGAGGCCCTGTCAACAGGAACGGCGAGAGAAACTCCAGGGTCGTGCCACCATTCCAAGAGTCCCCCAGATGTCTCAGTCCATTGCAAAGGAACCTCTTTTCCCTTCACCGGCTCGTCTTTCACGCCGAGGATCGACTCACACCAAGGTCGCACGTGGCACGGCCCTGTGGGAAAACGTCGTGGGAAAGCCTCAAGGGAAAGCCTCGAGGGAAAGCCACAGATCCCTTGATCCACGTGACAGGAAGCGTGACACTACTACTGCAGCTCGGGGGGAAAGCGCACGTGCATGCCCCCACTCGAGACGAGGCCTGACTCCCCTGGGGAGACTCAGAAGCACCCCAAGATCCATGGCAAAACTGGAGAGGAATCCTCAGGTTCCGACCCGACTCCACACAATGTCTTAGGCCCCGGCATCGACGGGAGAGGAATCCCGAGAGGGCACCTAGCAATTCGCATGGGGACTGGCCTTTCCAGAGGCCACCAGAGCGGGTCCCTCAGGTCCCCGTCGTAACTCGAGAAGACCTGCCGCAACTCGAGAAAATCCAGGAGGTTCTCCCCTCCAGACGAGATGAGGCCCATTTCCGCTGAGGCGTCTCGAGGCTGATCACACCTCACCTCTGGAACTTTGAAAGGGTCCTTCACACCCATGGTGCAAATCAAGAAGTTCCCCGACATACCCGTCTCCACTCGAGAGGAAACACGAGGGTCCCGCCCACATCCAGAGGAGCCCCGTTTCCGCCTCGTAGCTCGAGATGAGGGATCCTTTCCCTGCTTCGTCGGGAAAGAGTTCCCGGCGTTCCTGTCCCATCTCAAGAGGAGGCCCTCTCAACAGGAAGGGCGAGAGGAACTCCAGGGTCGTGCCACCATTCCAAGAGTCCCCCAGATGTCTCAGTCCATTCCAGAGGAACCTCTTTTCCCTTCATCGGCTCGTCTTTCATGCCGAGGATCGACTCACACCAAGGTGGCACGTGTCACGGCCCTGTGGGAAAGCCTCGAGGGAAAGCCACAGATCCCTTGATCCACGTGACAGGAAGCGTGACACTACTGCTGCAGCTCGGGAGGAAAGCGCACGTGCATGTCCCCACTAGAGACGAGGCCTGACTCCCCTAGGGATACTCAGAAGCACCCCAAGATCCATGGAAACACTGGGGAGGAATCCTCAGGTTCCGGCCCCTACTCCACACAAGGTCTTAGGCCCTGACATGGACGGGAGAGGAATCCCGAGAGGGCCCCTAGCAACTCGCATGGGGACTGGCCTTTCCTGAGGCCACCAGAGCGGGTCCCTGAGGTCCCCGTCGTAACTCGAGAAGACCTGCCCCAACTCGAGAACTCCAGGAGGTTCCCCCTCCAGGCGAGATGAGGCCCATTTCCGCTGAGGCGTCTCGAGGCTGATCACACCTCACCTCTGGAGCTTAGAAAGGATCCTTCACACCCTAGGTGAAAATCAAGAAGTACCCAGACATACCCGTCTCCACTCGAGAGGAAACACGAGGGTCCAGCCCACAAGCAGAGGAGCCCCGTTTCCGCCTCGTAGCTCGAGATGAGGGATCCTTTCCTGCTTCGTCGAGAAAGAGTTCCCGACGTTCCCGTCGCATCTCAAGAGGAGGCCCTCTCAACAGGAACGGCGAGAGGAAGTCCAGTGTCATGCCACCATTCCAAGAGCCCCCAGATGTCTCAGTCCATTCCAGAGGAACCTCTTTTCCCTTCACGGGCTCGTCTTTCACGCCGAGGATCCACTCACACCATGGTGGCCAGTGGCACAGCCCTGAGGGAAAACCTCGTGGGAAAGCCTCGAGGGAAAGCCTGGAGGGAAAGCCACAGATACCTTGATCCACGTGACAGGAAGCGTGACACTACAGCTGCAGCTCGGGAGGAAAGCGCACGTGTATGCCCCGACTCGAGCCGAGGCCTGACTCCCTTGGGGAGACTCAGAAGCACCCCAAGATCCATGGCAACACTGGAGAGGAATCCTCAGGTTCCGGCCCCGACTCCACACAAGGTCTTAGGCCCCGGCATGGAAGGGAGAGGAATCACGAGAGGGCCCCTAGCAACTCGCATGGGACTGGCCTTTCCTGAGGCCACCAGAGCGGGTCCCTGAGGTCCCCGTCGTAACTCGAGAAATCCTGGCGCAACTGGAGAAATCCAGGAGAATCTCCCCTCCAGGCGAGATGAGGCCCATTTCCGCTGAGGCGTCTCGAGGCTGATCACACCTCACCTCTGGAACTTTGAAAGGGTCCTTCACACCCTTGGTGCAAATCAAGAAGTTCCCCGACATACCCGTCTCCACTCGAGAGGAATCACCAGGGTCCCGCCCACATGCAGAGGAGCCCCGTTTCCGCCTCGTAGCTCTAGATGAGGGATCCTTTCCCTGCTTCGTCGGGAAAGGGTTCCCGGCATTCCCGTCGCATCTCAAGAGGAGGCCCTCTGAACAGGAACGGCGAGAGGAACTCCAGGGTCGTGCCACCATTCCAAGAGTCCCACAGATGTCTCAGTCCATTCCAGAGGAACCTCTTTTCCCTTCACCGGCTCGTCTTTCACGCCGAGGATCGACTCACACCAAGGTGATACGTGGCACAGCCCTGTGGGAAAGCCTCGTGGGAAAGCCTCGAGGGACAGCCTCGAGGGAAAGCGCAGATCCCTTGATCCAGGTAACAGGAAGCGTGAGACTACTGCAGCAGCTCGGGAGGAAAGCGCACGTGCATGCCCCCACTCGAGACGAGGCCTGACTCCCCTGGGGAGACTCAGAAGCACCCCAAGATCCATGGCAACACTGGAGAGGAATCCTCAGATTCCGGCCCCGACTCCACACAAGGACTGAGGCCCCGGCATGGACGGGAGAGGAAACCCGAGAGGTCCCCTAGCAACTCGCATGGGGACTGGCCTTTCCTGAGGCCACCAGAGCGGGTCCCTGAGGTCCCCGTCGTAACTCGAGAAGACCTGCCACAACTCGGGAAAATCCAGGAGGTTCTCCCCTCCAGGCGAGATGAGGCCCATTTCCGCTGAGGCGTCTCGAGGCTGATCACACCTCCCCTCTGGAACTTCGAAAGGGTCCTTCAGACCCTTGGTGCAAATCAAGAAGTTCCCCGACATACCCGTCACCACTCGAGAGGAAACACGAGGGTCCCGCCCACATCCAGAGGAGCCCCGTTTCCGCCTCGTAGCTCGAGATGAGGGATCCTTTCCCTGCTTCGTCGGGAAAGAGTTCCCGGCGTTCCCGTCGCATCTCAAGAGGAGGCCCTCTCAACAGGAACGGTGAGAGGAACTCCAGGGTCGTGCCACCATTCCAAGAGTCCCCCAGAGGTCTCAGTCCATTCCAGAGGAACCTCTTTTCCCTTCACCGGCTCGTCTTTCACGCCGAGGATCGACTCACACCAAGTTGGCACGTGGCACGGCCCTGTGGGAAAGACTCGTGAGAATTACTCGAGGGAAAACCTCGAGGGAAAGCCACAGATCCCTTGATCCACGTGACAGGAAGCGTGACACTACTGCTGCAGCTCAGGAGGAAAGCGCACGTGGATGCCCCCACTCGAGACGAGGCCTGACTCCCCTGGGGAGACTCAGAAGTACCCCAAGATACATAGCAACACTGGAGAGGAATCCTTAGGTTCCAGCACCAACTCCACACAAGGTCTTAGGTCCCGGCATGGACGGGAGAGGAATCCCGAGAGGGTCCCTAGCAACTCGCATGGGGACTGGCCTTTCCTGAGGCCACCAGAGAGGGTCCCTGAGGTCCCCGTCCTAACTCGAGAAGACCTGCCGCAACTCGAGAAAATCCACGACGTTCTCCCCACCAGGCGAGATGAGGCCCATTTCCGCTGAGGCGTCTCGAGGCTGATCACACCTCACCGCTGGAACTTCGAAAGGGTCCTTCACACCCTTGGTGCAAATCAAGAAGTTCCCCGACATACCCGTCTCCACTCGAGAGGAAACACGAGGGTCCCGCCCACATCCAGAGGAGCTCCGTTTCTGCCTCGTAGCTCGAGATGAGGGATCCTATCCCTGCTTCGTCGGGCAAGAGTTCCCGGCGATCCCGTAGCATCTCAAGAGGAGGCCCTCTCAACAGTAACGGCGAGTGGGACTGCAGGGTCGTGTCACCATTACAAGAGTCCCCCAGATGTCTCAGTCCATTCCAGAGGAACCTCTTTTCTTATTCACTGGCTTGTCTTTCACGCCTAGGATCGACTCACACCAAGGTAGCACGTGGCACGGCCCTGTGGGAAAGCCTCGAGGGAAAGCCTCGAGGGAAAGCCACAGATCCCTTGATCCACGTGACAGGAAGGGTGACACTACTGCTGCAGCTCGGGAGGAAAGCGCACGTGCATACCCCCACACGAGACGAGGCCTGACTCCCCTGGGGAGACTCAGAAGCACCCCAAGATCCATGGCAACACTGGAGAGGAATCCTCAGGTTCCGGCCCCGACTCCACACAAGGTCTTAGGCCCCGGCATGGACGGGAGAGGAATCCCGAGAGGGCCCATAGCAACTCGCATGGGACTGGCCTTTCCTGAGGCCACCAGAGCGGGTCCCTGAGGTCCCCGTCGTAACTCGAGCAATCCTGCCGCAACTGGAGAAATCCAGGAGGATCTCCCCTCCAGGCGAGATGAGGCCCATTTCCGCTGAGGCGTCTCGAGGCTGATCACACCTCACCTCTGGAACTTGGAAAGGGTCCTTCACACCCTTGGTGCAAATCAAGAAGTTCCCCGACATACCCGTCTCCACTCGAGAGGAATCACGAGGGTCCCGCCCACATCCAGAGGAGCCCCGTTTCCGCCTCGTAGCTCAAGAAGAGGGATCCTTTCCCTGCTTCGTCGGGAAAGAGTTCCCGGCGTTCCCGTCGCATCTCAAGAGGAGGCCCTCTCAACAGGAACGGTGAGAGGAACTCCAGGGTCGTGCCACCATTCCAAGAGACACCAGATGTCTCAGTCCATTCCAGAGGAACCTCTTTTCCCTTCACCGGCTCGTCTTTCATGCCGAGGATCGACTCACACCAAGGTGGCACATGTCACGGCCCTGTGGGAAAGCCTCGAGGGAAAGCCACAGATCCCTTGATCCACGTGACAGGAAGCGTGACACTACTGCTGCAGCTCGGGAGGAAAGCGCACGTGCATGCCCCCACTCGAAACGAGGCATGACTCCCCTGGGGAGACTCAGAAGCACCCCAAGATCCATGGCAACACTGGAGAGGAATCCTCAGGTTCCGGCCCCGACTCCACACAAGGTCTTAGGCCCCGGCATGGAACGTAGAGGAATCCGAGAGGGCCCCTAGCAACTCGCATGGGGACTGGCCTTTCCTGAGGCCACCAGAGAGGGTCCCTGAGGTCCCCGTTGTAACTCGAGAAGACCTGCCGCAACTCGAGAAATCCAGGAGGATCTCCCCTCCAGGCGAGATGAGGCCCATTTCCGCTGAGGCGTCTCGAAGCTGATCACACCTCACCTCTGGAACTTCGATAGGGTCCTTCACACCCTTGGTGCAAATCAAGAAGTTCCCCGACATACCCGTCTCCACTCCAGAGGAAACACGAGGGTCCCACCCACATCCAGAGGAGCCCCGTTTCCGTCTCATAGCTCGAGATGAGGGATCCTTTCCCTGTTTCATCGGGAAAGAGTTCCCGGCGTTCCCGTCGCATCTCAAGAGGAGGCCCTCTCAACAGGAACGGTGAGAGGAACTCCAGGGTCGTGCCACCATTCGAAGAGACCCCAGATGTCTCAGTCCATTCCAGAGGAACCTCTTTTCCCTTCACCGGCTCGTCTTTCACGCCGAGGATCGACTCACACCAAGTTGGCACGTGGCATGGCCCTGTGGGAAAGACTCGTGAGAATTACTCGAGGGAAAACCTCGAGGGAAAGCCACAGATCCCTTGATCCACGTGACAGGAAGCGTGACACTACTGCTGCAGCTCAGGAGGAAAGCGCACGTGGATGCCCCCACTCGAGACGAGGCCTGACTCCCCTGGGGAGACTCAGAAGTACCCCAAGATACATAGCAACACTGGAGAGGAATCCTTAGGTTCCAGCACCAACTCCACACAAGGTCTTAGGTCCCGGCATGGACGGGAGAGGAATCCCGAGAGGGTCCCTAGCAACTCGCATGGGGACTGGCCTTTCCTGAGGCCACCAGAGAGGGTCCCTGAGGTCCCCGTCCTAACTCGAGAAGACCTGCCGCAACTCGAGAAAATCCACGACGTTCTCCCCACCAGGCGAGATGAGGCCCATTTCCGCTGAGGCGTCTCGAGGCTGATCACACCTCACCGCTGGAACTTCGAAAGGGTCCTTCACACCCTTGGTGCAAATCAAGAAGTTCCCCGACATACCCGTCTCCACTCGAGAGGAAACACGAGGGTCCCGCCCACATCCAGAGGAGCTCCGTTTCTGCCTCGTAGCTCGAGATGAGGGATCCTATCCCTGCTTCGTCGGGCAAGAGTTCCCGGCGATCCCGTAGCATCTCAAGAGGAGGCCCTCTCAACAGTAACGGCGAGTGGGACTGCAGGGTCGTGTCACCATTACAAGAGTCCCCCAGATGTCTCAGTCCATTCCAGAGGAACCTCTTTTCTTATTCACTGGCTTGTCTTTCACGCCGAGGATCGACTCACACCAAGGTAGCACGTGGCACGGCCCTGTGGGAAAGCCTCGAGGGAAAGCCTCGAGGGAAAGCCACAGATCCCTTGATCCACGTGACAGGAAGGGTGACACTACTGCTGCAGCTCGGGAGGAAAGCGCACGTGCATACCCCCACACGAGACGAGGCCTGACTCCCCTGGGGAGACTCAGAAGCACCCCAAGATCCATGGCAACACTGGAGAGGAATCCTCAGGTTCCGGCCCCGACTCCAGACAAGGTCTTAGGCCCCGGCATGGACGGGAGAGGAATCCCGAGAGGGCCCATAGCAACTCGCATGGGACTGGCCTTTCCTGAGGCCACCAGAGCGGGTCCCTGAGGTCCCCGTCGTAACTCGAGCAATCCTGCCGCAACTGGAGAAATCCAGGAGGATCTCCCCTCCAGGCGAGATGAGGCCCATTTCCGCTGAGGCGTCTCGAGGCTGATCACACCTCACCTCTGGAACTTGGAAAGGGTCCTTCACACCCTTGGTGCAAATCAAGAAGTTCCCCGACATACCCGTCTCCACTCGAGAGGAATCACGAGGGTCCCGCCCACATCCAGAGGAGCCCCGTTTCCGCCTCGTAGCTCAAGAAGAGGGATCCTTTCCCTGCTTCGTCGGGAAAGAGTTCCCGGCGTTCCCGTCGCATCTCAAGAGGAGGCCCTCTCAACAGGAACGGTGAGAGGAACTCCAGGGTCGTGCCACCATTCCAAGAGACACCAGATGTCTCAGTCCATTCCAGTGGAACCTCTCTTCCCTTCACCGGCTCGTCTTTCAGGCCGACGATCGACTCACACCAAGGTGGCACGTGGCACGGCCCTGTGGGAAAGCCTCGTGGGAAAGCCTCGAGGGAAAGCCTCGAGGGAAAGCCACAGATTCCTTGATCCACGTGACAGGAAGCGTGACACTACTGCTGAAGCTCGGGAGAAAACGCACGTGAAAGTCCCCACTAGGGACGAGGCCTGACTCCCCTAGGGAGACTCACAAGCACCCCAAGATCCATGGCAACACTGGAGAGGAATACTCAGGTTCCGGCCCCGACTCGACACAAGGTCTTAGGCCCCGGCATGGAAGGGAGAGGAATCCCGAGAGGGCCTCTAGCAACTCGCATGGGGACTGGACTTTCCTGAGGCCTCCAGAGCGGGTCCCTGAGGTCCCCGTCGTAACTCGAGAAGACCTGCCGCAACTCGAGGAAATCCAGGAGGTTCTCCCCCCCAGGCGAGATGAGGCCCATTTCCACTGAGGCGTCTCGAGGCTGATCACACCTCACCTCTGGAACTTGGAAAGGGTCCTTCACACCCTTGGTGCAAATCAAGAAGTTCCCCGACATACCCGTCTCCACTCGAGAGGAATCACGAGGGTCCCGCCCACATCCAGAGGAGCCCCGTTTCCGCCTCGTAGCTCAAGAAGAGGGATCCTTTCCCTGCTTCGTCGGGAAAGAGTTCCCGGCGTTCCCGTCGCATCTCAAGAGGAGGCCCTCTCAACAGGAACGGTGAGAGGAACTCCAGGGTCGTGCCACCATTCCAAGAGACACCAGATGTCTCAGTCCATTCCAGAGGAACCTCTTTTCCCTTCACCGGCTCGTCTTTCATGCCGAGGATCGACTCACACCAAGGTGGCACATGTCACGGCCCTGTGGGAAAGCCTCGAGGGAAAGCCACAGATCCCTTGATCCACGTGACAGGAAGCGTGACACTACTGCTGCAGCTCGGGAGGAAAGCGCACGTGCATGCCCCCACTCGAAACGAGGCATGACTCCCCTGGGGAGACTCAGAAGCACCCCAAGATCCATGGCAACACTGGAGAGGAATCCTCAGGTTCCGGCCCCGACTCCACACAAGGTCTTAGGCCCCGGCATGGAACGTAGAGGAATCCGAGAGGGCCCCTAGCAACTCGCATGGGGACTGGCCTTTCCTGAGGCCACCAGAGAGGGTCCCTGAGGTCCCCGTTGTAACTCGAGAAGACCTGCCGCAACTCGAGAAATCCAGGAGGATCTCCCCTCCAGGCGAGATGAGGCCCATTTCCACTGAGGCGTCTCGAGGCTGATCACACCTCACCTCTGGAACTTGGAAAGGGTCCTTCACACCCTTGGTGCAAATCAAGAAGTTCCCCGACATACCCGTCTCCACTCGAGAGGAATCACGAGGGTCCCGCCCACATCCAGAGGAGCCCCGTTTCCGCCTCGTAGCTCAAGAAGAGGGATCCTTTCCCTGCTTCGTCGGGAAAGAGTTCCCGGCGTTCCCGTCGCATCTCAAGAGGAGGCCCTCTCAACAGGAACGGTGAGAGGAACTCCAGGGTCGTGCCACCATTCCAAGAGACACCAGATGTCTCAGTCCATTCCAGTGGAACCTCTCTTCCCTTCACCGGCTCGTCTTTCAGGCCGACGATCGACTCACACCAAGGTGGCACGTGGCACGGCCCTGTGGGAAAGCCTCGTGGGAAAGCCTCGAGGGAAAGCCTCGAGGGAAAGCCACAGATTCCTTGATCCACGTGACAGGAAGCGTGACACTACTGCTGAAGCTCGGGAGAAAACGCACGTGAAAGTCCCCACTAGGGACGAGGCCTGACTCCCCTAGGGAGACTCACAAGCACCCCAAGATCCATGGCAACACTGGAGAGGAATACTCAGGTTCCGGCCCCGACTCGACACAAGGTCTTAGGCCCCGGCATGGAAGGGAGAGGAATCCCGAGAGGGCCTCTAGCAACTCGCATGGGGACTGGACTTTCCTGAGGCCTCCAGAGCGGGTCCCTGAGGTCCCCGTCGTAACTCGAGAAGACCTGCCGCAACTCGAGGAAATCCAGGAGGTTCTCCCCCCCAGGCGAGATGAGGCCCATTTCCACTGAGGCGTCTCGAGGCTGATCACACCTCACCTCTGGAACTTGGAAAGGGTCCTTCACACCCTTGGTGCAAATCAAGAAGTTCCCCGACATACCCGTCTCCACTCGAGAGGAATCACGAGGGTCCCGCCCACATCCAGAGGAGCCCCGTTTCCGCCTCGTAGCTCAAGAAGAGGGATCCTTTCCCTGCTTCGTCGGGAAAGAGTTCCCGGCGTTCCCGTCGCATCTCAAGAGGAGGCCCTCTCAACAGGAACGGTGAGAGGAACTCCAGGGTCGTGCCACCATTCCAAGAGACACCAGATGTCTCAGTCCATTCCAGAGGAACCTCTTTTCCCTTCACCGGCTCGTCTTTCATGCCGAGGATCGACTCACACCAAGGTGGCACATGTCACGGCCCTGTGGGAAAGCCTCGAGGGAAAGCCACAGATCCCTTGATCCACGTGACAGGAAGCGTGACACTACTGCTGCAGCTCGGGAGGAAAGCGCACGTGCATGCCCCCACTCGAAACGAGGCATGACTCCCCTGGGGAGACTCAGAAGCACCCCAAGATCCATGGCAACACTGGAGAGGAATCCTCAGGTTCCGGCCCCGACTCCACACAAGGTCTTAGGCCCCGGCATGGAACGTAGAGGAATCCGAGAGGGCCCCTAGCAACTCGCATGGGGACTGGCCTTTCCTGAGGCCACCAGAGAGGGTCCCTGAGGTCCCCGTTGTAACTCGAGAAGACCTGCCGCAACTCGAGAAATCCAGGAGGATCTCCCCTCCAGGCGAGATGAGGCCCATTTCCGCTGAGGCGTCTCGAAGCTGATCACACCTCACCTCTGGAACTTCGATAGGGTCCTTCACACCCTTGGTGCAAATCAAGAAGTTCCCCGACATACCCGTCTCCACTCCAGAGGAAACACGAGGGTCCCACCCACATCCAGAGGAGCCCCGTTTCCGTCTCATAGCTCGAGATGAGGGATCCTTTCCCTGTTTCATCGGGAAAGAGTTCCCGGCGTTCCCGTCGCATCTCAAGAGGAGGCCCTCTCAACAGGAACGGTGAGAGGAACTCCAGGGTCGTGCCACCATTCGAAGAGACCCCAGATGTCTCAGTCCATTCCAGAGGAACCTCTTTTCCCTTCACCGGCTCGTCTTTCACGCCGAGGATCGACTCACACCAAGTTGGCACGTGGCATGGCCCTGTGGGAAAGACTCGTGAGAATTACTCGAGGGAAAACCTCGAGGGAAAGCCACAGATCCCTTGATCCACGTGACAGGAAGCGTGACACTACTGCTGCAGCTCAGGAGGAAAGCGCACGTGGATGCCCCCACTCGAGACGAGGCCTGACTCCCCTGGGGAGACTCAGAAGTACCCCAAGATACATAGCAACACTGGAGAGGAATCCTTAGGTTCCAGCACCAACTCCACACAAGGTCTTAGGTCCCGGCATGGACGGGAGAGGAATCCCGAGAGGGTCCCTAGCAACTCGCATGGGGACTGGCCTTTCCTGAGGCCACCAGAGAGGGTCCCTGAGGTCCCCGTCCTAACTCGAGAAGACCTGCCGCAACTCGAGAAAATCCACGACGTTCTCCCCACCAGGCGAGATGAGGCCCATTTCCGCTGAGGCGTCTCGAGGCTGATCACACCTCACCGCTGGAACTTCGAAAGGGTCCTTCACACCCTTGGTGCAAATCAAGAAGTTCCCCGACATACCCGTCTCCACTCGAGAGGAAACACGAGGGTCCCGCCCACATCCAGAGGAGCTCCGTTTCTGCCTCGTAGCTCGAGATGAGGGATCCTATCCCTGCTTCGTCGGGCAAGAGTTCCCGGCGATCCCGTAGCATCTCAAGAGGAGGCCCTCTCAACAGTAACGGCGAGTGGGACTGCAGGGTCGTGTCACCATTACAAGAGTCCCCCAGATGTCTCAGTCCATTCCAGAGGAACCTCTTTTCTTATTCACTGGCTTGTCTTTCACGCCGAGGATCGACTCACACCAAGGTAGCACGTGGCACGGCCCTGTGGGAAAGCCTCGAGGGAAAGCCTCGAGGGAAAGCCACAGATCCCTTGATCCACGTGACAGGAAGGGTGACACTACTGCTGCAGCTCGGGAGGAAAGCGCACGTGCATACCCCCACACGAGACGAGGCCTGACTCCCCTGGGGAGACTCAGAAGCACCCCAAGATCCATGGCAACACTGGAGAGGAATCCTCAGGTTCCGGCCCCGACTCCAGACAAGGTCTTAGGCCCCGGCATGGACGGGAGAGGAATCCCGAGAGGGCCCATAGCAACTCGCATGGGACTGGCCTTTCCTGAGGCCACCAGAGCGGGTCCCTGAGGTCCCCGTCGTAACTCGAGCAATCCTGCCGCAACTGGAGAAATCCAGGAGGATCTCCCCTCCAGGCGAGATGAGGCCCATTTCCGCTGAGGCGTCTCGAGGCTGATCACACCTCACCTCTGGAACTTGGAAAGGGTCCTTCACACCCTTGGTGCAAATCAAGAAGTTCCCCGACATACCCGTCTCCACTCGAGAGGAATCACGAGGGTCCCGCCCACATCCAGAGGAGCCCCGTTTCCGCCTCGTAGCTCAAGAAGAGGGATCCTTTCCCTGCTTCGTCGGGAAAGAGTTCCCGGCGTTCCCGTCGCATCTCAAGAGGAGGCCCTCTCAACAGGAACGGTGAGAGGAACTCCAGGGTCGTGCCACCATTCCAAGAGACACCAGATGTCTCAGTCCATTCCAGTGGAACCTCTCTTCCCTTCACCGGCTCGTCTTTCAGGCCGACGATCGACTCACACCAAGGTGGCACGTGGCACGGCCCTGTGGGAAAGCCTCGTGGGAAAGCCTCGAGGGAAAGCCTCGAGGGAAAGCCACAGATTCCTTGATCCACGTGACAGGAAGCGTGACACTACTGCTGAAGCTCGGGAGAAAACGCACGTGAAAGTCCCCACTAGGGACGAGGCCTGACTCCCCTAGGGAGACTCACAAGCACCCCAAGATCCATGGCAACACTGGAGAGGAATACTCAGGTTCCGGCCCCGACTCGACACAAGGTCTTAGGCCCCGGCATGGAAGGGAGAGGAATCCCGAGAGGGCCTCTAGCAACTCGCATGGGGACTGGACTTTCCTGAGGCCTCCAGAGCGGGTCCCTGAGGTCCCCGTCGTAACTCGAGAAGACCTGCCGCAACTCGAGGAAATCCAGGAGGTTCTCCCCCCCAGGCGAGATGAGGCCCATTTCCACTGAGGCGTCTCGAGGCTGATCACACCTCACCTCTGGAGCTTCGAAAGGGTCCTTCACACCCTTGGTGCGAGTCAAGTATTTCCCCGACATACCCGTCTCCACTCGAGAGGAAACACGAGGGTCCCGCCCACATCCAGAGGAGCCCCGTTTCCGCCTCGTAGCTCGAGATGAGGGATCCTTTCCCTGCTTCTTCGGGAAAGAGTTCCCGGCGTTCCTGTCGCATCTCAAGAGGAGGCCCTGTCAACAGGAACGGCGAGAGGAATTCCAGGGTCGTGCCACCATTCCAAGAGTCCCCCAGATGTCTCAGTCCATTCCAGAGGAACCTCTTTTCCCTTCACCGGCTCGTCTTTCACGCCGAGGATCGACTCACACCAAGGTCGCACGTGGCACGGCCCTGTGGGAAAACCTCGTTGGAAAGCCTCGAGGGAAAGCCACAGATCCCTTGATCCACGTGACAGGAAGCGTGACACTACTACTGCAGCTCGGGGGGAAAGCGCACGTGCATGCCCCCACTCGAGACGAGGCCTGACTCCCCTGGGGAGACTCAGAAGCACCCCAAGATCCATGGCAACACTGGAGAGGAATCCTCAGGTTCCGACCCGACTCCACACAATGTCTTAGGCCCCGGCATCGACGGGAGAGGAATCCCGAGAGGGCACCTAGCAATTCGCATGGGGACTGGCCTTTCCTGAGGCCACCAGAGCGGGTCCCTCAGGTCCCCGTCGTAACTCGAGAAGACCTGCCGCAACTCGAGAAAATCCAGGAGGTTCTCCCCTCCAGGCGAGATGAGGCCCATTTCCGCTGAGGCGTCTCGAGGCTGATCACACCTCACCTCAGGAACTTCGAAAGGGTCCTTCACACCCATGGTGCAAATCAAGAAGTTCCCCGACATACCCGTCTCCACTCGAGAGGAAACACGAGGGTCCCGCCCACATCCAGAGGAGCCCTGTTTCCGCCTCGTAGCTCGAGATGAGGGATCCTTTCCCTGCTTCGTCGGGAAAGAGTTCCCGGCGATCCCGAAGCATCTAAAGAGGAGGCCCTCTCAACAGGAACGGCGAGTGGGACTGCAGGGTCGTGCCACCATTCCAAGAGTCCCCCAGATGTCTCAGTCCATTCCAGAGGAACCTCTTTTCCCTTCACCGGCTCGTCTTTCACGCCGAGGATCGACTCACACCAAGGTGGCACGTGGTACAGCCCTGTGGGAAAGCCTCGAGGGAAAGCCACAGATGCCTTGATCCACGTGACAGAAGGCGTGACACTGCTGCTGCAGCTCGGGAGGAAAGCGTACGTGCATGCCCCCACTCGAGACGAGGCCTGACTCCCCTGGGGAGACTCAGAAGCACCCCATGATTCATGGCAACACTGGAGAGGAATCCTCAGGTTCCGGCCCCAACTCCACACAAGGTCTTAGGCCCTGGCATGTACGGGAGAGGAATCCCGAGGTGGCCCCTAGCAACTCGCATGGGGACTGGACTTTCCTGAGGCCAGCAGAGCCGGTCCCTGAGGTACCCGTCGAAACTCGAGAAGACCTGCCGCAACTCGAGAAAATCCAGGAAGTTCACCCTTCCAGGCCTATGAGGCCCATTTCCGCTGAGGCGTCTCGAGGCTGATCACACCTCACCTCTGGAACTTGGAAAGGGTCCTTCACACCCTTGGTGCAAATCAAGAAGCTCACCGACATACCAGTCTCCACTCGACAGGAATCACGAGGGTCCCGCCCACATCCAGAGGAGACCCGTTTCCGCCTTGTAGCTCGAGATGAGGGATCCTTTCCCTGCATCGTCTGGAATGAGTTTCCGGCGTTCCCGTCGCATCTCAAGAGGAGGCCCTCTCAACAGGAACGGCGAGAGGAACTCCAGGGTCGTGCCACCATTCCAAGAGTCCCCCAGATATCTCAGTCCATTCCAGAGGAATGTCTTTTCCCTTCACCGGCTCGTCTTTCACGGCGAGGATCCAATCCCACCAAGATGGCACGTGGCACAGCCCTGTGGGAAAACCAAGTGGGAAAGCCTCGAGGGAAAGCCTCGAGGGAAAGCCACAGGTCCCTTGATCCACGTGACAGGAAGCGTGACACTACTGCTGCAGCACGGGAGGAAACCGCACGTGCATGCGCCCACTCGAGACGAGGCCTGACTCCCCTGGGGAGACTCAGAAGCACCCCAAGATCCATGGCAACACTGGAGAGGAATCCTCAGGTTCCGGCCCCGACTCCACACAATGTCTTAGGCCCCGGCATGTACGGGAGAGGAATCCCGAGGTGGCCCCTAGCAACTCGCATGGGGACTGGCCTTTCCTGAGGCCACCAGAGCGGGTCCCTGAGGTCCCCGTCGTAACTCGAGAAGACCTGCCGCAACTCGAGAAAATCGAGGAAGTTCTCCCTTCCAGGCGAGATGAGGCCCATTTCTTCTGAGGCGTCTCGAGGCTGATCATACCTCACCTCTGGAACTTCAAAAGGGTCCTTCACACCCTTGGTGCAAATCAAGAAGTTCCCCCACATACCCGTCTCCACTCAAGAGGCAACACGTGGGTCCCGCCCACATTCAGAGGAGCCACGTTCCCATCTCGTAGCTCGGAATGAGGGATCCTTTTCCTGCTTCGTCGGGATAGAGTTCCCGGCGTTCCCGTCGCATCTCAAGAGGAAGCCCTCTCAACAGGAACGGCGAGAGGAAGTCCAGGGTCGTGCCACCATTCCAAGAGTCCCCGAGATGTCTCAGACCATTCCAGAGGAACCTCTTTTCCCTTCACCGGCGCGTCTTTCACGCCGAGGATCGACTCCACCGAGGTGACACGTGGCACAGCCCTGTGGGAAAGCCTCGTGGGAAAGCCACAGATCCCTTGATCCACGTGACAGGAAGCGTGACACTACTGCTGCAGATCGGGAGGAAAGCGTACGTGCATGCCCCCACTTGAGACGAGGCCTGACTCCCCTGGGGAGACTCAGAAGCACCCCAAGATCCATGGCAACACTGGAGAGGAATCCTCAGGTTCCGACCCGACTCCACACAATGTCTTAGGCCCCGGCATCGACGGGAGAGGAATCCCGAGAGGGCACCTAGCAATTCGCATGGGGACTGGCCTTTCCTGAGGCCACCAGAGCGGGTCCCTGAGGTCTCCGTCGTAACTCGAGAAGACCTGCCGCAACTCGAGAAAATCCAGGAGGTTCTCCCCTCCAGGCGAGATGAGGCCCATTTCCGCTGAGGCGTCTCGAGGCTGATCACACCTCACCTCAGGAACTTCGAAAGGGTCCTTCACACCCATGGTGCAAATCAAGAAGTTCCCCGACATACCCGTCTCCACTCGAGAGGAAACACGAGGGTCCCGCCCACATCCAGAGGAGCCCCGTTTCCGCCTCGTAGCTCGAGATGAGGGATCCTTTCCCTGCTTCGTCGGGAAAGAGTTCCCGGCGATCCCGAAGCATCTAAAGAGGAGGCCCTCTCAACAGGAACGGCGAGTGGGACTGCAGGGTCGTGTCACCATTACAAGAGTCCCCCAGATGTCTCAGTCCATTCCAGAGGAACCTCTTTTCCCTTCACCGGCTCGTCTTTCACGCCGAGGATCGACTCACACCAAGGTAGCACGTGGCATGGCCCTGTGGGAAAGCCTCGTGGGAAAGCCTCGAGGGAAAGCCACAGATCCCTTGATCCACGTGACAGGAAGGGTGACACTACTGCTGCAGCTCGGGAGGAAAGCGCACGTGCATGCCCCCACACGAGACGAGGCCTGACTCCCCTGGGGAGACTCAGAAGCACCCCAAGATCCATGGCAACACTGGAGAGGAATCCTCAGGTTCCTGCCCCGACTCCACACAAGGCCTTAGGCCCCGGCATGGATGGGAGAGGAATCCCGAGAGGGCCACTAGCAATTCGCATGGGGACTGGCCTTTCCTGAGGCCACCAGAGCGGGTCCCTGAGGTCCCCGTCGTAACTCGAGAAGACCTGCCGCAACTCGAGAAAATCCAGGAGGTTCTCCCCTCCAGGCGAGATGAGGCCCATTTCCGCTGAGGCGTCTCGAGGCTGATCACACCTCAACTCTGGAACTTCGAAAGGGTCCTTCACACCCTTGGTGCAAATCAAGAAGCTCACCGACATACCCGTCTCCACTCGAGAGGAAACACGAGGGTCCCGCCCACATCCAGAGGAGCCCCGTCTCCGCCTCGTAGCTCGAGATGAGGGATCCTTTCCCTGCTTCGTCGGGAAAGAGTTCCCGGCGTTCCCGTCGCATCTGGAGAGGAGGCGCTCTCAACAGGAACGGCGAGAGGAACTCCAGGGTCGTGCCACCATTCCAAGAGTCCCCCAGATATCTCAGTCCATTCCAGAGGAATGTCTTTTCCCTTCACCGGCTCGTCTTTCACGGCGAGGATGGAATCCAACCAAGGTGGCACGTGGCACAGCCCTGTGGGAAAACCAAGTGGGAAAGCCTCGAGGGAAAGCCTCGAGGGAAAGCCACAGGTCCCTTGATCCACGTGACAGGAAGCGTGACACTACTGCTGCAGCACGGGAGGAAAGCACACGTGCATGCGCCCACTCGAGACGAGGCCTGACTCCCCTGGGGAGACTCAGAAGCACCCAAGATCCATGGCAACACTGGAGAGGAATCCTCAGGTTCCGGCCCCGACTCCACACAAGGTCTTAGGCCCCGGCATGGATGGGAGAGGAATCCCGAGAGGGCCCTTAGCAAATCTCATGGGGACTGGCCTTTCCTGAGGCCACCAGAGCGGGTCCCTGAAGTCCCCGTCGTAACTCGAGGAAACCTGCCGCAACTCGAGAAAATCCAGGAGGTTCTCCCCTGCAGGCGAGATGAGGCCCATTTCCGCTGAGGCGTCTCGAGGCTGATCACACCTCACCTCTGGAACTTCGAAAGGGTCCTTCACACCCTTGGTGCAAATCAAGAAGCTCCCCGACATACCCGTCTCCACTCGAGAGGAAACACGAGGGTCCCGCCCATATCCAGAGGAGCCCCGTTTCCGCCTCGTAGCTGCAGATGAGGGATCCTTTCCCTGCTAGGTCGGGAAAGAGTTCCCGGCATTACCGTCGCATCTCAAGAGGAGGCCCTCTCAACAGGAACGGCAAGAGGAACTCCAGGGTCGTGCCACCATTCCAAGAGTCCCCCAGATGTCTCAGTCCATTCCAGAGGAACCTCTTTTCCCTTCACCGGCTCGTCTTTCACGCCGAGGATCGACTCACACCAAGGTGGCACGTGGTACAGCCCTGTGGGAAAGCCTCGAGGGAAAGCCACAGATGCCTTGATCCACGTGACAGAAGGCGTGACACTGCTGCTGCAGCTCGGGAGGAAAGCGTACGTGCATGCCCCCACTCGAGACGAGGCCTGACTCCCCTGGGGAGACTCAGAAGCACCCCATGATTCATGGCAACACTGGAGAGGAATCCTCAGGTTCCGGCCCCAACTCCACACAAGGTCTTAGGCCCTGGCATGTACGGGAGAGGAATCCCGAGGTGGCCCCTAGCAACTCGCATGGGGACTGGACTTTCCTGAGGCCAGCAGAGCCGGTCCCTGAGGTACCCGTCGAAACTCGAGAAGACCTGCCGCAACTCGAGAAAATCCAGGAAGTTCACCCTTCCAGGCCTATGAGGCCCATTTCCGCTGAGGCGTCTCGAGGCTGATCACACCTCACCTCTGGAACTTGGAAAGGGTCCTTCACACCCTTGGTGCAAATCAAGAAGCTCACCGACATACCAGTCTCCACTCGACAGGAATCACGAGGGTCCCGCCCACATCCAGAGGAGACCCGTTTCCGCCTTGTAGCTCGAGATGAGGGATCCTTTCCCTGCATCGTCTGGAATGAGTTTCCGGCGTTCCCGTCGCATCTCAAGAGGAGGCCCTCTCAACAGGAACGGCGAGAGGAACTCCAGGGTCGTGCCACCATTCCAAGAGTCCCCCAGATATCTCAGTCCATTCCAGAGGAATGTCTTTTCCCTTCACCGGCTCGTCTTTCACGGCGAGGATCCAATCCCACCAAGATGGCACGTGGCACAGCCCTGTGGGAAAACCAAGTGGGAAAGCCTCGAGGGAAAGCCTCGAGGGAAAGCCACAGGTCCCTTGATCCACGTGACAGGAAGCGTGACACTACTGCTGCAGCACGGGAGGAAACCGCACGTGCATGCGCCCACTCGAGACGAGGCCTGACTCCCCTGGGGAGACTCAGAAGCACCCCAAGATCCATGGCAACACTGGAGAGGAATCCTCAGGTTCCGGCCCCGACTCCACACAATGTCTTAGGCCCCGGCATGTACGGGAGAGGAATCCCGAGGTGGCCCCTAGCAACTCGCATGGGGACTGGCCTTTCCTGAGGCCACCAGAGCGGGTCCCTGAGGTCCCCGTCGTAACTCGAGAAGACCTGCCGCAACTCGAGAAAATCGAGGAAGTTCTCCCTTCCAGGCGAGATGAGGCCCATTTCTTCTGAGGCGTCTCGAGGCTGATCATACCTCACCTCTGGAACTTCAAAAGGGTCCTTCACACCCTTGGTGCAAATCAAGAAGTTCCCCCACATACCCGTCTCCACTCAAGAGGCAACACGTGGGTCCCGCCCACATTCAGAGGAGCCACGTTCCCATCTCGTAGCTCGGAATGAGGGATCCTTTTCCTGCTTCGTCGGGATAGAGTTCCCGGCGTTCCCGTCGCATCTCAAGAGGAAGCCCTCTCAACAGGAACGGCGAGAGGAAGTCCAGGGTCGTGCCACCATTCCAAGAGTCCCCGAGATGTCTCAGACCATTCCAGAGGAACCTCTTTTCCCTTCACCGGCGCGTCTTTCACGCCGAGGATCGACTCCACCGAGGTGACACGTGGCACAGCCCTGTGGGAAAGCCTCGTGGGAAAGCCACAGATCCCTTGATCCACGTGACAGGAAGCGTGACACTACTGCTGCAGATCGGGAGGAAAGCGTACGTGCATGCCCCCACTTGAGACGAGGTCTCACTCCCATAGTGAGACTCAGAAGCACCCCAAGATCCATGGCAACACTGGAGAGGGATCCTCAGGTTCCAGTCCAGACCCCACACAAGGTTTTAGGCCCCGGCATGGACGGGAGAGGAATCCCGAGATGGCCCCTCGCAACTCGCATGGGGAATGGCCTTTCCTGAGACCACCAGAGCGGGTCCCTGAGGTCCCCGTCGTAACTCGAGAAGACCTGCCCCAACTCGAGAAAATCCAGGAGGTTTTCCCCTCCAGGCGAGATGAGGCCCATTTCCGCTGAGGCGTCTCGAGGCTGATCACACCTCACCTCTGGAACTTCGACAGGGTCCTTCACATCCTTGGTGCAAATCAAGAAGCTCCCCGACATACCCGTCTCCACTCGAGAGGAAACACGAGGGTCCCGCCCACATGCAGAGGAGCCCCGTTACCGCCTCGTAGCTCGAGATGAGGGATCCTTTCCTGACATCGTCGGGAAAAAGTTCCCGGCGTTACCGTCGCATCTCAAGAGCAGACCCTCTCAACAGGAAGGGCGAGAGGAACTCCAGGGTCGTGTCACCATTCCAAGAGTCCCCCAGATGTCTCAGTCCATTCCAGAGGAATGTCTTTTCCCTTCACCGGCTCGTCTTTCACGCCGAGGATCGACTCCTCTGAGGTGGCACGTGGCACAGCCCTGTGGGAAAGCCTCGTCGGAAAGCCTCGAGGGAAAGCCTCGAGGGAAAGCCGCAATCCCTTGATCCACGTGACAGGAAGCGTGACATTATTGCTGCAGCTCGGGAGGAAAGCGCACGTGCATGCCCCAACTCGAAACGAGGCCTGACTCCCCTGGGAAGACTCAGAAGCACCCCAAGATCCATGGCAACACTGGAGAGGAATCCTCAGGTTCTGGCCCCGACTCCACACAAGCTATTAGGACCCGGCATGGACGGGAGAGGAATCCCGAGAGGGCCCCTAGCAACTCGCATGGGGACTGGCCTTTCCTGAGGCCACCAGAGCGGGTCCCTGAGGTCCCCGTCGTAACTCGAGAAGACCTGCCGCAACTCGAGAAAATCCAGGAGGTTCTCCCCTCCAGGCGAGATGAGGCCCATTTCCGCTGAGGCGTCTCGAGGCTGATCACACCTCACCTCTGGAGCTTCGAAAGGGTCCTTCACACCCTTGGTGCGAGTCAAGTATTTCCCCGACATACCCGTCTCCACTCGAGAGGAAACACGAGGGTCCCGCCCACATCCAGAGGAGCCCCGTTTCCGCCTCGTAGCTCGAGATGAGGGATCCTTTCCCTGCTTGGTCGGGAAAGAGTTCCCGGCGTTCCCGTCCCATCTCAAGAGGAGGCCCTCTCAACAGGAAGGGCGAGAGGAACTCCAGGGTCATGCCACCATTCCAGGAGTCCCACAGATGTCTCAGTCCATTCCAGAGGAACCTCTTTTCCCTTCACCGGCTCGTCTTTCATGCCGAGGATCGACTCACACCAAGGTGGCACGTGGCACGGCCCTGTGGGAAAGCCTCGAGGGAAAGCCACAGATCCCTTGATCCACGTGACAGGAAGCGTGACACTACTACTGCAGCTCGGGAGGAAAGTGCACGTGCATGTCCCCACTAGAGACGAGGCCTGACTCCCCTAGGGAGACTCAGAAGCACCCCAAGATCCATGGAAACACTGGAGAGGAATCCTCAGGTTCCGGCCCCTACTCCACACAAGGTCTTAGGCCCTGACATGGACGGGAGAGGAATCCCGAGAGGTCCCCTAGCAACTCGCATGGGGACTGGCCTTTCCTGAGGCCACCAGAGCGGGTCCCTGAGGTCCCCATCGTAACTCGAGAAGACCTGCCGCAACTCGAGAACTCCAGAAGGTTCCCCCTCCAGGCGAGATGAGGCCCATTTCCGCTGAGGCGTCTCGAGGCTGATCACACCTTACCTCTGGAGCTTAGAAAGGATCCTTCACACCCTAGGTGAAAATCAAGAAGTACCCAGACATACCCGTCTCCACTCGAGAGGAAACACGAGGGTCCAGCCCACATGCAGAGGAGCCCCGTTTCCGCCTCGTAGCTCGAGATGAGGGATCCTTTCCCTGCTTCGTCGAGAAAGAGTTCCCGACGTTCCCGTCGCATCTCAACAGGAGGCCCTCTCAACAGGAACGGCGAGAGGAAGTCCAGGGACATGCCACCATTCCAAGAGCCCCCAGATGCCTCAGTCCATTCCAGAGGAACCTCTTTTCCCTTCACCGGCTCGTCTTTCACGCCGAGGATCCACTCACACCATGGTGGCCAGTGGCACAGCCCTGAGGGAAAACCTCGTGGGAAAGCCTCGAGGGAAAACCTCGAGGGAAAGCCACAGATCCCTTGATCCACGTGACAGGAAGCGTGACACTACTGCTGCAGCTCGGGAGGAAAGCGCACGTGCATGCCCCGACTCGAGACGAGGCCTGACTCCCTTGAGGAGACTCAGAAGCACCCCAAGATCCATGGCAACACTGGAGAGGAATCCTCAGGTTCCGGCCCCGACTCCACACAAGGTCTTAGGCCCCGGCATGGAAGGGAGAGGAATCCCGAGAGGGCCCCTAGCAACTCGCATGGGACTGGCCTTTCCGGAGACCACCAGAGCGGGTCCCTGAGGTCCCCGTCGTAACTCGAGAAATCCTGCCGCAACTGGAGAAATCCAGGAGGATCTCCCCTCCAGGCGAGATGAGGCCCATTTCCGCTGAGGCGTCTCGAGGCTGATCACACCTCACCTCTGGAACTTGGAAAGGGTCCTTCACACCCTTGGTGCAAATCAAGAAGTTCCCCGACATACCCGTCTCCACTCGAGAGGAATCACGAGGGTCCCGCCCACATCCAGAGGAGCCCCGTTTCCGCCTCGTAGCTCAAGAAGAGGGATCCTTTCCCTGCTTCGTCGGGAAAGAGTTCCCGGCGTTCCCGTCGCATCTCAAGAGGAGGCCCTCTCAACAGGAACGGTGAGAGGAACTCCAGGGTCGTGCCACCATTCCAAGAGACACCAGATGTCTCAGTCCATTCCAGTGGGAACCTCTCTTCCCTTCACCGGCTCGTCTTTCAGGCCGACGATCGACTCACACCAAGGTGGCACGTGGCACGGCCCTGTGGGAAAGCCTCGTGGGAAAGCCTCGAGGGAAAGCCTCGAGGGAAAGCCACAGATTCCTTGATCCACGTGACAGGAAGCGTGACACTACTGCTGAAGCTCGGGAGAAAACGCACGTGAAAGTCCCCACTAGGGACGAGGCCTGACTCCCCTAGGGAGACTCACAAGCACCCCAAGATCCATGGCAACACTGGAGAGGAATCCTCAGGTTCCGACCCGACTCCACACAATGTCTTAGGCCCCGGCATCGACGGGAGAGGAAACCCGAGAGGGCACCTAGCAATTCGCATGGGGACTGGCCTTTCCTGAGGCCACCAGAGCGGGTCCCTCAGGTCCCCGTCGTAACTCGAGAAGACCTGCCGCAACTCGAGAAAATCCAGGAGGTTCTCCCCTCCAGGCGAGATGAGGCCCATTTCCGCTGAGGCGTCTCGAGGCTGATCACACCTCACCTCAGGAACTTCGAAAGGGTCCTTCACACCCATGGTGCAAATCAAGAAGTTCCCCGACATACCCGTCTCCACTCGAGAGGAAACACGAGGGTCCCGCCCACATCCAGAGGAGCCCCGTTTCCGCCTCGCAGCTCGAGATGAGGGATCCTTTCCCTGCTTCGTCGGGAAAGAGTTCCCGGCGATCCCGAAGCATCTAAAGAGGAGGCCCTCTCAACAGGAACGGCGAGTGGGACTGCAGGGTCGTGTCACCATTACAAGAGTCCCCCAGATGTCTCAGTCCATTCCAGAGGAACCTCTTTTCCCTTCACCGGCTCCTCTTTCACGCCGAGGATCGACTCACACCAAGGTAGCACGTGGCATGGCCCTGTGGGAAAGCCTCGTGGGAAAGCCTCGAGGGAAAGCCACAGATCCCTTGATCCACGTGACAGGAAGGGTGACACTACTGCTGCAGCTCGGGAGGAAAGCACACGTGCATGCCCCCACACGAGACGAGGCCTGACTCCCCTGGGGAGACTCAGAAGCACCCCAAGATCCATGGCAACACTGGAGAGGAATCCTCAGGTTCCGGCCCCGACTCCACACAAGGACTGAGGCCCCGGCATGGATGGGAGAGGAATCCCGAGAGGGCCACTAGCAATTCGCATGGGGACTGGCCTTTCCTGAGGCCACCAGAGCGGGTCCCTGAGGTCCCCGTCGTAACTCGAGAAGACCTGCCGCAACTCGAGAAAGTCCAGGAGGTTCTACCCTCCAGGCGAGATGAGGCCCATTTCCGCTGAGGCGTCTCGAGGCTGATCACACCTCAACTCTGGAACTTCGAAAGGGTCCTTCACACCCTTGGTGCAAATCAAGAAGCTCCCCGACATACCCGTCTCCACTCGACAGGAAACACGAGGGTCCCGCCCACATCCAGAGGAGCCCCGTCTCCGCCTCGTAGCTCGAGATGAGGGATCCTTTCCCTGCTTCGTCGGGAAAGAGTTCCCGGCGTTCCCGTCGCATCTGGAGAGGAGGCGCTCTCAACAGGAACGGCGAGAGGAACTCCAGGGTCGTGCCACCATTCCAAGAGTCCCCCAGATATCTCAGTCCATTCCAGAGGAATGTCTTTTCCCTTCACCGGCTCGTCTTTCACGGCGAGGATGGAATCCCACCAAGGTGGCACGTGGCACAGCCCTGTGGGAAAACCAAGTGGGAAAGCCTCGAGGGAAAGCCTCGAGGGAAAGCCACAGGTCCCTTGATCCACGTGACAGGAAGCGTGACACTACTGCTGCAGCACGGGAGGAAAGCGCACGTGCATGCGCCCACTCGAGACGAGGCCTGACTCCCCTGGGGAGACTCAGAAGCACCCCAAGATCCATGGCAACACTGGAGAGGAATCCTCAGGTTCCGGCCCCGACTCCACACAAGGTCTTAGGCCCCGGCATGGATGGGAGAGGAATCCCGAGAGGGCCCTTAGCAAATCTCATGGGGACTGGCCTTTCCTGAGGCCACCAGAGCGGGTCCCTGAAGTCCCCGTCGTAACTCGAGAAGACCTGCCGCAACTCGAGAAAATCCAGGAGGTTCTCCCCTGCAGGCGAGATGAGGCCCATTTCCGCTGAGGCGTCTCGAGGCTGATCACACCTCACCTCTGGAACTTCGAAAGGGTCCTTCACACCCTTGGTGCAAATCAACAAGCTCCCCGACATACCCGTCTCCACTCGAGAGGAAACACGAGGGTCCCGCCCATATCCAGAGGAGCCCCGTTTCCGCCTCGTAGCTCTAGATGAGGGATCCTTTCCCTGCTAGGTCGGGAAAGAGTTCCCGGCGTTCCCGTCGCATCTCAAGAGGAAGCCCTCTCAACAGGAACGGCGAGAGGAAGTCCAGGGTCGTGCCACCATTCCAAGAGTCCCCGAGATGTCTCAGACCATTCCAGAGGAACCTCTTTTCCCTTCACCGGCGCGTCTTTCACGCCGAGGATCGACTCCACCGAGGTGACACGTGGCACAGCCCTGTGGGAAATCCTCGTGGGAAAGCCACAGATCCCTTGATCCACGTGACAGGAAGCGTGACACTACTGCTGCAGATCGGGAGGAAAGCGTACGTGCATGCCCCCACTTGAGACGAGGTCTGACTCCCATAGGGAGACTCAGAAGCACCCCAAGATCCATGGCAACACTGGAGAGGGATCCTCAGGTTCCAGCCCAGACCCCACACAAGGTTTTAGGCCCCGGCATGGACGGGAGAGGAATCCCGAGATGGCCCCTCGCAACTCGCATGGGGAATGGCCTTTCCTGAGACCACCAGAGCGGGTCCCTGAGGTCCCCGTCGTAACTCGAGAAGACCTGCCCCAACTCGAGAAAATCCAGGAGGTTTTCCCCTCCAGGCGAGATGAGGCCCATTTCCGCTGAGGCGTCTCGAGGCTGATCACACCTCACCTCTGGAACTTCGACAGGGTCCTTCACATCCTTGGTGCAAATCAAGAAGCTCCCCGACATACCCGTCTCCACTCGAGAGGAAACACGAGGGTCCCGCCCACATGCAGAGGAGCCCCGTTACCGCCTCGTAGCTCGAGATGAGGGATCCTTTCCTGACATCGTCGGGAAAAAGTTCCCGGCGTTACCGTCGCATCTCAAGAGCAGACCCTCTCAACAGGAAGGGCGAGAGGAACTCCAGGGTCGTGCCACCATTCCAAGAGTCCCCCAGATGTCTCAGTCCATTCCAGAGGAATGTCTTTTCCCTTCACCGGCTCGTCTTTCACGCCGAGGATCGACTCCTCTGAGGTGGCACGTGGCACAGCCCTGTGGGAAAGCCTCGTCGGAAAGCCTCGAGGGAAAGCCTCGAGGGAAAGCCGCAATCCCTTGATCCACGTGACAGGAAGCGTGACATTATTGCTGCAGCTCGGGAGGAAAGCGCACGTGCATGCCCCAACTCGAAACGAGGCCTGACTCCCCTGGGAAGACTCAGAAGCACCCCAAGATCCATGGCAACACTGGAGAGGAATCCTCAGGTTCTGGCCCCGACTCCACACAAGCTATTAGGACCCGGCATGGACGGGAGAGGAATCCCGAGAGGGCCCCTAGCAACTCGCATGGGGACTGGCCTTTCCTGAGGCCACCAGAGCGGGTCCCTCAGGTACCCGTCGTAACTCGAGAAGACATGCCGCAACTCGAGAAAATCCAGGAGGTTCTCCCCTCCAGGCGAGATGAGGCCCATTTCCGCTGAGGCGTCTCGAGGCTGATCACACCTCACCTCTGGAGCTTCGAAAGGGTCCTTCACACCCTTGGTGCGAGTCAAGTATTTCCCCGACATACCCGTCTCCACTCGAGAGGAAACACGAGGGTCCCGCCCACATCCAGAGGAGCCCCGTTTCCGCCTCGTAGCTCGAGATGAGGGATCCTTTCCCTGCATGGTCGGGAAAGAGTTCCCGGCGTTCCCGTCCCATCTCAAGAGGAAGCCCTCTCAACAGGAAGGGCGAGAGGAACTCCAGGGTCATGCCACCATTCCAGGAGTCCCACAGATGTCTCAGTCCATTCCAGAGGAACCTCTTTTCCCTTCACCGGCTCGTCTTTCATGCCGAGGATCGACTCACACCAAGGTGGCACGTGGCACGGCCCTGTGGGAAAGCCTCGAGGGAAAGCCACAGATCCCTTGATCCACGTGACAGGAAGCGTGACACTACTACTGCAGCTCGGGAGGAAAGTGCACGTGCATGTCCCCACTAGAGACGAGGCCTGACTCCCCTAGGGAGACTCAGAAGCACCCCAAGATCCATGGAAACACTGGAGAGGAATCCTCAGGTTCCGGCCCCTACTCCACACAAGGTCTTAGGCCCTGACATGGACGGGAGAGGAATCCCGAGAGGGCCCCTAGCAACTCGCATGAGGACTGGCCTTTCCTGAGGCCACCAGAGCGGGTCCCTGAGGTCCCCGTCGTAACTCGAGAAGACCTGCCGCAACTCGAGAACTCCAGGAGGTTCCCCCTCCAGGCGAGATGAGGCCCATTTCCGCTGAGGCGTCTCGAGGCTGATCACACCTCACCTCTGGAGCTTAGAAAGGATCCTTCACACCCTAGGTGAAAATCAAGAAGTACCCAGACATACCCGTCTCCACTCGAGAGGAAACACGAGGGTCCAGCCCACATCCAGAGGAGCCCCGTTTCAGCCTCGTAGCTCGAGATGAGGGATCCTTTCCCTGCTTCGTCGAGAAAGAGTTCCCGACGTTCCCGTCACATCTCAACAGGAGGCCCTCTCAACAGGAACGGCGAGAGGAAGTCCAGGGACATGCCACCATTCCAAGAGCCCCCAGATGCCTCAGTCCATTCCAGAGGAACCTCTTTTCCCTTCACCAGCTCGTCTTTCACGCCGAGGATCCACTCACACCATGGTGGCAAGTGGCACAGCCCTGAGGGAAAACCTCGTGGGAAAGCCTCGAGGGAAAACCTCGAGGGAAAGCCACAGATCCCTTGATCCACGTGACAGGAAGCGTGACACTACTGCTGCAGCTCGGGAGGAAAGCGCACGTGCATGCCCCGACTCGAGACGAGGCCTGACTCCCTTGAGGAGACTCAGAAGCACCCCAAGATCCATGGCAACACTGGAGAGGAATCCTCAGGTTCCGGCCCCGACTCCACACAAGGTCTTAGGCCCCGGCATGGAAGGGAGAGGAATCCCGAGAGGGCCCCTAGCAACTCGCATGGGACTGGCCTTTCCGGAGACCACCAGAGCGGGTCCCTGAGGTCCCCGTCGTAACTCGAGAAATCCTGCCGCAACTGGAGAAATCCAGGAGGATCTCCCCTCCAGGCGAGATGAGGCCCATTTCCGCTGAGGCGTCTCGAGGCTGATCACACCTCACCTCTGGAACTTGGAAAGGGTCCTTCACACCCTTGGTGCAAATCAAGAAGTTCCCCGACATACCCGTCTCCACTCGAGAGGAATCACGAGGGTCCCGCCCACATCCAGAGGAGCCCCGTTTCCGCCTCGTAGCTCAAGAAGAGGGATCCTTTCCCTGCTTCGTCGGGAAAGAGTTCCCGGCGTTCCCGTCGCATCTCAAGAGGAGGCCCTCTCAACAGGAACGGTGAGAGGAACTCCAGGGTCGTGCCACCATTCCAAGAGACACCAGATGTCTCAGTCCATTCCAGTGGGAACCTCTCTTCCCTTCACCGGCTCGTCTTTCAGGCCGACGATCGACTCACACCAAGGTGGCACGTGGCACGGCCCTGTGGGAAAGCCTCGTGGGAAAGCCTCGAGGGAAAGCCTCGAGGGAAAGCCACAGATTCCTTGATCCACGTGACAGGAAGCGTGACACTACTGCTGAAGCTCGGGAGAAAACGCACGTGAAAGTCCCCACTAGGGACGAGGCCTGACTCCCCTAGGGAGACTCACAAGCACCCCAAGATCCATGGCAACACTGGAGAGGAATCCTCAGGTTCCGGCCCCGACTCGACACAAGGTCTTAGGCCCCGGCATGGAAGGGAGAGGAATCCCGAGAGGGCCTCTAGCAACTCGCATGGGGACTGGACTTTCCTGAGGCCTCCAGAGCGGGTCCCTGAGGTCCCCGTCGTAACTCGAGAAGACCTGCCGCAACTCGAGGAAATCCAGGAGGTTCTCCCCTCCAGGCGAGATGAGGCCCATTTCCACTGAGGCGTCTCGAGGCTGATCACACCTCACCTCTGGAGCTTCGAAAGGGTCCTTCACACCCTTGGTGCAAATCAAGAAGTTCCCCGACATACCCGTCTCCACTCGAGAGGAAACACGAGGGTCCCGCCCACATCCAGAGGAGCCCCGTTTCCGCCTCGTAGCTCGAGATGAGGGATCCTTTCCCTGCTTCTTCGGGAAAGAGTTCCCGGCGTTCCTGTCGCATCTCAAGAGGAGGCCCTGTCAACAGGAACGGCGAGAGGAACTCCAGGGTCGTGCCACCATTCCAAGAGTCCCCCAGATGTCTCAGTCCATTCCAGAGGAACCTCTTTTCCCTTCACCGGCTCGTCTTTCACGCCGAGGATCGACTCACACCAAGGTCGCACGTGGCACGGCCCTGTGGGAAAACCTCGTTGGAAAGCCAAAAGGGAAAGCCTCGAGGGAAAGCCACAGATCCCTTGATCCACGTGACAGGAAGCGTGACACTACTACTGCAGCTCGGGGGGAAAGCGCACGTGCATGCCCCCACTCGAGACGAGGCCTGACTCCCCTGGGGAGACTCAGAAGCACCCCAAGATCCATGGCAACACTGGAGAGGAATCCTCAGGTTCCGACCCGACTCCACACAATGTCTTAGGCCCCGGCATCGACGGGAGAGGAATCCCGAGAGGGCACCTAGCAATTCGCATGGGGACTGGCCTTTCCTGAGGCCACCAGAGCGGGTCCCTCAGGTCCCCGTCATAACTCGAGAAGACCTGCCGCAACTCGAGAAAATCCAGGAGGTTCTCCCCTCCAGGCGAGATGAGGCCCATTTCCGCTGAGGCGTCTCGAGGCTGATCACACCTCACCTCAGGAACTTCGAAAGGGTCCTTCACACCCATGGTGCAAATCAAGAAGTTCCCCGACATACCCGTCTCCACTCGAGAGGAAACACGAGGGTCCCGCCCACATCCAGAGGAGCCCCGTTTCCGCCTCGTAGCTCGAGATGAGGGATCCTTTCCCTGCTTCGTCGGGAAAGAGTTCCCGGCGATCCCGAAGCATCTAAAGAGGAGGCCCTCTCAACAGGAACGGCGAGTGGGACTGCAGGGTCGTGTCACCATTACAAGAGTCCCCCAGATGTCTCAGTCCATTCCAGAGGAACCTCTTTTCCCTTCACCGGCTCGTCTTTCACGCCGAGGATCGACTCACACCAAGGTAGCACGTGGCATGGCCCTGTGGGAAAGCCTCGTGGGAAAGCCTCGAGGGAAAGCCACAGATCCCTTGATCCACGTGACAGGAAGGGTGACACTACTGCTGCAGCTCGGGAGGAAAGCGCACGTGCATGCCCCCACACGAGACGAGGCCTGACTCCCCTGGGGAGACTCAGAAGCACCCCAAGATCCATGGCAACACTGGACAGGAATCCTCAGGTTCCGGCCCCGACTCCACACAAGGCCTTAGGCCCCGGCATGGATGGGAGAGGAATCCCGAGAGGGCCACTAGCAATTCGCATGGGGACTGGCCTTTCCTGAGGCCACCAGAGCGGGTCCCTGAGGTCCCCGTCGTAACTCGAGAAGACCTGCCGCAACTCGAGAAAATCCAGGAGGTTCTACCCTCCAGGCGAGATGAGGCCCATTTCCGCTGAGGCGTCTCGAGGCTGATCACACCTCAACTCTGGAACTTCGAAAGGGTCCTTCACACCCTTGGTGCAAATCAAGAAGCTCCCCGACATACCCGTCTCCACTCGACAGGAAACACGAGGGTCCCGCCCACATCCAGAGGAGCCCCGTCTCCGCCTCGTAGCTCGAGATGAGGGATCCTTTCCCTGCTTCGTCGGGAAAGAGTTCCCGGCGTTCCCGTCGCATCTGGAGAGGAGGCGCTCTCAACAGGAACGACAGAGGAACTCCAGGGTCATGCCACCATTCCAAGAGTCCCCCAGATGTCTCAGTCCATTCCAGAGGAACCTCTTTTCCCTTCACCGGCTCGTCTTTCACGCCGAGGATCGACTCACACCAAGGTGGCACGTGCCACGGCCCTGTGGGAAAGCCTCGTGGGAAAGCCTCGATGGAAAGCCTCGAGGGAAAGCCACAGATCCCTTGATCCACGTGACAGGAAGCGTGACACGACTGCTGCAGCTCGTGAGGAAAGCGCACATGCATGTCCCCACCCGAGACGAGGCCTGACTCCCCTGGGGAGACTCAGAAGCACCCCAAGATCCATGGCAACACTGGAGAGGAATCCTCAGGTTCCGGCCCCGACTCCACACAAGGTCTTAGGCCCCGGCATGGAAGGGAGAGGAATCACGAGAGGGCCCCTAGCAACTCGCATGGGACTGGCCTTTCCTGAGGCCACCAGAGCGGGTCCCTGAGGTCCCCGTCGTAACTCGAGAAATCCTGGCGCAACTGGAGAAATCCAGGAGAATCTCCCCTCCAGGCGAGATGAGGCCCATTTCCGCTGAGGCGTCTCGAGGCTGATCACACCTCACCTCTGGAACTTTGAAAGGGTCCTTCACACCCTTGGTGCAAATCAAGAAGTTCCCCGACATACCCGTCTCCACTCGAGAGGAATCACCAGGGTCCCGCCCACATGCAGAGGAGCCCCGTTTCCGCCTCGTAGCTCTAGATGAGGGATCCTTTCCCTGCTTCGTCGGGAAAGGGTTCCCGGCATTCCCGTCGCATCTCAAGAGGAGGCCCTCTGAACAGGAACGGCGAGAGGAACTCCAGGGTCGTGCCACCATTCCAAGAGTCCCACAGATGTCTCAGTCCATTCCAGAGGAACCTCTTTTCCCTTCACCGGCTCGTCTTTCACGCCGAGGATCGACTCACACCAAGGTGATACGTGGCACAGCCCTGTGGGAAAGCCTCGTGGGAAAGCCTCGAGGGACAGCCTCGAGGGAAAGCGCAGATCCCTTGATCCAGGTAACAGGAAGCGTGAGACTACTGCAGCAGCTCGGGAGGAAAGCGCACGTGCATGCCCCCACTCGAGACGAGGCCTGACTCCCCTGGGGAGACTCAGAAGCACCCCAAGATCCATGGCAACACTGGAGAGGAATCCTCAGATTCCGGCCCCGACTCCACACAAGGACTGAGGCCCCGGCATGGACGGGAGAGGAAACCCGAGAGGTCCCCTAGCAACTCGCATGGGGACTGGCCTTTCCTGAGGCCACCAGAGCGGGTCCCTGAGGTCCCCGTCGTAACTCGAGAAGACCTGCCACAACTCGGGAAAATCCAGGAGGTTCTCCCCTCCAGGCGAGATGAGGCCCATTTCCGCTGAGGCGTCTCGAGGCTGATCACACCTCCCCTCTGGAACTTCGAAAGGGTCCTTCAGACCCTTGGTGCAAATCAAGAAGTTCCCCGACATACCCGTCACCACTCGAGAGGAAACACGAGGGTCCCGCCCACATCCAGAGGAGCCCCGTTTCCGCCTCGTAGCTCGAGATGAGGGATCCTTTCCCTGCTTCGTCGGGAAAGAGTTCCCGGCGTTCCCGTCGCATCTCAAGAGGAGGCCCTCTCAACAGGAACGGTGAGAGGAACTCCAGGGTCGTGCCACCATTCCAAGAGTCCCCCAGAGGTCTCAGTCCATTCCAGAGGAACCTCTTTTCCCTTCACCGGCTCGTCTTTCACGCCGAGGATCGACTCACACCAAGTTGGCACGTGGCACGGCCCTGTGGGAAAGACTCGTGAGAATTACTCGAGGGAAAACCTCGAGGGAAAGCCACAGATCCCTTGATCCACGTGACAGGAAGCGTGACACTACTGCTGCAGCTCAGGAGGAAAGCGCACGTGGATGCCCCCACTCGAGACGAGGCCTGACTCCCCTGGGGAGACTCAGAAGTACCCCAAGATACATAGCAACACTGGAGAGGAATCCTTAGGTTCCAGCACCAACTCCACACAAGGTCTTAGGTCCCGGCATGGACGGGAGAGGAATCCCGAGAGGGTCCCTAGCAACTCGCATGGGGACTGGCCTTTCCTGAGGCCACCAGAGAGGGTCCCTGAGGTCCCCGTCCTAACTCGAGAAGACCTGCCGCAACTCGAGAAAATCCACGACGTTCTCCCCACCAGGCGAGATGAGGCCCATTTCCGCTGAGGCGTCTCGAGGCTGATCACACCTCACCGCTGGAACTTCGAAAGGGTCCTTCACACCCTTGGTGCAAATCAAGAAGTTCCCCGACATACCCGTCTCCACTCGAGAGGAAACACGAGGGTCCCGCCCACATCCAGAGGAGCTCCGTTTCTGCCTCGTAGCTCGAGATGAGGGATCCTATCCCTGCTTCGTCGGGCAAGAGTTCCCGGCGATCCCGTAGCATCTCAAGAGGAGGCCCTCTCAACAGTAACGGCGAGTGGGACTGCAGGGTCGTGTCACCATTACAAGAGTCCCCCAGATGTCTCAGTCCATTCCAGAGGAACCTCTTTTCTTATTCACTGGCTTGTCTTTCACGCCTAGGATCGACTCACACCAAGGTAGCACGTGGCACGGCCCTGTGGGAAAGCCTCGAGGGAAAGCCTCGAGGGAAAGCCACAGATCCCTTGATCCACGTGACAGGAAGGGTGACACTACTGCTGCAGCTCGGGAGGAAAGCGCACGTGCATACCCCCACACGAGACGAGGCCTGACTCCCCTGGGGAGACTCAGAAGCACCCCAAGATCCATGGCAACACTGGAGAGGAATCCTCAGGTTCCGGCCCCGACTCCACACAAGGTCTTAGGCCCCGGCATGGACGGGAGAGGAATCCCGAGAGGGCCCATAGCAACTCGCATGGGACTGGCCTTTCCTGAGGCCACCAGAGCGGGTCCCTGAGGTCCCCGTCGTAACTCGAGCAATCCTGCCGCAACTGGAGAAATCCAGGAGGATCTCCCCTCCAGGCGAGATGAGGCCCATTTCCGCTGAGGCGTCTCGAGGCTGATCACACCTCACCTCTGGAACTTGGAAAGGGTCCTTCACACCCTTGGTGCAAATCAAGAAGTTCCCCGACATACCCGTCTCCACTCGAGAGGAATCACGAGGGTCCCGCCCACATCCAGAGGAGCCCCGTTTCCGCCTCGTAGCTCAAGAAGAGGGATCCTTTCCCTGCTTCGTCGGGAAAGAGTTCCCGGCGTTCCCGTCGCATCTCAAGAGGAGGCCCTCTCAACAGGAACGGTGAGAGGAACTCCAGGGTCGTGCCACCATTCCAAGAGACACCAGATGTCTCAGTCCATTCCAGAGGAACCTCTTTTCCCTTCACCGGCTCGTCTTTCATGCCGAGGATCGACTCACACCAAGGTGGCACATGTCACGGCCCTGTGGGAAAGCCTCGAGGGAAAGCCACAGATCCCTTGATCCACGTGACAGGAAGCGTGACACTACTGCTGCAGCTCGGGAGGAAAGCGCACGTGCATGCCCCCACTCGAAACGAGGCATGACTCCCCTGGGGAGACTCAGAAGCACCCCAAGATCCATGGCAACACTGGAGAGGAATCCTCAGGTTCCGGCCCCGACTCCACACAAGGTCTTAGGCCCCGGCATGGAACGTAGAGGAATCCGAGAGGGCCCCTAGCAACTCGCATGGGGACTGGCCTTTCCTGAGGCCACCAGAGAGGGTCCCTGAGGTCCCCGTTGTAACTCGAGAAGACCTGCCGCAACTCGAGAAATCCAGGAGGATCTCCCCTCCAGGCGAGATGAGGCCCATTTCCGCTGAGGCGTCTCGAAGCTGATCACACCTCACCTCTGGAACTTCGATAGGGTCCTTCACACCCTTGGTGCAAATCAAGAAGTTCCCCGACATACCCGTCTCCACTCCAGAGGAAACACGAGGGTCCCACCCACATCCAGAGGAGCCCCGTTTCCGTCTCATAGCTCGAGATGAGGGATCCTTTCCCTGTTTCATCGGGAAAGAGTTCCCGGCGTTCCCGTCGCATCTCAAGAGGAGGCCCTCTCAACAGGAACGGTGAGAGGAACTCCAGGGTCGTGCCACCATTCGAAGAGACCCCAGATGTCTCAGTCCATTCCAGAGGAACCTCTTTTCCCTTCACCGGCTCGTCTTTCACGCCGAGGATCGACTCACACCAAGTTGGCACGTGGCATGGCCCTGTGGGAAAGACTCGTGAGAATTACTCGAGGGAAAACCTCGAGGGAAAGCCACAGATCCCTTGATCCACGTGACAGGAAGCGTGACACTACTGCTGCAGCTCAGGAGGAAAGCGCACGTGGATGCCCCCACTCGAGACGAGGCCTGACTCCCCTGGGGAGACTCAGAAGTACCCCAAGATACATAGCAACACTGGAGAGGAATCCTTAGGTTCCAGCACCAACTCCACACAAGGTCTTAGGTCCCGGCATGGACGGGAGAGGAATCCCGAGAGGGTCCCTAGCAACTCGCATGGGGACTGGCCTTTCCTGAGGCCACCAGAGAGGGTCCCTGAGGTCCCCGTCCTAACTCGAGAAGACCTGCCGCAACTCGAGAAAATCCACGACGTTCTCCCCACCAGGCGAGATGAGGCCCATTTCCGCTGAGGCGTCTCGAGGCTGATCACACCTCACCGCTGGAACTTCGAAAGGGTCCTTCACACCCTTGGTGCAAATCAAGAAGTTCCCCGACATACCCGTCTCCACTCGAGAGGAAACACGAGGGTCCCGCCCACATCCAGAGGAGCTCCGTTTCTGCCTCGTAGCTCGAGATGAGGGATCCTATCCCTGCTTCGTCGGGCAAGAGTTCCCGGCGATCCCGTAGCATCTCAAGAGGAGGCCCTCTCAACAGTAACGGCGAGTGGGACTGCAGGGTCGTGTCACCATTACAAGAGTCACCCAGATGTCTCAGTCCATTCCAGAGGAACCTCTTTTCTTATTCACTGGCTTGTCTTTCACGCCGAGGATCGACTCACACCAAGGTAGCACGTGGCACGGCCCTGTGGGAAAGCCTCGAGGGAAAGCCTCGAGGGAAAGCCACAGATCCCTTGATCCACGTGACAGGAAGGGTGACACTACTGCTGCAGCTCGGGAGGAAAGCGCACGTGCATACCCCCACACGAGACGAGGCCTGACTCCCCTGGGGAGACTCAGAAGCACCCCAAGATCCATGGCAACACTGGAGAGGAATCCTCAGGTTCCGGCCCCGACTCCAGACAAGGTCTTAGGCCCCGGCATGGACGGGAGAGGAATCCCGAGAGGGCCCATAGCAACTCGCATGGGACTGGCCTTTCCTGAGGCCACCAGAGCGGGTCCCTGAGGTCCCCGTCGTAACTCGAGCAATCCTGCCGCAACTGGAGAAATCCAGGAGGATCTCCCCTCCAGGCGAGATGAGGCCCATTTCCGCTGAGGCGTCTCGAGGCTGATCACACCTCACCTCTGGAACTTGGAAAGGGTCCTTCACACCCTTGGTGCAAATCAAGAAGTTCCCCGACATACCCGTCTCCACTCGAGAGGAATCACGAGGGTCCCGCCCACATCCAGAGGAGCCCCGTTTCCGCCTCGTAGCTCAAGAAGAGGGATCCTTTCCCTGCTTCGTCGGGAAAGAGTTCCCGGCGTTCCCGTCGCATCTCAAGAGGAGGCCCTCTCAACAGGAACGGTGAGAGGAACTCCAGGGTCGTGCCACCATTCCAAGAGACACCAGATGTCTCAGTCCATTCCAGTGGAACCTCTCTTCCCTTCACCGGCTCGTCTTTCAGGCCGACGATCGACTCACACCAAGGTGGCACGTGGCACGGCCCTGTGGGAAAGCCTCGTGGGAAAGCCTCGAGGGAAAGCCTCGAGGGAAAGCCACAGATTCCTTGATCCACGTGACAGGAAGCGTGACACTACTGCTGAAGCTCGGGAGAAAACGCACGTGAAAGTCCCCACTAGGGACGAGGCCTGACTCCCCTAGGGAGACTCACAAGCACCCCAAGATCCATGGCAACACTGGAGAGGAATACTCAGGTTCCGGCCCCGACTCGACACAAGGTCTTAGGCCCCGGCATGGAAGGGAGAGGAATCCCGAGAGGGCCTCTAGCAACTCGCATGGGGACTGGACTTTCCTGAGGCCTCCAGAGCGGGTCCCTGAGGTCCCCGTCGTAACTCGAGAAGACCTGCCGCAACTCGAGGAAATCCAGGAGGTTCTCCCCCCCAGGCGAGATGAGGCCCATTTCCACTGAGGCGTCTCGAGGCTGATCACACCTCACCTCTGGAGCTTCGAAAGGGTCCTTCACACCCTTGGTGCGAGTCAAGTATTTCCCCGACATACCCGTCTCCACTCGAGAGGAAACACGAGGGTCCCGCCCACATCCAGAGGAGCCCCGTTTCCGCCTCGTAGCTCGAGATGAGGGATCCTTTCCCTGCTTCTTCGGGAAAGAGTTCCCGGCGTTCCTGTCGCATCTCAAGAGGAGGCCCTGTCAACAGGAACGGCGAGAGGAATTCCAGGGTCGTGCCACCATTCCAAGAGTCCCCCAGATGTCTCAGTCCATTCCAGAGGAACCTCTTTTCCCTTCACCTGCTCGTCTTTCACGCCGAGGATCGACTCACACCAAGGTCGCACGTGGCACGGCCCTGTGGGAAAACCTCGTTGGAAAGCCAAAAGGGAAAGCCTCGAGGGAAAGCCACAGATCCCTTGATCCACGTGACAGGAAGCGTGACACTACTACTGCAGCTCGGGGGGAAAGCGCACGTGCATGCCCCCACTCGAGACGAGGCCTGACTCCCCTGGGGAGACTCAGAAGCACCCCAAGATCCATGGCAACACTGGAGAGGAATCCTCAGGTTCCGACCCGACTCCACACAATGTCTTAGGCCCCGGCATCGACGGGAGAGGAATCCCGAGAGGGCACCTAGCAATTCGCATGGGGACTGGCCTTTCCTGAGGCCACCAGAGCGGGTCCCTCAGGTCCCCGTCGTAACTCGAGAAGACCTGCCGCAACTCGAGAAAATCCAGGAGGTTCTCCCCTCCAGGCGAGATGAGGCCCATTTCCGCTGAGGCGTCTCGAGGCTGATCACACCTCACCTCAGGAACTTCGAAAGGGTCCTTCACACCCATGGTGCAAATCAAGAAGTTCCCCGACATACCCGTCTCCACTCGAGAGGAAACACGAGGGTCCCGCCCACATCCAGAGGAGCCCTGTTTCCGCCTCGTAGCTCGAGATGAGGGATCCTTTCCCTGCTTCGTCGGGAAAGAGTTCCCGGCGATCCCGAAGCATCTAAAGAGGAGGCCCTCTCAACAGGAACGGCGAGTGGGACTGCAGGGTCGTGTCACCATTACAAGAGTCCCCCAGATGTCTCAGTCCATTCCAGAGGAACCTCTTTTCCCTTCACCGGCTCGTCTTTCACGCCGAGGATCGACTCACACCAAGGTAGCACGTGGCATGGCCCTGTGGGAAAGCCTCGTGGGAAAGCCTCGAGGGAAAGCCACAGATCCCTTGATCCACGTGACAGGAAGGGTGACACTACTGCTGCAGCTCGGGAGGAAAGCGCACGTGCATGCCCCCACACGAGACGAGGCCTGACTCCCCTGGGGAGACTCAGAAGCACCCCAAGATCCATGGCAACACTGGAGAGGAATCCTCAGGTTCCTGCCCCGACTCCACACAAGGCCTTAGGCCCCGGCATGGATGGGAGAGGAATCCCGAGAGGGCCACTAGCAATTCGCATGGGGACTGGCCTTTCCTGAGGCCACCAGAGCGGGTCCCTGAGGTCCCCGTCGTAACTCGAGAAGACCTGCCGCAACTCGAGAAAATCCAGGAGGTTCTCCCCTCCAGGCGAGATGAGGCCCATTTCCGCTGAGGCGTCTCGAGGCTGATCACACCTCAAGTCTGGAACTTCGAAAGGGTACTTCACACCCTTGGTGCAAATCAAGAAGCTCACCGACATACCCGTCTCCACTCGAGAGGAAACACGAGGGTCCCGCCCACATCCAGAGGAGCCCCGTCTCCGCCTCGTAGCTCGAGATGAGGGATCCTTTCCCTGCTTCGTCGGGAAAGAGTTCCCGGCGTTCCCGTCGCATCTGGAGAGGAGGCGCTCTCAACAGGAACGGCGAGAGGAACTCCAGGGTCGTGCCACCATTCCAAGAGTCCCCCAGATATCTCAGTCCATTCCAGAGGAATGTCTTTTCCCTTCACCGGCTCGTCTTTCACGGCGAGGATGGAATCCAACCAAGGTGGCACGTGGCACAGCCCTGTGGGAAAACCAAGTGGGAAAGCCTCGAGGGAAAGCCTCGAGGGAAAGCCACAGGTCCCTTGAGCCACGTGACAGGAAGCGTGACACTACTGCTGCAGCACGGGAGGAAAGCACACGTGCATGCGCCCACTCGAGACGAGGCCTGACTCCCCTGGGGAGACTCAGAAGCACCCAAGATCCATGGCAACACTGGAGAGGAATCCTCAGGTTCCGGCCCCGACTCCACACAAGGTCTTAGGCCCCGGCATGGATGGGAGAGGAATCCCGAGAGGGCCCTTAGCAAATCTCATGGGGACTGGCCTTTCCTGAGGCCACCAGAGCGGGTCCCTGAAGTCCCCGTCGTAACTCGAGGAGACCTGCCGCAACTCGAGAAAATCCAGGAGGTTCTCCCCTGCAGGCGAGATGAGGCCCATTTCCGCTGAGGCGTCTCGAGGCTGATCACACCTCACCTCTGGAACTTCGAAAGGGTCCTTCACACCCTTGGTGCAAATCAAGAAGCTCCCCGACATACCCGTCTCCACTCGAGAGGAAACACGAGGGTCCCGCCCATATCCAGAGGAGCCCCGTTTCCGCCTCGTAGCTCCAGATGAGGGATCCTTTCCCTGCTAGGTCGGGAAAGAGTTCCCGGCATTACCGTCGCATCTCAAGAGGAGGCCCTCTCAACAGGAACGGCAAGAGGAACTCCAGGGTCGTGCCACCATTCCAAGAGTCCCCCAGATGTCTCAGTCCATTCCAGAGGAACCTCTTTTCCCTTCACCGGCTCGTCTTTCACGCCGAGGATCGACTCACACCAAGGTGGCACGTGGTACAGCCCTGTGGGAAAGCCTCGAGGGAAAGCCACAGATGCCTTGATCCACGTGACAGAAGGCGTGACACTGCTGCTGCAGCTCGGGAGGAAAGCGTACGTGCATGCCCCCACTCGAGACGAGGCCTGACTCCCCTGGGGAGACTCAGAAGCACCCCATGATTCATGGCAACACTGGAGAGGAATCCTCAGGTTCCGGCCCCAACTCCACACAAGGTCTTAGGCCCTGGCATGTACGGGAGAGGAATCCCGAGGTGGCCCCTAGCAACTCGCATGGGGACTGGACTTTCCTGAGGCCAGCAGAGCCGGTCCCTGAGGTACCCGTCGAAACTCGAGAAGACCTGCCGCAACTCGAGAAAATCCAGGAAGTTCACCCTTCCAGGCCTATGAGGCCCATTTCCGCTGAGGCGTCTCGAGGCTGATCACACCTCACCTCTGGAACTTGGAAAGGGTCCTTCACACCCTTGGTGCAAATCAAGAAGCTCACCGACATACCAGTCTCCACTCGACAGGAATCACGAGGGTCCCGCCCACATCCAGAGGAGACCCGTTTCCGCCTTGTAGCTCGAGATGAGGGATCCTTTCCCTGCATCGTCTGGAATGAGTTTCCGGCGTTCCCGTCGCATCTCAAGAGGAGGCCCTCTCAACAGGAACGGCGAGAGGAACTCCAGGGTCGTGCCACCATTCCAAGAGTCCCCCAGATATCTCAGTCCATTCCAGAGGAATGTCTTTTCCCTTCACCGGCTCGTCTTTCACGGCGAGGATCCAATCCCACCAAGATGGCACGTGGCACAGCCCTGTGGGAAAACCAAGTGGGAAAGCCTCGAGGGAAAGCCTCGAGGGAAAGCCACAGGTCCCTTGATCCACGTGACAGGAAGCGTGACACTACTGCTGCAGCACGGGAGGAAACCGCACGTGCATGCGCCCACTCGAGACGAGGCCTGACTCCCCTGGGGAGACTCAGAAGCACCCCAAGATCCATGGCAACACTGGAGAGGAATCCTCAGGTTCCGGCCCCGACTCCACACAATGTCTTAGGCCCCGGCATGTACGGGAGAGGAATCCCGAGGTGGCCCCTAGCAACTCGCATGGGGACTGGCCTTTCCTGAGGCCACCAGAGCGGGTCCCTGAGGTCCCCGTCGTAACTCGAGAAGACCTGCCGCAACTCGAGAAAATCGAGGAAGTTCTCCCTTCCAGGCGAGATGAGGCCCATTTCTTCTGAGGCGTCTCGAGGCTGATCATACCTCACCTCTGGAACTTCAAAAGGGTCCTTCACACCCTTGGTGCAAATCAAGAAGTTCCCCCACATACCCGTCTCCACTCAAGAGGCAACACGTGGGTCCCGCCCACATTCAGAGGAGCCACGTTCCCATCTCGTAGCTCGGAATGAGGGATCCTTTTCCTGCTTCGTCGGGATAGAGTTCCCGGCGTTCCCGTCGCATCTCAAGAGGAAGCCCTCTCAACAGGAACGGCGAGAGGAAGTCCAGGGTCGTGCCACCATTCCAAGAGTCCCCGAGATGTCTCAGACCATTCCAGAGGAACCTCTTTTCCCTTCACCGGCGCGTCTTTCACGCCGAGGATCGACTCCACCGAGGTGACACGTGGCACAGCCCTGTGGGAAAGCCTCGTGGGAAAGCCACAGATCCCTTGATCCACGTGACAGGAAGCGTGACACTACTGCTGCAGATCGGGAGGAAAGCGTACGTGCATGCCCCCACTTGAGACGAGGCCTGACTCCCCTGGGGAGACTCAGAAGCACCCCAAGATCCATGGCAACACTGGAGAGGAATCCTCAGGTTCCGACCCGACTCCACACAATGTCTTAGGCCCCGGCATCGACGGGAGAGGAATCCCGAGAGGGCACCTAGCAATTCGCATGGGGACTGGCCTTTCCTGAGGCCACCAGAGCGGGTCCCTGAGGTCTCCGTCGTAACTCGAGAAGACCTGCCGCAACTCGAGAAAATCCAGGAGGTTCTCCCCTCCAGGCGAGATGAGGCCCATTTCCGCTGAGGCGTCTCGAGGCTGATCACACCTCACCTCAGGAACTTCGAAAGGGTCCTTCACACCCATGGTGCAAATCAAGAAGTTCCCCGACATACCCGTCTCCACTCGAGAGGAAACACGAGGGTCCCGCCCACATCCAGAGGAGCCCCGTTTCCGCCTCGTAGCTCGAGATGAGGGATCCTTTCCCTGCTTCGTCGGGAAAGAGTTCCCGGCGATCCCGAAGCATCTAAAGAGGAGGCCCTCTCAACAGGAACGGCGAGTGGGACTGCAGGGTCGTGTCACCATTACAAGAGTCCCCCAGATGTCTCAGTCCATTCCAGAGGAACCTCTTTTCCCTTCACCGGCTCGTCTTTCACGCCGAGGATCGACTCACACCAAGGTAGCACGTGGCATGGCCCTGTGGGAAAGCCTCGTGGGAAAGCCTCGAGGGAAAGCCACAGATCCCTTGATCCACGTGACAGGAAGGGTGACACTACTGCTGCAGCTCGGGAGGAAAGCGCACGTGCATGCCCCCACACGAGACGAGGCCTGACTCCCCTGGGGAGACTCAGAAGCACCCCAAGATCCATGGCAACACTGGAGAGGAATCCTCAGGTTCCTGCCCCGACTCCACACAAGGCCTTAGGCCCCGGCATGGATGGGAGAGGAATCCCGAGAGGGCCACTAGCAATTCGCATGGGGACTGGCCTTTCCTGAGGCCACCAGAGCGGGTCCCTGAGGTCCCCGTCGTAACTCGAGAAGACCTGCCGCAACTCGAGAAAATCCAGGAGGTTCTCCCCTCCAGGCGAGATGAGGCCCATTTCCGCTGAGGCGTCTCGAGGCTGATCACACCTCAACTCTGGAACTTCGAAAGGGTCCTTCACACCCTTGGTGCAAATCAAGAAGCTCACCGACATACCCGTCTCCACTCGAGAGGAAACACGAGGGTCCCGCCCACATCCAGAGGAGCCCCGTCTCCGCCTCGTAGCTCGAGATGAGGGATCCTTTCCCTGCTTCGTCGGGAAAGAGTTCCCGGCGTTCCCGTCGCATCTGGAGAGGAGGCGCTCTCAACAGGAACGGCGAGAGGAACTCCAGGGTCGTGCCACCATTCCAAGAGTCCCCCAGATATCTCAGTCCATTCCAGAGGAATGTCTTTTCCCTTCACCGGCTCGTCTTTCACGGCGAGGATGGAATCCAACCAAGGTGGCACGTGGCACAGCCCTGTGGGAAAACCAAGTGGGAAAGCCTCGAGGGAAAGCCTCGAGGGAAAGCCACAGGTCCCTTGATCCACGTGACAGGAAGCGTGACACTACTGCTGCAGCACGGGAGGAAAGCACACGTGCATGCGCCCACTCGAGACGAGGCCTGACTCCCCTGGGGAGACTCAGAAGCACCCAAGATCCATGGCAACACTGGAGAGGAATCCTCAGGTTCCGGCCCCGACTCCACACAAGGTCTTAGGCCCCGGCATGGATGGGAGAGGAATCCCGAGAGGGCCCTTAGCAAATCTCATGGGGACTGGCCTTTCCTGAGGCCACCAGAGCGGGTCCCTGAAGTCCCCGTCGTAACTCGAGGAGACCTGCCGCAACTCGAGAAAATCCAGGAGGTTCTCCCCTGCAGGCGAGATGAGGCCCATTTCCGCTGAGGCGTCTCGAGGCTGATCACACCTCACCTCTGGAACTTCGAAAGGATCCTTCACACCCTTGGTGCAAATCAAGAAGCTCCCCGACATACCCGTCTCCACTCGAGAGGAAACACGAGGGTCCCGCCCATATCCAGAGGAGCCCCGTTTCCGCCTCGTAGCTCCAGATGAGGGATCCTTTCCCTGCTAGGTCGGGAAAGAGTTACCGGCATTACCGTCGCATCTCAAGAGGAGGCCCTCTCAACAGGAACGGCAAGAGGAACTCCAGGGTCGTGCCACCATTCCAAGAGTCCCCCAGATGTCTCAGTCCATTCCAGAGGAACCTCTTTTCCCTTCACCGGCTCGTCTTTCACGCCGAGGATCGACTCACACCAAGGTGGCACGTGGTACAGCCCTGTGGGAAAGCCTCGAGGGAAAGCCACAGATGCCTTGATCCACGTGACAGAAGGCGTGACACTGCTGCTGCAGCTCGGGAGGAAAGCGTACGTGCATGCCCCCACTCGAGACGAGGCCTGACTCCCCTGGGGAGACTCAGAAGCACCCCATGATTCATGGCAACACTGGAGAGGAATCCTCAGGTTCCGGCCCCAACTCCACACAAGGTCTTAGGCCCTGGCATGTACGGGAGAGGAATCCCGAGGTGGCCCCTAGCAACTCGCATGGGGACTGGACTTTCCTGAGGCCAGCAGAGCCGGTCCCTGAGGTACCCGTCGAAACTCGAGAAGACCTGCCGCAACTCGAGAAAATCCAGGAAGTTCACCCTTCCAGGCCTATGAGGCCCATTTCCGCTGAGGCGTCTCGAGGCTGATCACACCTCACCTCTGGAACTTGGAAAGGGTCCTTCACACCCTTGGTGCAAATCAAGAAGCTCACCGACATACCAGTCTCCACTCGACAGGAATCACGAGGGTCCCGCCCACATCCAGAGGAGACCCGTTTCCGCCTTGTAGCTCGAGATGAGGGATCCTTTCCCTGCATCGTCTGGAATGAGTTTCCGGCGTTCCCGTCGCATCTCAAGAGGAGGCCCTCTCAACAGGAACGGCGAGAGGAACTCCAGGGTCGTGCCACCATTCCAAGAGTCCCCCAGATATCTCAGTCCATTCCAGAGGAATGTCTTTTCCCTTCACCGGCTCGTCTTTCACGGCGAGGATCCAATCCCACCAAGATGGCACGTGGCACAGCCCTGTGGGAAAACCAAGTGGGAAAGCCTCGAGGGAAAGCCTCGAGGGAAAGCCACAGGTCCCTTGATCCACGTGACAGGAAGCGTGACACTACTGCTGCAGCACGGGAGGAAACCGCACGTGCATGCGCCCACTCGAGACGAGGCCTGACTCCCCTGGGGAGACTCAGAAGCACCCCAAGATCCATGGCAACACTGGAGAGGAATCCTCAGGTTCCGGCCCCGACTCCACACAATGTCTTAGGCCCCGGCATGTACGGGAGAGGAATCCCGAGGTGGCCCCTAGCAACTCGCATGGGGACTGGCCTTTCCTGAGGCCACCAGAGCGGGTCCCTGAGGTCCCCGTCGTAACTCGAGAAGACCTGCCGCAACTCGAGAAAATCGAGGAAGTTCTCCCTTCCAGGCGAGATGAGGCCCATTTCTTCTGAGGCGTCTCGAGGCTGATCATACCTCACCTCTGGAACTTCAAAAGGGTCCTTCACACCCTTGGTGCAAATCAAGAAGTTCCCCCACATACCCGTCTCCACTCAAGAGGCAACACGTGGGTCCCGCCCACATTCAGAGGAGCCACGTTCCCATCTCGTAGCTCGGAATGAGGGATCCTTTTCCTGCTTCGTCGGGATAGAGTTCCCGGCGTTCCCGTCGCATCTCAAGAGGAAGCCCTCTCAACAGGAACGGCGAGAGGAAGTCCAGGGTCGTGCCACCATTCCAAGAGTCCCCGAGATGTCTCAGACCATTCCAGAGGAACCTCTTTTCCCTTCACCGGCGCGTCTTTCACGCCGAGGATCGACTCCACCGAGGTGACACGTGGCACAGCCCTGTGGGAAAGCCTCGTGGGAAAGCCACAGATCCCTTGATCCACGTGACAGGAAGCGTGACACTACTGCTGCAGATCGGGAGGAAAGCGTACGTGCATGCCCCCACTTGAGACGAGGTCTGACTCCCATAGTGAGACTCAGAAGCACCCCAAGATCCATGGCAACACTGGAGAGGGATCCTCAGGTTCCAGTCCAGACCCCACACAAGGTTTTAGGCCCCGGCATGGACGGGAGAGGAATCCCGAGATGGCCCCTCGCAACTCGCATGGGGAATGGCCTTTCCTGAGACCACCAGAGCGGGTCCCTGAGGTCCCCGTCGTAACTCGAGAAGACCTGCCCCAACTCGAGAAAATCCAGGAGGTTTTCCCCCTCCAGGCGAGATGAGGCCCATTTCCGCTGAGGCGTCTCGAGGCTGATCACACCTCACCTCTGGAACTTCGACAGGGTCCTTCACATCCTTGGTGCAAATCAAGAAGCTCCCCGACATACCCGTCTCCACTCGAGAGGAAACACGAGGGTCCCGCCCACATGCAGAGGAGCCCCGTTACCGCCTCGTAGCTCGAGATGAGGGATCCTTTCCTGACATCGTCGGGAAAAAGTTCCCGGCGTTACCGTCGCATCTCAAGAGCAGACCCTCTCAACAGGAAGGGCGAGAGGAACTCCAGGGTCGTGTCACCATTCCAAGAGTCCCCCAGATGTCTCAGTCCATTCCAGAGGAATGTCTTTTCCCTTCACCGGCTCGTCTTTCACGCCGAGGATCGACTCCTCTGAGGTGGCACGTGGCACAGCCCTGTGGGAAAGCCTCGTCGGAAAGCCTCGAGGGAAAGCCTCGAGGGAAAGCCGCAATCCCTTGATCCACGTGACAGGAAGCGTGACATTATTGCTGCAGCTCGGGAGGAAAGCGCACGTGCATGCCCCAACTCGAAACGAGGCCTGACTCCCCTGGGAAGACTCAGAAGCACCCCAAGATCCATGGCAACACTGGAGAGGAATCCTCAGGTTCTGGCCCCGACTCCACACAAGCTATTAGGACCCGGCATGGACGGGAGAGGAATCCCGAGAGGGCCCCTAGCAACTCGCATGGGGACTGGCCTTTCCTGAGGCCACCAGAGCGGGTCCCTGAGGTCCCCGTCGTAACTCGAGAAGACCTGCCGCAACTCGAGAAAATCCAGGAGGTTCTCCCCTCCAGGCGAGATGAGGCCCATTTCCGCTGAGGCGTCTCGAGGCTGATCACACCTCACCTCTGGAGCTTCGAAAGGGTCCTTCACACCCTTGGTGCGAGTCAAGTATTTCCCCGACATACCCGTCTCCACTCGAGAGGAAACACGAGGGTCCCGCCCACATCCAGAGGAGCCCCGTTTCCGCCTCGTAGCTCGAGATGAGGGATCCTTTCCCTGCTTCGTCGGGAAAGAGTTCCCGGCGTTCCCGTCCCATCTCAAGAGGAGGCCCTCTCAACAGGAAGGGCGAGAGGAACTCCAGGGTCATGCCACCATTCCAGGAGTCCCACAGATGTCTCAGTCCATTCCAGAGGAACCTCTTTTCCCTTCACCGGCTCGTCTTTCATGCCGAGGATCGACTCACACCAAGGTGGCACGTGGCACGGCCCTGTGGGAAAGCCTCGAGGGAAAGCCACAGATCCCTTGATCCACGTGACAGGAAGCGTGACACTACTACTGCAGCTCGGGAGGAAAGTGCACGTGCATGTCCCCACTAGAGACGAGGCCTGACTCCCCTAGGGAGACTCAGAAGCACCCCAAGATCCATGGAAACACTGGAGAGGAATCCTCAGGTTCCGGCCCCTACTCCACACAAGGTCTTAGGCCCTGACATGGACGGGAGAGGAATCCCGAGAGGTCCCCTAGCAACTCGCATGGGACTGGCCTTTCCTGAGGCCACCAGAGCGGGTCCCTGAGGTCCCCATCGTAACTCGAGAAGACCTGCCGCAACTCGAGAACTCCAGAAGGTTCCCCCTCCAGGCGAGATGAGGCCCATTTCCGCTGAGGCGTCTCGAGGCTGATCACACCTTACCTCTGGAGCTTAGAAAGGATCCTTCACACCCTAGGTGAAAATCAAGAAGTACCCAGACATACCCGTCTCCACTCGAGAGGAAACACGAGGTCCAGCCCACATGCAGAGGAGCCCCGTTTCCGCCTCGTAGCTCGAGATGAGGGATCCTTTCCCTGCTTCGTCGAGAAAGAGTTCCCGACGTTCCCGTCGCATCTCAACAGGAGGCCCTCTCAACAGGAACGGCGAGAGGAAGTCCAGGGACATGCCACCATTCCAAGAGCCCCCAGATGCCTCAGTCCATTCCAGAGGAACCTCTTTTCCCTTCACCGGCTCGTCTTTCACGCCGAGGATCCACTCACACCATGGTGGCCAGTGGCACAGCCCTGAGGGAAAACCTCGTGGAAAGCCTCGAGGGAAAACCTCGAGGGAAAGCCACAGATCCCTTGATCCACGTGACAGGAAGCGTGACACTACTGCTGCAGCTCGGAGGAAAAGCGCACGTGCATGCCCCGACTCGAGACGAGGCCTGACTCCCTTGAGGAGACTCAGAAGCACCCCAAGATCCATGGCAACACTGGAGAGGAATCCTCAGGTTCCGGCCCCGACTCCACACAAGGTCTTAGGCCCCGGCATGGAAGGGAGAGGAATCCCGAGAGGGCCACTAGCAACTCGCATGGGACTGGCCTTTCCGGAGACCACCAGAGCGGGTCCCTGAGGTCCCCGTCGTAACTCGAGAAATCCTGCCGCAACTGGAGAAATCCAGGAGGATCTCCCCTCCAGGCGAGATGAGGCCCATTTCCGCTGAGGCGTCTCGAGGCTGATCACACCTCACCTCTGGAACTTGGAAAGGGTCCTTCACACCCTTGGTGCAAATCAAGAAGTTCCCCGACATACCCGTCTCCACTCGAGAGGAATCACGAGGGTCCCGCCCACATCCAGAGAGCGCCCGTTTTCCCGCCTCGTAGCTCAAGAAGAGGGATCCTTTCCCTGCTTCGTCGGGAAAGAGTTCCCGGCGTTCCCGTCGCATCTCAAGAGGAGGCCCTCTCAACAGGAACGGTGAGAGGAACTCCAGGGTCGTGCCACCATTCCAAGAGACACCAGATGTCTCAGTCCATTCCAGTGGGAACCTCTCTTCCCTTCACCGGCTCGTCTTTCAGGCCGACGATCGACTCACACCAAGGTGGCACGTGGCACGCCCTGTGGAAAGCCTCGTGGGAAAGCCTCGAGGGAAAGCCTCGAGGGAAAGCCACAGATTCCTTGATCCACGTGACAGGAAGCGTGACACTACTGCTGAAGCTCGGGAGAAAACGCACGTGAAAGTCCCCACTAGGACGAGGCCTGACTCCCCTAGGGAGACTCACAAGCACCCCAAGATCCATGGCAACACTGGAGAGGAATCCTCAGGTTCCGACCCGACTCCACACAATGTCTTAGGCCCCGGCATCGACGGGAGAGGAAACCCGAGAGGGCACCTAGCAATTCGCATGGGGACTGGCCTTTCCTGAGGCCACCAGAGCGGGTCCCTCAGGTCCCCGTCGTAACTCGAGAAGGACCTGCCGCAACTCGAGAAAATCCAGGAGGTTCTCCCCTCCAGGCGAGATGAGGCCCATTTCCGGCTGAGGCGTCTCGAGGCTGATCACACCTCACCTCAGGAACTTCGAAAGGGTCCTTCACACCCATGGTGCAAATCAAGAAGTTCCCCGACATACCCGTCTCCACTCGAGAGAAACACGAGGGTCCCGCCCACATCCAGAGGAGCCCCGTTTCCGCCTCGCAGCTCGAGATGAGGGATCCTTTCCCTGCTTCGTCGGGAAAGAGTTCCCGCGATCCCGAAGCATCTAAAGAGGAGGCCCTCTCAACAGGAACGGCGAGTGGGACTGCAGGTCGTGTCACCATTACAAGAGTCCCCCAGATGTCTCAGTCCATTCCAGAGGAACCTCTTTTCCCTTCAACCGGCTCCTCTTTCACGCCGAGGATCGACTCACACCAAGTAGCACGTGGCATGGCCCTGTGGAAAGCCTCGTGGGAAAGCCTCGAGGGAAAGCCACAGATCCCTTGATCCACGTGACAGGAAGGGTGACACTACTGCTGCAGCTCGGGAGGAAAGCACACGTGCATGCCCCCACACGAGACGAGGCCTGACTCCCCTGGGGAGACTCAGAAGCACCCCAAGATCCATGGCAACACTGGAGAGGAATCCTCAGGTTCCGGCCCCGACTCCACACAAGGACTGAGGCCCCGGCATGGATGGGAGAGGAATCCCGAGAGGGCCACTAGCAATTCGCATGGGGACTGGCCTTTCCTGAGGCCACCAGAGCGGGTCCCTGAGGTCCCCGTCGTAACTCGAGAAGACCTGCCGCAACTCGGAGAAAGTCCAGGAGGTTCTACCCTCCAGGCGAGATGAGGCCCATTTCCGCTGAGGCGTCTCGAGGCTGATCACACCTCAACTCTGGAACTTCGAAAGGGTCCTTCACACCCTTGGTGCAAATCAAGAAGCTCCCCGACATACCCGTCTCCACTCGACAGGAAACACGAGGGTCCCGCCCACATCCAGAGGAGCCCGTCTCCGCTCGTAGCTCGAGATGAGGGATCCTTTCCCTGCTTCGTCGGAAAGAGTTCCCCGGCGTTCCCGTCGCATCTGGAGAGGAGGCGCTCTCAACAGGAACGGCGAGAGGAACTCAGGGTCGTGCCACCATTCCAAGAGTCCCCCAGATATCTCAGTCCATTCCAGAGGAATGTCTTTTCCCTTCACCGGCTCGTCTTTCACGGCGAGGATGGAATCCCACCAAGGTGGCACGTGGCACAGCCCTGTGGGAAAACCAAGTGGGAAAGCCTCGAGGGAAAGCCTCGAGGGAAAGCCACAGGTCCCTTGATCCACGTGACAGGAAGCGTGACACTACTGCTGCAGCACGGGAGGAAAGCGCACGTGCATGCGCCCACTCGAGACGAGGCCTGACTCCCCTGGGGAGACTCAGAAGCACCCCAAGATCCATGGCAACACTGGAGAGGAATCCTCAGGTTCCGGCCCCGACTCCACACAAGGTCTTAGGCCCCGGCATGGATGGGAGAGGAATCCCGAGAGGGCCCTTAGCAAATCTCATGGGGGACTGGCCTTTCCTGAGGCCACCAGAGCGGGTCCCTGAAGTCCCCGTCGTAACTCGAGAAGACCTGCCGCAACTCGAGAAAATCCAGGAGGTTCTCCCCTGCAGGCGAGATGAGGCCCATTTCCGCTGAGGCGTCTCGAGGCTGATCACACCTCAGCTCTGGAACTTCGAAAGGGTCCTTCACACCCTTGGTGCAAATCAACAAGCTCCCCGACATACCCGTCTCCACTCGAGAGGAAACACGAGGGTCCCGCCCATATCCAGAGGAGCCCCGTTTCCGCCTCGTAGCTCTAGATGAGGGATCCTTTCCCTGCTAGGTCGGGAAAGAGTTCCCGGCTTCCCGACGCATCTCAAGAGGAAGCCCTCTCAACAGGAACGGCGAGAGGAAGTCCAGGGTCGTGCCACCATTCCAAGAGTCCCCGAGATGTCTCAGACCATTCCAGAGGAACCTCTTTTCCCTTCACCGGCGCGTCTTTCACGCCGAGGATCGACTCCACCGAGGTGACACGTGCACAGCCCTGTGGGAAATCCTCGTGGGAAAGCCACAGATCCCTTGATCCAGCTGACAGGAAGCGTGACACTACTGCTGCAGATCGGGAGGAAAGCGTACGTGCATGCCCCCACTTGAGACGAGGTCTGACTCCCATAGGGAGACTCAGAAGCACCCCAAGATCCATGGCAACACTGGAGAGGGATCCTCAGGTTCCAGCCCAGACCCCACACAAGGTTTTAGGCCCCGGCATGGACGGGAGAGGAATCCCGAGATGGCCCCTCGCAACTCGCATGGGGAATGGCCTTTCCTGAGACCACCAGAGCGGGTCCCTGAGGTCCCCGTCGTAACTCGAGAAGACCTGCCCCAACTCGAGAAAATCCAGGAGGTTTTCCCCTCCAGGCGAGATGAGGCCCATTTCCGCTGAGGCGTCTCGAGGCTGATCACACCTCACCTCTGGAACTTCGACAGGGTCCTTCACATCCTTGGTGCAAATCAAGAAGCTCCCCGACATACCCGTCTCCACTCGAGAGGAAACACGAGGGTCCCGCCCACATGCAGAGGAGCCCCGTTACCGCCTCGTAGCTCGAGATGAGGGATCCTTTCCTGACATCGTCGGGAAAAAGTTCCCGGCGTTACCGTCGCATCTCAAGAGCAGACCCTCTCAACAGGAAGGGCGAGAGGAACTCCAGGGTCGTGCCACCATTCCAAGAGTCCCCCAGATGTCTCAGTCCATTCCAGAGGAATGTCTTTTCCCTTCACCGGCTCGTCTTTCACGCCGAGGATCGACTCCTCTGAGGTGGCACGTGGCACAGCCCTGTGGGAAAGCCTCGTCGGAAAGCCTCGAGGGAAAGCCTCGAGGGAAAGCCGCAATCCCTTGATCCACGTGACAGGAAGCGTGACATTATTGCTGCAGCTCGGGAGGAAAGCGCACGTGCATGCCCCAACTCGAAACGAGGCCTGACTCCCCTGGGAAGACTCAGAAGCACCCCAAGATCCATGGCAACACTGGAGAGGAATCCTCAGGTTCTGGCCCCGACTCCACACAAGCTATTAGGACCCGGCATGGACGGGAGAGGAATCCCGAGAGGGCCCCTAGCAACTCGCATGGGGACTGGCCTTTCCTGAGGCCACCAGAGCGGGTCCCTCAGGTACCCGTCGTAACTCGAGAAGACATGCCGCAACTCGAGAAAATCCAGGAGGTTCTCCCCTCCAGGCGAGATGAGGCCCATTTCCGCTGAGGCGTCTCGAGGCTGATCACACCTCACCTCTGGAGCTTCGAAAGGGTCCTTCACACCCTTGGTGCGAGTCAAGTATTTCCCCGACATACCCGTCTCCACTCGAGAGGAAACACGAGGGTCCCGCCCACATCCAGAGGAGCCCCGTTTCCGCCTCGTAGCTCGAGATGAGGGATCCTTTCCCTGCATGGTCGGGAAAGAGTTCCCGGCGTTCCCGTCCCATCTCAAGAGGAAGCCCTCTCAACAGGAAGGGCGAGAGGAACTCCAGGGTCATGCCACCATTCCAGGAGTCCCACAGATGTCTCAGTCCATTCCAGAGGAACCTCTTTTCCCTTCACCGGCTCGTCTTTCATGCCGAGGATCGACTCACACCAAGGTGGCACGTGGCACGGCCCTGTGGGAAAGCCTCGAGGGAAAGCCACAGATCCCTTGATCCACGTGACAGGAAGCGTGACACTACTACTGCAGCTCGGGAGGAAAGTGCACGTGCATGTCCCCACTAGAGACGAGGCCTGACTCCCCTAGGGAGACTCAGAAGCACCCCAAGATCCATGGAAACACTGGAGAGGAATCCTCAGGTTCCGGCCCCTACTCCACACAAGGTCTTAGGCCCTGACATGGACGGGAGAGGAATCCCGAGAGGGCCCCTAGCAACTCGCATGAGGACTGGCCTTTCCTGAGGCCACCAGAGCGGGTCCCTGAGGTCCCCGTCGTAACTCGAGAAGACCTGCCGCAACTCGAGAACTCCAGGAGGTTCCCCCTCCAGGCGAGATGAGGCCCATTTCCGCTGAGGCGTCTCGAGGCTGATCACACCTCACCTCTGGAGCTTAGAAAGGATCCTTCACACCCTAGGTGAAAATCAAGAAGTACCCAGACATACCCGTCTCCACTCGAGAGGAAACACGAGGGTCCAGCCCACATCCAGAGGAGCCCCGTTTCAGCCTCGTAGCTCGAGATGAGGGATCCTTTCCCTGCTTCGTCGAGAAAGAGTTCCCGACGTTCCCGTCACATCTCAACAGGAGGCCCTCTCAACAGGAACGGCGAGAGGAAGTCCAGGGACATGCCACCATTCCAAGAGCCCCCAGATGCCTCAGTCCATTCCAGAGGAACCTCTTTTCCCTTCACCAGCTCGTCTTTCACGCCGAGGATCCACTCACACCATGGTGGCAAGTGGCACAGCCCTGAGGGAAAACCTCGTGGGAAAGCCTCGAGGGAAAACCTCGAGGGAAAGCCACAGATCCCTTGATCCACGTGACAGGAAGCGTGACACTACTGCTGCAGCTCGGGAGGAAAGCGCACGTGCATGCCCCGACTCGAGACGAGGCCTGACTCCCTTGAGGAGACTCAGAAGCACCCCAAGATCCATGGCAACACTGGAGAGGAATCCTCAGGTTCCGGCCCCGACTCCACACAAGGTCTTAGGCCCCGGCATGGAAGGGAGAGGAATCCCGAGAGGGCCCCTAGCAACTCGCATGGGACTGGCCTTTCCGGAGACCACCAGAGCGGGTCCCTGAGGTCCCCGTCGTAACTCGAGAAATCCTGCCGCAACTGGAGAAATCCAGGAGGATCTCCCCTCCAGGCGAGATGAGGCCCATTTCCGCTGAGGCGTCTCGAGGCTGATCACACCTCACCTCTGGAACTTGGAAAGGGTCCTTCACACCCTTGGTGCAAATCAAGAAGTTCCCCGACATACCCGTCTCCACTCGAGAGGAATCACGAGGGTCCCGCCCACATCCAGAGGAGCCCCGTTTCCGCCTCGTAGCTCAAGAAGAGGGATCCTTTCCCTGCTTCGTCGGGAAAGAGTTCCCGGCGTTCCCGTCGCATCTCAAGAGGAGGCCCTCTCAACAGGAACGGTGAGAGGAACTCCAGGGTCGTGCCACCATTCCAAGAGACACCAGATGTCTCAGTCCATTCCAGTGGGAACCTCTCTTCCCTTCACCGGCTCGTCTTTCAGGCCGACGATCGACTCACACCAAGGTGGCACGTGGCACGGCCCTGTGGGAAAGCCTCGTGGGAAAGCCTCGAGGGAAAGCCTCGAGGGAAAGCCACAGATTCCTTGATCCACGTGACAGGAAGCGTGACACTACTGCTGAAGCTCGGGAGAAAACGCACGTGAAAGTCCCCACTAGGGACGAGGCCTGACTCCCCTAGGGAGACTCACAAGCACCCCAAGATCCATGGCAACACTGGAGAGGAATCCTCAGGTTCCGGCCCCGACTCGACACAAGGTCTTAGGCCCCGGCATGGAAGGGAGAGGAATCCCGAGAGGGCCTCTAGCAACTCGCATGGGGACTGGACTTTCCTGAGGCCTCCAGAGCGGGTCCCTGAGGTCCCCGTCGTAACTCGAGAAGACCTGCCGCAACTCGAGGAAATCCAGGAGGTTCTCCCCTCCAGGCGAGATGAGGCCCATTTCCACTGAGGCGTCTCGAGGCTGATCACACCTCACCTCTGGAGCTTCGAAAGGGTCCTTCACACCCTTGGTGCAAATCAAGAAGTTCCCCGACATACCCGTCTCCACTCGAGAGGAAACACGAGGGTCCCGCCCACATCCAGAGGAGCCCCGTTTCCGCCTCGTAGCTCGAGATGAGGGATCCTTTCCCTGCTTCTTCGGGAAAGAGTTCCCGGCGTTCCTGTCGCATCTCAAGAGGAGGCCCTGTCAACAGGAACGGCGAGAGGAACTCCAGGGTCGTGCCACCATTCCAAGAGTCCCCCAGATGTCTCAGTCCATTCCAGAGGAACCTCTTTTCCCTTCACCGGCTCGTCTTTCACGCCGAGGATCGACTCACACCAAGGTCGCACGTGGCACGGCCCTGTGGGAAAACCTCGTTGGAAAGCCAAAAGGGAAAGCCTCGAGGGAAAGCCACAGATCCCTTGATCCACGTGACAGGAAGCGTGACACTACTACTGCAGCTCGGGGGGAAAGCGCACGTGCATGCCCCCACTCGAGACGAGGCCTGACTCCCCTGGGGAGACTCAGAAGCACCCCAAGATCCATGGCAACACTGGAGAGGAATCCTCAGGTTCCGACCCGACTCCACACAATGTCTTAGGCCCCGGCATCGACGGGAGAGGAATCCCGAGAGGGCACCTAGCAATTCGCATGGGGACTGGCCTTTCCTGAGGCCACCAGAGCGGGTCCCTCAGGTCCCCGTCATAACTCGAGAAGACCTGCCGCAACTCGAGAAAATCCAGGAGGTTCTCCCCTCCAGGCGAGATGAGGCCCATTTCCGCTGAGGCGTCTCGAGGCTGATCACACCTCACCTCAGGAACTTCGAAAGGGTCCTTCACACCCATGGTGCAAATCAAGAAGTTCCCCGACATACCCGTCTCCACTCGAGAGGAAACACGAGGGTCCCGCCCACATCCAGAGGAGCCCCGTTTCCGCCTCGTAGCTCGAGATGAGGGATCCTTTCCCTGCTTCGTCGGGAAAGAGTTCCCGGCGATCCCGAAGCATCTAAAGAGGAGGCCCTCTCAACAGGAACGGCGAGTGGGACTGCAGGGTCGTGTCACCATTACAAGAGTCCCCCAGATGTCTCAGTCCATTCCAGAGGAACCTCTTTTCCCTTCACCGGCTCGTCTTTCACGCCGAGGATCGACTCACACCAAGGTAGCACGTGGCATGGCCCTGTGGGAAAGCCTCGTGGGAAAGCCTCGAGGGAAAGCCACAGATCCCTTGATCCACGTGACAGGAAGGGTGACACTACTGCTGCAGCTCGGGAGGAAAGCGCACGTGCATGCCCCCACACGAGACGAGGCCTGACTCCCCTGGGGAGACTCAGAAGCACCCCAAGATCCATGGCAACACTGGACAGGAATCCTCAGGTTCCGGCCCCGACTCCACACAAGGCCTTAGGCCCCGGCATGGATGGGAGAGGAATCCCGAGAGGGCCACTAGCAATTCGCATGGGGACTGGCCTTTCCTGAGGCCACCAGAGCGGGTCCCTGAGGTCCCCGTCGTAACTCGAGAAGACCTGCCGCAACTCGAGAAAATCCAGGAGGTTCTACCCTCCAGGCGAGATGAGGCCCATTTCCGCTGAGGCGTCTCGAGGCTGATCACACCTCAACTCTGGAACTTCGAAAGGGTCCTTCACACCCTTGGTGCAAATCAAGAAGCTCCCCGACATACCCGTCTCCACTCGACAGGAAACACGAGGGTCCCGCCCACATCCAGAGGAGCCCCGTCTCCGCCTCGTAGCTCGAGATGAGGGATCCTTTCCCTGCTTCGTCGGGAAAGAGTTCCCGGGGTTCCCGTCGCATCTGGAGAGGAGGCGCTCTCAACAGGAACGACAGAGGAACTCCAGGGTCATGCCACCATTCCAAGAGTCCCCCAGATGTCTCAGTCCATTCCAGAGGAACCTCTTTTCCCTTCACCGGCTCGTCTTTCACGCCGAGGATCGACTCACACCAAGGTGGCACGTGCCACGGCCCTGTGGGAAAGCCTCGTGGGAAAGCCTCGATGGAAAGCCTCGAGGGAAAGCCACAGATCCCTTGATCCACGTGACAGGAAGCGTGACACGACTGCTGCAGCTCGTGAGGAAAGCGCACATGCATGTCCCCACACGAGACGAGGCCTGACTCCCCTGGGGAGACTCAGAAGCACCCCAAGATCCATGGCAACACTGGAGAGGAATCCTCAGGTTCCGGCCCCGACTCCACACAAGGTCTTAGGCCCTGGCATGTACGGGAGAGGAATCCCGAGGTGGCCCCTAGCAACTCGCATGGGGACTGGACTTTCCTGAGGCCAGCAGAGCCGGTCCCTGAGGTACCCGTCGAAACTCGAGAAGACCTGCCGCAACTCGAGAAAATCCAGGAAGTTCACCCTTCCAGGCCTATGAGGCCCATTTCCGCTGAGGCGTCTCGAGGCTGATCACACCTCACCTCTGGAACTTGGAAAGGGTCCTTCACACCCTTGGTGCAAATCAAGAAGCTCACCGACATACCCGTCTCCACTCGACAGGAATCACGAGGGTCCCGCCCACATCCAGAGGAGACCCGTTTCCGCCTTGTAGCTCGAGATGAGGGATCCTTTCCCTGCTTCGTCTGGAATGAGTTTCCGGCGTTCCCGTCGCATCTCAAGAGGAGGCCCTCTCAACAGGAACGGCGAGAGGAATTCCAGGTCGTGCCACCATTCCAAGAGTCCCCGAGATGTCTCAGACCATTCCAGAGGAACCTCTTTTCCCTTCACCGGCGTGTCTTTCACGCCGAGGATCGACTCCACCGAGGTGACACGTGGCACAGCCCTGTGGGAAAGCCTCGTGGGAAAGCCACAGATCCCTTGATCCACGTGACAGGAAGCGTGACACTACTGCTGCAGATCGGGAGGAAAGCGTACGTGCATGCCCCCACTTGAGACGAGGTCTGACTCCCATAGGGAGACTCAGAAGCACCCCAAGATCCATGGCAACACTGGAGAGGGATCCTCAGGTTCCAGCCCAGACCCCACACAAGGTTTTAGGCCCCGGCATGGACGGGAGAGGAATCCCGAGATGGCCCCTCGCAACTCGCATGGGGAATGGCCTTTCCTGAGACCACCAGAGCGGGTCCCTGAGGTCCCCGTCGTAACTCGAGAAGACCTGCCCCAACTCGAGAAAATCCAGGAGGTTTTCCCCTCCAGGCGAGATGAGGCCCATTTCCGCTGAGGCGTCTCGAGGCTGATCACACCTCACCTCTGGAACTTCGAAAGGGTCCTTCACATCCTTGGTGCAAATCAAGAAGCTCCCCGACATACCCGTCTCCACTCGAGAGGAAACACGAGGGTCCCGCCCACATGCAGAGGAGCCCCGTTACCGCCTCGTAGCTCGAGATGAGGGATCCTTTCCTGACATCGTCGGGAAAAAGTTCCCGGCGTTACCGTCGCATCTCAAGAGCAGACCCTCTCAACAGGAAGGGCGAGAGGAACTCCAGGGTCGTGCCACCATTCCAAGAGTCCCCCAGATGTCTCAGTCCATTCCAGAGGAATGTCTTTTCCCTTCACCGGCTCGTCTTTCACGCCGAGGATCGACTCCTCTGAGGTGGCACGTGGTACAGCCCTGTGGGAAAGCCTCGAGGGAAAGCCACAGATGCCTTGATCCACGTGACAGAAGGCGTGACACTGCTGCTGCAGCTCGGGAGGAAAGCGCACGTGCATGCCCCAACTCGAAACGAGGCCTGACTCCCCTGGGAAGACTCAGAAGCACCCCAAGATCCATGGCAACACTGGAGAGGATTCCTCAGGTTCTGGCCCCGACTCCACACAAGCTATTAGGACCCGGCATGGACGGGAGAGGAATCCCGAGAGGGCCCCTAGCAACTCGCATGGGGACTGGCCTTTCCTGAGGCCACCAGAGCGGGTCCCTCAGGTACCCGTCGTAACTCGAGAAGACCTGCCGCAACTCGAGAAAATCCAGGAGGTTCTCCCCTCCATGCGAGATGAGGCCCATTTCCGCTGAGGCGTCTCGAGGCTGATCACACCTCACCTCTGGAGCTTCGAAAGGGTCCTTCACACCCTTGGTGCGAGTCAAGTATTTCCCCGACATACCCGTCTCCACTCGAGAGGAAACACGAGGGTCCCGCCCACATCCAGAGGAGCCCCGTTTCCGCCTCGTACCTCGAGATGAGGGATCCTTTCCCTGCTTGGTCGGGAAAGAGTTCCCGGCGTTCCCGTCCCATCTCAAGAGGAGGCCCTCTCAACAGGAAGGGCGAGAGGAACTCCAGGGTCATGCCACCATTCCAGGAGTCCCACAGATGTCTCAGTCCATTCCAGAGGAACCTCTTTTCCCTTCACCGGCTCGTCTTTCATGCCGAGGATCGACTCACACCAAGGTGGCACGTGGCACGGCCCTGTGGGAAAGCCTCGAGGGAAAGCCACAGATCCCTTGATCCACGTGACAGGAAGCGTGACACTACTACTGCAGCTCGGGAGGAAAGTGCACGTGCATGTCCCCACTAGAGACGAGGCCTGACTCCCCTAGGGAGACTCAGAAGCACCCCAAGATCCATGGAAACACTGGAGAGGAATCCTCAGGTTCCGGCCCCTACTCCACACAAGGTCTTAGGCCCTGACATGGACGGGAGAGGAATCCCGAGAGGGCCCCTAGCAACTCGCATGGGGACTGGCCTTTCCTGAGGCCACCAGAGCGGGTCCCTGAGGTCCCCGTCGTAACTTGAGAAGACCTGCCGCAACTCGAGAACTCCAGGAGGTTCCCCCTCCAGGCGAGATGAGGCCCATTTCCGCTGAGGCGTCTCGAGGCTGATCACACCTCACCTCTGGAGCTTAGAAAGGATCCTTCACACCCTAGGTGAAAATCAAGAAGTACCCAGACATACCCGTCTCCACTCGAGAGGAAACACGAGGGTCCAGCCCACATCCAGAGGAACCCCGTTTCCGCCTCGTAGCTCGAGATGAGGGATCCTTTCCCTGCTTCGTCGAGAAAGAGTTCCCGACGTTCCCGTCGCATCTCAACAGGAGGCCCTCTCAACAGGAACGGCGAGAGGAAGTCCAGGGACATGCCACCATTCCAAGAGCCCCCAGATGCCTCAGTCCATTCCAGAGGAACCTCTTTTCCCTTCACCGGCTCGTCTTTCACGCCGAGGATCCACTCACACCATGGTGGCCAGTGGCACAGCCCTGAGGGAAAACCTCGTGGGAAAGCCTCGAGGGAAAACCTCGAGGGAAAGCCACAGATCCCTTGATCCACGTGACAGGAAGCGTGACACTACTGCTGCAGCTCGGGAGGAAAGCGCACGTGCATGCCCCGACTCGAGACGAGGCCTGACTCCCTTGAGGAGACTCAGAAGCACCCCAAGATCCATGGCAACACTGGAGAGGAATCCTCAGGTTCCGGCCCCGACTCCACACAAGGTCTTAGGCCCCGGCATGGAAGGGAGAGGAATCCCGAGAGGGCCCCTAGCAACTCGCATGGGGACTGGCCTTTACTGAGGCCACCAGCGCGGGTCCCTGAGGTCCCCGTCGTAACTCGCGAGACCTGCCGCAACTCGAGAAACTCCAGGAGGTTCTCCCCTCCAGGCGAGATGAGGCCCATTTCCGCTGAGGCGTCTCGAAGCTGATCACACCTCACCGCTGGAAATTCGAAAGGGTCCTTCACACCCTTGGTGCAAATCAAGAAGTTCCCCGACATACCCGTCTCCACTCGAGAGGAAACACGAGGGTCCCGCCCACATCCAGAGGAGTTCCGTTTCCGCCTCGTAGCTCGAGATGAGGGATCCTTTCCCTGCTTCGTCGGGCAAGAGTTCCCGGCGATCCCGTAGCATCTCAAGAGGAGGCCCTCTCAACAGGAACGGCGAGTGGGACTGCAGGGTAGTGTCACCATTACAAGAGTCCCCCAGATGTCTCAGTCCATTCCAGAGGAACCTCTTTTCTTATTCACTGGCTCGTCTCTCACGCCGAGGATCGACTCACACCAAGATAGCACGTTGCACGGCCCTGTGGGAAAGCCTCGTGGGAAAGCCTCGAGGGAAAGCCACAGATCCCTTGATCCACGTGACAGGAAGGGTGACACTACTGCTGCAGCTCGGGAGGAAAGCGCACGTGCATGCCCCCACACGAGACGAGGCCTGACTCCCCTGGGGAGACTCAGAAGCACCCCAAGATCCATGGCAACACTGGAGAGGAATCCTCAGGTTCCGGCCCCGACTCCACACAAGGACTGAGGCCCCGGCATGGACGGGAGAGGAATCCTGAGAGGCCCCCTAGCAACTCGCATGGGGACTGGCCTTTCCTGAGGCCACCAGAGCGGGTCCCTGAGGTCCCCGTCGTAACACGAGAAGACCTGCCGCAACTCGAGAAAATCCAGGAGGTTCTCCCCTCCAGGCGAGATGAGGCCCATTTCTGCTGAGGCGTCTCGAGGCTGATCACATCTCACCTCTGGAACTTCGAAAGGCTCCTTCACACCCTTGGTGCAAATCAAGAAGTTCCCCGACAGAGCCGTCTCCACTCGAGAGGAATCACGAGGGTCCCGCCCACATCCAGAGGAGCCCCGTTTCCGCCTCGTAGCTCGAGATGAGGGATCCTTTCACTGCTTCGTCGGGAAAGAGTTCCCGGCGTTCCCGTCGCATCTCAAGAGGAGGCCCTCTCAACAGGAACGGCGAGAGGAACTCCAGGGTCGTGCCACCATTCCAAGAGTCCCCCAGATGTCTCAGTCCATTCCAGAGGAACCTCTTTTCCCTTCACCGGCTCGTCTTTCACGCCGAGGATCGACTCACACCAAGGTGGCACGTGGCACAGCCCTGTGGGAAAGCCTCGTGGGAAAGCCTGGAGGGACAGCCTCGAGGGAAAGCCACAGATCCCTTGATCCACGTGACAGGAAGCGTGACACTACTGCTGCAGCTCGGGAGGGAAGCGCACGTGCATGCCCCCACTCGAGACGAGGCCTGACTCCCCTGGGGAGACTCAGAAGCACCCCAAGATCCATGGCAACCCTGGACAGGAATCCTCAGGTTCCGGCCCCGACTCCACACAAGGACTGAGGCCCCGGCATGGACAGGAGAGGAATCCCGAGAGGTCCCCTAGCAACTCGCATGGGGACTGGCCTTTCCTGAGGCCACCAGAGCGGGTCCCTGAGGTCCCCGTCGTAACTCGAGAAGACCTGCCGCAACTCGAGAAAATCCAGGAGGTTCTCCCCTCCAGGCGAGATGAGGCCCATTTCCGCTGAGGCGTCTCGAGGCAGATCACACCTCCCCTCTGGAACTTCGAAAGGGTCCTTCACACCCTTGGTGCAAATACAGAAGTTCCCCGACATACCCGTCTCCACTCGAGAGGAATCACGAGGGTCCCGCCCACATCCAGAGGAGCCCCGTTTCCGCCTCGTAGCTCGAGATGAGGGATCCTTTCCCTGCTTCGTCGGGAAAGAGTTCCCGGCGTTCCCGTCGCATCTCAAGAGGAGGCCCTCTCAACAGGAACGGCGAGAGGAACTCCAGGGTCGTGCCACCATTCCAAGAGTCCCCCAGATGTCTCAGTCCATTCCAGAGGAACCACTTTTCCCTTCACCGGCTCGTCTTTCACGCCGAGGATCGACTCACACCAAGGTGGCACGTTGCACAGCCCTGTGGGAAAGCCTCGTGGGAAAGCCTCGAGGGACAGCCTCGAGGGAAAGCCACAGATCCCTTGATCCACGTGACAGGAAGCGTGACACTACTGCTGCAGCTCGGGAGGAAGCGCACGTGGATGCCCCCACTCGATACGAGGCCTGACTCCCCTGGTGAGACTCAGAAGCACCCCAAGATGCATAGCAACACTGGAGAGGAATCCTCAGGTTCCAGCACCAACTCCACACAAGGTCTTAGGTCCCGGCATGGACGGGAGAGGAATCCCGAGAGGGTCCCTAGCAACTCGCATGGGGACTGGCCTTTCCTGAGGCCACCAGAGCTGGTCCCTGAGGTCCCCGTCCTAACTCGAGAAGACCTGCCGCAACTCGAGAAATCCAGGAGGATCTCCCCTCCAGGCGAGATGAGGCCCATTTCCGCTGAGGCGTCTCGAGGCTGATCACACCTCACCGCTGGAACTTCGAAAGGGTCCTTCACACCCCTGGTGCAAATCAAGAAGTTCCCCGACATACCCGTCTCCACTCGAGAGGAAACACGAGGGTCCCGCCCACATCCAGAGGAGTTCCGTTTCTGCCTCGTAGCTCGAGATGAGGGATCCTATCCCTGCTTCCTCGGGCAAGAGTTCCCGTCGATTCCGTAGCATCTCACGAGGAGGCCCTCTCAACAGGAACGGCGAGTGGGACTGCAGGGTCGTGTCACCATTACAAGAGTCCCCCAGATGTCTCAGTCCATTCCAGAGGAACCTCTTTCTTATTCACTGGCTCGTCTTTCACGCCGAGGATCGACTCACAGCAAGGTAGCACGTGGCACGGCCCTGTGGGAAAGCCTCGTGGGAAAGCCTCGAGGGAAAGCCACAGATCCCTTGATCCACGTGACAGGAAGGGTGACACTACTGCTGCAGCTCGGGAGGAAAGCGCACGTGCATGCCCCCACACGAGACGAGGCCTGACTCCCCTGGGGAGACTCAGAAGCACCCCAAGATCCATGGCAACACTGGAGAGGAATGCTCAGGTTCCGGCCCCGACTCCACACAAGGTCTTATGCCCCGGCATGTACGGGAGAGGAATCCCGAGGTGGCCCCTAGCAACTCGCATGGGGACTGGCCTTTCCTGAGGCCACCAGAGCGGGTCCCTGAGGTCCCCATCGTTACTCGAGAAGACCTGCCGCAACTCGAGAAAATCCAGGAGGTTCTACCCTCCAGGCGAGATGAGGCCCATTTCCGGTGAGGCGTCTCGAGGCTGATCACACCCCAACTCTAGAACTTCGAAAGGATCCTTCACACCCTTGGTGCAAATCAAGAAGCTCACCGACATACCCGTCTCCACTCGACAGGAAACACGAGGGTCCCGCCCACATCCAGAGGAGACCCGTTTCCGCCTCATAGCTCGAGATGAGGGATCCTTTCCCTGCTTCGTCCGGAATGAGTTTCCGGCGTTCCCGTCGCATCTCAAGAGGGGGCCCTCTCAACAGGAACGGCGAGAGGAACTTCAGGGTCGTGCCACCATTCCAAGAGTCCCCCAGATGTCTCAGTCCATTCCAGAGGAACCTCTTTTCCCTTCACTGGCTCGTCTTTCACGCCGAGGATCGACTCACACCAAGGTGGCACGTGGCACGGCCCTGTGGGAAAGCCTCGTGGGAAAGCCTCGATGGAAAGCCTCGAGGGAAAGCCACAGATGCCTTGATCCACGTGACAGAAGGCGTGACACTGCTGCTGCAGCTCGGGAGGAAAGCGTACGTGCATGCCCCCACTCGAGACGAGTCCTGACTCCCCTGGGGAGACTCAGAAGCACCCCAAGATTCATGGCAACACTGGAGAGGAATCCTCAGGTTCCGGCCCCAACTCCACACAAAGTCTTAGGCCCTGGCATGTACGGGAGAGGAATCCCGAGGTGGCCCCTAGCAACTCGCATGGGGACTGGACTTTCCTGAGGCCAGGAGAGCCGGTCCCTGAGGTACCCGTCGAAACTCGAGAAGACCTGCCGCAACTCGAGAAAATCCAGGAAATTCACCCTTCCAGGCGGATGAGGCCCATTTCCGCTGAAGCGTCTCGAGGCTGATCACACCTGACCTCTGGAACTTCGAAAGGGTCCTTCACACCCTTGGTGCAAATCAAGAAGCTCACCGACATACCCGTCTCCACTCGACAGGAATCACGAGGGTCCCGCCCACATCCAGAGGAGACCCGTTTCCGCCTCGTAGCTCGAGATGAGGGATCCTTTCCCTGCTTCGTCCGGAATTAGTTTCCGGCGTTCCCGTCGCATCTCAAGAGGAGGCCCTCTCAACAGGAACGGCGAGAGGAACTCCAGGGTCGTGCCACCATTCCAAGAGTCCCCCAGATATCTCAGTCCATTCCAGAGGAATGTCTTTTCCCTTCACCGGCACGTCTTTCACGGCGAGGATCGAATCCCACCAAGATGGCACGTGGTACAGCCCTGTGGGAAAACCAAGTGGGAAAGCCTCGAGGGAAAGCCTCGAGGGAAAGCCACAGGTCCCTTGATCCACGTGACAAGAAGCGTGACACTACTGCTGCAGCACGGGAGGAAAGCGCACGTGCATGCGCCCACTCGAGACGAGGCCTGACTCCCCTGGGGAGATTCAGAAGCACCCCAAGATCCATGGCAACACTGGAGAGGAATCCTCAGGTTCCGGCCCCGACTCCACACAAGGTCTTAGGCCTCGGCATGTACGGGAGAGGAATCCCGAGGTGGCCCCTAGCAACTCGCATGGTGACTGGCCTTTCCTGAGGCCACCAGAGCGGGTCCCTGAGGTCCCCGTCGTAACTCGAGAAGACCTGCCGCAACTCGAGAAAATCGAGGAAGTTCTCCCTTCCAGGCGAGATGAGGCCCATTTCTTCTGAGGCGTCTCGAGGCTGATCACACCTCACCTCTGGAACTTCAAAAGGGTCCTTCACACCCTTGGTGCAAAACAAGAAGTTCCCCCACATACCCGTCTCCACTCAAGAGGCAACACGTGGGTCCCGCCCACATTCAGAGGAGCCACGTTCCCATCTCGTAGCTCGTGATGAGGGATCCTTTCCCTGCTTCGTCGGGATAGAGTTCCCGGCGTTCCCGTCGCATCTCAAGAGGAAGCCCTCTCAACAGGAACGGCGAGAGGAAGTCCAGGGTCGTGCCACCATTCCAAGAGTCCCCGAGATGTCTCAGACCATTCCAGAGGAACCTCTTTTCCCTTCACCGGCGCGTCTTTCACGCCGAGGATCGACTCCACCGAGGTGGCACGTGGCACAGCCCTGTGGGAAAGCCTCGTGGGAAAGCCACAGATCCCTTGATCCACGTGACAGGAAGCGTGACACTACTCCTGCAGCACGGGAGGAAAGCGCACGTGCATGTCCCCACTCGAGACGAGGCCTGACTCCCCTGGGGAGACTCAGAAGCACCCCAAGATCCATGGCAACAATGGAGAGGAATCCTCAGGTTCCGGCCCCGACTCCACACAAGGTCTTAGGCCCGGGCATGGATGGGAGAGGAATCCCGAGTTGCCCCCTAGCAACTCGCATGGGGACTGTTCTTTCCTGAGGCCACCAGAGCGGGTCCCTGATGTCCCCGTCGTAACTCGAGAAGACCTGGCGCAACTCGAGAAAATCCAGGAGGTTCTCCCATCCAGGCGAGATGAGGCCCATTTCCGCTGAGGCGTCTCGAGGCTGATCACACCTCAACTCTGGAACTTCGAAAGGGTCCTTCACACCCATGGTGCAAATCAAGAAGTTCCCCGAAATACCCGTCTCCACTCGAGAGGAAACACGAGGGTCCCGCCCACATCCAGAGGAGCCCCGTTTGCGCCTCTTAGCTCGAGATGAGGGATCCTTTCCCTGCTTCGGCGAGAAAGAGTTCCCGGCGTTCCCGTCGCATCTCAAGAGGAGGCCCTCTCAACAGGAACGGCGAGAGGAACTCCAGGGTCGTGTCAGCATTCCAAGAGTCCCCCAGATGTCTCAGTCCATTCCAGAGGAACCTATTTTCCCTTCACCGGCTCGTCTTTCACGCCGAGGATCGACTCACACCAAGGTGGCACGTGGCACGGCCCTTTGGAAAGCCTCGTGGGAAAGCCTCGAGGGAAAGCCTCGAGGGAAAGCCACAGATCCCTTGATCCACGTGACAGGAAGCGTGACACTACTGCTGCAGCTCGGGAGGAAAGCGCACGTGCATGCCCCCACTCGAGACGAGGCCTGACTCCCCTGGGGAGACTCAGAAGCACCCCAAGATCCATGGCAACACTGGAGAGGAATCCTCAGGTTCCGGCCCCGACTCCAAACAAGGTCTTAGGCCCCGGCATGGACGGGAGAGGAATCCCGAGAGGGCCCCTAGCAACTCGCATGGGGACTGCCTTTCCTGAGGCCACCAGCGCGGGTCCCTGAGGTCCCCGTCGTAACTCGCGAAGACCTGCCTCAACTCGAGAAATTCCAGGAGGTTCTCCCCTCCAGGCGAGATGAGGCCCATTTCCGCTGAGGCGTCTCGAGGCTGATCACACCTCACCTCTGGAACTTCGAAAGGGTTCTTCACACCCTTAGTGCAAATCAAGAAGTTCCCCGACATACCCGTCTCCTCTCGAGAGGAAACACGTATGTCCCGCCCACATCCAGAGGAGCCCCGTTTCCGCCTCGTAGCTCGAGATGAGGGATCCTTTCCCTGCTTCGTCGGGAAAGAGTTCCCGGCGTTCCCGTCGCATCTCAAGAGGAGGCCCTCTCAACAGGAACGGCGAGAGGAACTCCAGGATCGTGCCACCATTCCAAGAGTCCCCCAGATGTCTCAGTCCATTACAGAGGAACCTCTTTTCCCTTCACCGGCTCGTCTTTCACGCCGAGGATCGACTCACACCAAGGTGGCACGTGGCACGGCCCTGTGGGAAAGCCTCGTGGGAAAGCTTCGATGGAAAGCCTCGAGGGAAAGCCACAGATCCCTTGATCCACGTGACAGGAAGCGTGACACTACTCCTGCAGCACGGGAGGAAAGCGCACATGCATGTTCCCACTCGAGACGAGGTCTGACTCCCCTGGGGAGACTCAGAAGCACCCCAAGATCCATGGCAACACTGGAGAGGAATCCTCAGGTTCCGACCCCGACTCCAGACAAGGTCTTAGGCCCCGGCATGGACGGGAGAGGAATCCCGAGTGGGCCCCTAGCAACTCGCAAGGGGACTGGCCTTTCCTGAGGCCACCAGAGCGGGTCCCTGAGGTCGCCGTCGTAACTCGAGAAGACCTGCCGCAACTCGAGAAAATCGAGGAAGTTCTCCCTTCCAGGCGAGATGAGGCCCATATCCGCTGAGGCGTCTCGAGGCTGATCACACCTCACCTCTGGAACTTCAAAAGGGTCCTTCACAGCCTTGTCGGCAATCAAGAAGTTCCCCGACATACCCGTCTCCACTCGAGAAGTAACACGAGGGCCCCGCCCACATCCAGAGGAGCCCCGATTCCACCTCGTAGCTCGAGATGAGGGATCCTTTCCCTGCTTCGTCTGGAAAGAGTTCCCGGCGTTCCCGTCGCATCTCAAGAGGAGTCCTTCTCAACAAGAACGGCGAGAGGAACTCCAGGGTCGTGTCACCATTCCAAGAGTCCCCCAGGTGTCTCAGTCCATTCCAGAGGAACCTCTTTTCCCTTCACCGCCTCGTCTTTCACGCCGAGAATCGACTCACACCAAGGTGGCACGTGGCACGGCCCTGTGGGAAATCCTCGTGGAAAAGCCTCGAGGGAAAGCCTCGAGGGAAAGCCACAGATCCCTTGATCCGCGTGACAGGAAGCGTGACACGACTCCTGCAGCTCGGGAGGAAAGCGCACGTGCATGTCGCCACTCGAGACGAGGCCTGACTCCCCTGGGGAGACTCAGAAGCACCCCAAGATCCATGGCAACACTGGAGAGGGATCCTCAGGTTCCAGCCCAGACCCCACACAAGGTTTTAGGCCCCGGCATGGACGGGAGAGGAATCCTGAGAGGCCCCCTAGCAACTCGCATGGGGACTGGCCTTTCCTGAGGCCACCAGAGCGGGTCCCTGAGGTCCCCGTCGTAACACGAGAAGACCTGCCGCAACTCGAGAAAATCCAGGAGGTTCTCCCCTCCAGGCGAGATGAGGCCCATTTCTGCTGAGGCGTCTCGAGGCTGATCACATCTCACCTCTGGAACTTCGAAAGGCTCCTTCACACCCTTGGTGCAAATCAAGAAGTTCCCCGACAGAGCCGTCTCCACTCGAGAGGAATCACGAGGGTCCCGCCCACATCCAGAGGAGCCCCGTTTCCGCCTCGTAGCTCGAGATGAGGGATCCTTTCACTGCTTCGTCGGGAAAGAGTTCCCGGCGTTCCCGTCGCATCTCAAGAGGAGGCCCTCTCAACAGGAACGGCGAGAGGAACTCCAGGGTCGTGCCACCATTCCAAGAGTCCCCCAGATGTCTCAGTCCATTCCAGAGGAACCTCTTTTCCCTTCACCGGCTCGTCTTTCACGCCGAGGATCGACTCACACCAAGGTGGCACGTGGCACAGCCCTGTGGGAAAGCCTCGTGGGAAAGCCTGGAGGGACAGCCTCGAGGGAAAGCCACAGATCCCTTGATCCACGTGACAGGAAGCGTGACACTACTGCTGCAGCTCGGGAGGGAAGCGCACGTGCATGCCCCCACTCGAGACGAGGCCTGACTCCCCTGGGGAGACTCAGAAGCACCCCAAGATCCATGGCAACCCTGGACAGGAATCCTCAGGTTCCGGCCCCGACTCCACACAAGGACTGAGGCCCCGGCATGGACAGGAGAGGAATCCCGAGAGGTCCCCTAGCAACTCGCATGGGGACTGGCCTTTCCTGAGGCCACCAGAGCGGGTCCCTGAGGTCCCGGTCGTAACTCGAGAAGACCTGCCGCAACTCGAGAAAATCCAGGAGGTTCTCCCCTCCAGGCGAGATGAGGCCCATTTCCGCTGAGGCGTCTCGAGGCAGATCACACCTCCCCTCTGGAACTTCGAAAGGGTCCTTCACACCCTTGGTGCAAATACAGAAGTTCCCCGACATACCCGTCTCCACTCGAGAGGAATCACGAGGGTCCCGCCCACATCCAGAGGAGCCCCGTTTCCGCCTCGTAGCTCGAGATGAGGGATCCTTTCCCTGCTTCGTCGGGAAAGAGTTCCCGGCGTTCCCGTCGCATCTCAAGAGGAGGCCCTCTCAACAGGAACGGCGAGAGGAACTCCAGGGTCGTGCCACCATTCCAAGAGTCCCCCAGATGTCTCAGTCCATTCCAGAGGAACCACTTTTCCCTTCACCGGCTCGTCTTTCACGCCGAGGATCGACTCACACCAAGGTGGCACGTTGCACAGCCCTGTGGGAAAGCCTCGTGGGAAAGCCTCGAGGGACAGCCTCGAGGGAAAGCCACAGATCCCTTGATCCACGTGACAGGAAGCGTGACACTACTGCTGCAGCTCGGGAGGAAGCGCACGTGGATGCCCCCACTCGATACGAGGCCTGACTCCCCTGGTGAGACTCAGAAGCACCCCAAGATGCATAGCAACACTGGAGAGGAATCCTCAGGTTCCAGCACCAACTCCACACAAGGTCTTAGGTCCCGGCATGGACGGGAGAGGAATCCCGAGAGGGTCCCTAGCAACTCGCATGGGGACTGGCCTTTCCTGAGGCCACCAGAGCGGGTCCCTGAGGTCCCCGTCCTAACTCGAGAAGACCTGCCGCAACTCGAGAAAATCCAGGACGTTCTCCCCACCAGGCGAGATGAGGCCCATTTCCGCTGAGGCGTCTCGAGGCTGATCACACCTCACCGCTGGAACTTCGAAAGGGTCCTTCACACCCCTGGTGCAAATCAAGAAGTTCCCCGACATACCCGTCTCCACTCGAGAGGAAACACGAGGGTCCCGCCCACATCCAGAGGAGTTCCGTTTCTGCCTCGTAGCTCGAGATGAGGGATCCTATCCCTGCTTCCTCGGGCAAGAGTTCCCGTCGATTCCGTAGCATCTCACGAGGAGGCCCTCTCAACAGGAACGGCGAGTGGGACTGCAGGGTCGTGTCACCATTACAAGAGTCCCCCAGATGTCTCAGTCCATTCCAGAGGAACCTCTTTTCCCTTCACTGGCTCGTCTTTCACGCCGAGGATCGACTCACACCAAGGTGGCACGTGGCACGGCCCTGTGGGAAAGCCTCGTGGGAAAGCCTCGATGGAAAGCCTCGAGGGAAAGCCACAGATGCCTTGATCCACGTGACAGAAGGCGTGACACTGCTGCTGCAGCTCGGGAGGAAAGCGTACGTGCATGCCCCCACTCGAGACGAGTCCTGACTCCCCTGGGGAGACTCAGAAGCACCCCAAGATTCATGGCAACACTGGAGAGGAATCCTCAGGTTCCGGCCCCAACTCCACACAAAGTCTTAGGCCCTGGCATGTACGGGAGAGGAATCCCGAGGTGGCCCCTAGCAACTCGCATGGGGACTGGACTTTCCTGAGGCCAGGAGAGCCGGTCCCTGAGGTACCCGTCGAAACTCGAGAAGACCTGCCGCAACTCGAGAAAATCCAGGAAATTCACCCTTCCAGGCGGATGAGGCCCATTTCCGCTGAAGCGTCTCGAGGCTGATCACACCTGACCTCTGGAACTTCGAAAGGGTCCTTCACACCCTTGGTGCAAATCAAGAAGCTCACCGACATACCCGTCTCCACTCGACAGGAATCACGAGGGTCCCGCCCACATCCAGAGGAGACCCGTTTCCGCCTCGTAGCTCGAGATGAGGGATCCTTTCCCTGCTTCGTCCGGAATGAGTTTCCGGCGTTCCCGTCGCATCTCAAGAGGAGGCCCTCTCAACAGGAACGGCGAGAGGAACTCCAGGGTCGTGCCACCATTCCAAGAGTCCCCCAGATATCTCAGTCCATTCCAGAGGAATGTCTTTTCCCTTCACCGGCACGTCTTTCACGGCGAGGATCGAATCCCACCAAGATGGCACGTGGTACAGCCCTGTGGGAAAACCAAGTGGGAAAGCCTCGAGGGAAAGCCTCGAGGGAAAGCCACAGGTCCCTTGATCCACGTGACAAGAAGCGTGACACTACTGCTGCAGCACGGGAGGAAAGCGCACGTGCATGCGCCCACTCGAGACGAGGCCTGACTCCCCTGGGGAGATTCAGAAGCACCCCAAGATCCATGGCAACACTGGAGAGGAATCCTCAGGTTCCGGCCCCGACTCAACACAAGGTCTTAGGCCTCGGCATGTACGGGAGAGGAATCCCGAGGTGGCCCCTAGCAACTCGCATGGTGACTGGCCTTTCCTGAGGCCACCAGAGCGGGTCCCTGAGGTCCCCGTCGTAACTCGAGAAGACCTGCCGCAACTCGAGAAAATCGAGGAAGTTCTCCCTTCCAGGCGAGATGAGGCCCATTTCTTCTGAGGCGTCTCGAGGCTGATCACACCTCACCTCTGGAACTTCAAAAGGGTCCTTCACACCCTTGGTGCAAAACAAGAAGTTCCCCCACATACCCGTCTCCACTCAAGAGGCAACACGTGGGTCCCGCCCACATTCAGAGGAGCCACGTTCCCATCTCGTAGCTCGTGATGAGGGATCCTTTCCCTGCTTCGTCGGGATAGAGTTCCCGGCGTTCCCGTCGCATCTCAAGAGGAAGCCCTCTCAACAGGAACGGCGAGAGGAAGTCCAGGGTCGTGCCACCATTCCAAGAGTCCCCGAGATGTCTCAGACCATTCCAGAGGAACCTCTTTTCCCTTCACCGGCGCGTCTTTCACGCCGAGGATCGACTCCACCGAGGTGGCACGTGGCACAGCCCTGTGGGAAAGCCTCGTGGGAAAGCCACAGATCCCTTGATCCACGTGACAGGAAGCGTGACACTACTCCTGCAGCACGGGAGGAAAGCGCACGTGCATGTCCCCACTCGAGACGAGGCCTGACTCCCCTGGGGAGACTCAGAAGCACCCCAAGATCCATGGCAACAATGGAGAGGAATCCTCAGGTTCCGGCCCCGACTCCACACAAGGTCTTAGGCCCGGGCATGGATGGGAGAGGAATCCCGAGTTGCCCCCTAGCAACTCGCATGGGGACTGTTCTTTCCTGAGGCCACCAGAGCGGGTCCCTGATGTCCCCGTCGTAACTCGAGAAGACCTGGCGCAACTCGAGAAAATCCAGGAGGTTCTCCCATCCAGGCGAGATGAGGCCCATTTCCGCTGAGGCGTCTCGAGGCTGATCACACCTCAACTCTGGAACTTCGAAAGGGTCCTTCACACCCATGGTGCAAATCAAGAAGTTCCCCGAAATACCCGTCTCCACTCGAGAGGAAACACGAGGGTCCCGCCCACATCCAGAGGAGCCCCGTTTGCGCCTCTTAGCTCGAGATGAGGGATCCTTTCCCTGCTTCGGCGAGAAAGAGTTCCCGGCGTTCCCGTCGCATCTCAAGAGGAGGCCCTCTCAACAGGAACGGCGAGAGGAACTCCAGGGTCGTGTCAGCATTCCAAGAGTCCCCCAGATGTCTCAGTCCATTCCAGAGGAACCTATTTTCCCTTCACCGGCTCGTCTTTCACGCCGAGGATCGACTCACACCAAGGTGGCACGTGGCACGGCCCTTTGGAAAGCCTCGTGGGAAAGCCTCGAGGGAAAGCCTCGAGGGAAAGCCACAGATCCCTTGATCCACGTGACAGGAAGCGTGACACTACTGCTGCAGCTCGGGAGGAAAGCGCACGTGCATGCCCCCACTCGAGACGAGGCCTGACTCCCCTGGGGAGACTCAGAAGCACCCCAAGATCCATGGCAACACTGGAGAGGAATCCTCAGGTTCCGGCCCCGACTCCAAACAAGGTCTTAGGCCCCGGCATGGACGGGAGAGGAATCCCGAGAGGGCCCCTAGCAACTCGCATGGGGACTGCCTTTCCTGAGGCCACCAGCGCGGGTCCCTGAGGTCCCCGTCGTAACTCGCGAAGACCTGCCTCAACTCGAGAAATTCCAGGAGGTTCTCCCCTCCAGGCGAGATGAGGCCCATTTCCGCTGAGGCGTCTCGAGGCTGATCACACCTCACCTCTGGAACTTCGAAAGGGTTCTTCACACCCTTAGTGCAAATCAAGAAGTTCCCCGACATACCCGTCTCCTCTCGAGAGGAAACACGTATGTCCCGCCCACATCCAGAGGAGCCCCGTTTCCGCCTCGTAGCTCGAGATGAGGGATCCTTTCCCTGCTTCGTCGGGAAAGAGTTCCCGGCGTTCCCGTCGCATCTCAAGAGGAGGCCCTCTCAACAGGAACGGCGAGAGGAACTCCAGGATCGTGCCACCATTCCAAGAGTCCCCCAGATGTCTCAGTCCATTACAGAGGAACCTCTTTTCCCTTCACCGGCTCGTCTTTCACGCCGAGGATCGACTCACACCAAGGTGGCACGTGGCACGGCCCTGTGGGAAAGCCTCGTGGGAAAGCTTCGATGGAAAGCCTCGAGGGAAAGCCACAGATCCCTTGATCCACGTGACAGGAAGCGTGACACGACTGCTGCAGCACTGGAGGAAAGCGCACATGCATGTTCCCACTCGAGACGAGGCCTGACTCCCCTGGGGAGACTCAGAAGCACCCCAAGATCCATGGCAACACTGGAGAGGAATCCTCAGGTTCCGACCCCGACTCCAGACAAGGTCTTAGGCCCCGGCATGGACGGGAGAGGAATCCCGAGTGGGCCCCTAGCAACTCGCAAGGGGACTGGCCTTTCCTGAGGCCACCAGAGCGGGTCCCTGAGGTCGCCGTCGTAACTCGAGAAGACCTGCCGCAACTCGAGAAAATCGAGGAAGTTCTCCCTTCCAGGCGAGATGAGGCCCATATCCGCTGAGGCGTCTCGAGGCTGATCACACCTCACCTCTGGAACTTCAAAAGGGTCCTTCACAGCCTTGTCGGCAATCAAGAAGTTCCCCGACATACCCGTCTCCACTCGAGAAGTAACACGAGGGCCCCGCCCACATCCAGAGGAGCCCCGATTCCACCTCGTAGCTCGAGATGAGGGATCCTTTCCCTGCTTCGTCTGGAAAGAGTTCCCGGCGTTCCCGTCGCATCTCAAGAGGAGTCCTTCTCAACAAGAACGGCGAGAGGAACTCCAGGGTCGTGTCACCATTCCAAGAGTCCCCCAGGTGTCTCAGTCCATTCCAGAGGAACCTCTTTTCCCTTCACCGCCTCGTCTTTCACGCCGAGAATCGACTCACACCAAGGTGGCACGTGGCACGGCCCTGTGGGAAATCCTCGTGGAAAAGCCTCGAGGGAAAGCCTCGAGGGAAAGCCACAGATCCCTTGATCCGCGTGACAGGAAGCGTGACACGACTCCTGCAGCTCGGGAGGAAAGCGCACGTGCATGTCGCCACTCGAGACGAGGCCTGACTCCCCTGGGGAGACTCAGAAGCACCCCAAGATCCATGGCAACACTGGAGAGGGATCCTCAGGTTCCAGCCCAGACCCCACACAAGGTTTTAGGCCCCGGCATGGACGGGAGAGGAATCCTGAGAGGCCCCCTAGCAACTCGCATGGGGACTGGCCTTTCCTGAGGCCACCAGAGCGGGTCCCTGAGGTCCCCGTCGTAACACGAGAAGACCTGCCGCAACTCGAGAAAATCCAGGAGGTTCTCCCCTCCAGGCGAGATGAGGCCCATTTCTGCTGAGGCGTCTCGAGGCTGATCACATCTCACCTCTGGAACTTCGAAAGGCTCCTTCACACCCTTGGTGCAAATCAAGAAGTTCCCCGACAGAGCCGTCTCCACTCGAGAGGAATCACGAGGGTCCCGCCCACATCCAGAGGAGCCCCGTTTCCGCCTCGTAGCTCGAGATGAGGGATCCTTTCACTGCTTCGTCGGGAAAGAGTTCCCGGCGTTCCCGTCGCATCTCAAGAGGAGGCCCTCTCAACAGGAACGGCGAGAGGAACTCCAGGGTCGTGCCACCATTCCAAGAGTCCCCCAGATGTCTCAGTCCATTCCAGAGGAACCTCTTTTCCCTTCACCGGCTCGTCTTTCACGCCGAGGATCGACTCACACCAAGGTGGCACGTGGCACAGCCCTGTGGGAAAGCCTCGTGGGAAAGCCTGGAGGGACAGCCTCGAGGGAAAGCCACAGATCCCTTGATCCACGTGACAGGAAGCGTGACACTACTGCTGCAGCTCGGGAGGGAAGCGCACGTGCATGCCCCCACTCGAGACGAGGCCTGACTCCCCTGGGGAGACTCAGAAGCACCCCAAGATCCATGGCAACCCTGGACAGGAATCCTCAGGTTCCGGCCCCGACTCCACACAAGGACTGAGGCCCCGGCATGGACAGGAGAGGAATCCCGAGAGGTCCCCTAGCAACTCGCATGGGGACTGGCCTTTCCTGAGGCCACCAGAGCGGGTCCCTGAGGTCCCGGTCGTAACTCGAGAAGACCTGCCGCAACTCGAGAAAATCCAGGAGGTTCTCCCCTCCAGGCGAGATGAGGCCCATTTCCGCTGAGGCGTCTCGAGGCAGATCACACCTCCCCTCTGGAACTTCGAAAGGGTCCTTCACACCCTTGGTGCAAATACAGAAGTTCCCCGACATACCCGTCTCCACTCGAGAGGAATCACGAGGGTCCCGCCCACATCCAGAGGAGCCCCGTTTCCGCCTCGTAGCTCGAGATGAGGGATCCTTTCCCTGCTTCGTCGGGAAAGAGTTCCCGGCGTTCCCGTCGCATCTCAAGAGGAGGCCCTCTCAACAGGAACGGCGAGAGGAACTCCAGGGTCGTGCCACCATTCCAAGAGTCCCCCAGATGTCTCAGTCCATTCCAGAGGAACCACTTTTCCCTTCACCGGCTCGTCTTTCACGCCGAGGATCGACTCACACCAAGGTGGCACGTTGCACAGCCCTGTGGGAAAGCCTCGTGGGAAAGCCTCGAGGGACAGCCTCGAGGGAAAGCCACAGATCCCTTGATCCACGTGACAGGAAGCGTGACACTACTGCTGCAGCTCGGGAGGAAGCGCACGTGGATGCCCCCACTCGATACGAGGCCTGACTCCCCTGGTGAGACTCAGAAGCACCCCAAGATGCATAGCAACACTGGAGAGGAATCCTCAGGTTCCAGCACCAACTCCACACAAGGTCTTAGGTCCCGGCATGGACGGGAGAGGAATCCCGAGAGGGTCCCTAGCAACTCGCATGGGGACTGGCCTTTCCTGAGGCCACCAGAGCGGGTCCCTGAGGTCCCCGTCCTAACTCGAGAAGACCTGCCGCAACTCGAGAAAATCCAGGACGTTCTCCCCACCAGGCGAGATGAGGCCCATTTCCGCTGAGGCGTCTCGAGGCTGATCACACCTCACCGCTGGAACTTCGAAAGGGTCCTTCACACCCCTGGTGCAAATCAAGAAGTTCCCCGACATACCCGTCTCCACTCGAGAGGAAACACGAGGGTCCCGCCCACATCCAGAGGAGTTCCGTTTCTGCCTCGTAGCTCGAGATGAGGGATCCTATCCCTGCTTCCTCGGGCAAGAGTTCCCGTCGATTCCGTAGCATCTCACGAGGAGGCCCTCTCAACAGGAACGGCGAGTGGGACTGCAGGGTCGTGTCACCATTACAAGAGTCCCCCAGATGTCTCAGTCCATTCCAGAGGAACCTCTTTTCCCTTCACTGGCTCGTCTTTCACGCCGAGGATCGACTCACACCAAGGTGGCACGTGGCACGGCCCTGTGGGAAAGCCTCGTGGGAAAGCCTCGATGGAAAGCCTCGAGGGAAAGCCACAGATGCCTTGATCCACGTGACAGAAGGCGTGACACTGCTGCTGCAGCTCGGGAGGAAAGCGTACGTGCATGCCCCCACTCGAGACGAGTCCTGACTCCCCTGGGGAGACTCAGAAGCACCCCAAGATTCATGGCAACACTGGAGAGGAATCCTCAGGTTCCGGCCCCAACTCCACACAAAGTCTTAGGCCCTGGCATGTACGGGAGAGGAATCCCGAGGTGGCCCCTAGCAACTCGCATGGGGACTGGACTTTCCTGAGGCCAGGAGAGCCGGTCCCTGAGGTACCCGTCGAAACTCGAGAAGACCTGCCGCAACTCGAGAAAATCCAGGAAATTCACCCTTCCAGGCGGATGAGGCCCATTTCCGCTGAAGCGTCTCGAGGCTGATCACACCTGACCTCTGGAACTTCGAAAGGGTCCTTCACACCCTTGGTGCAAATCAAGAAGCTCACCGACATACCCGTCTCCACTCGACAGGAATCACGAGGGTCCCGCCCACATCCAGAGGAGACCCGTTTCCGCCTCGTAGCTCGAGATGAGGGATCCTTTCCCTGCTTCGTCCGGAATGAGTTTCCGGCGTTCCCGTCGCATCTCAAGAGGAGGCCCTCTCAACAGGAACGGCGAGAGGAACTCCAGGGTCGTGCCACCATTCCAAGAGTCCCCCAGATATCTCAGTCCATTCCAGAGGAATGTCTTTTCCCTTCACCGGCACGTCTTTCACGGCGAGGATCGAATCCCACCAAGATGGCACGTGGTACAGCCCTGTGGGAAAACCAAGTGGGAAAGCCTCGAGGGAAAGCCTCGAGGGAAAGCCACAGGTCCCTTGATCCACGTGACAGGAAGCGTGACACTACTGCTGCAGCACGGGAGGAAAGCGCACGTGCATGCGCCCACTCGAGACGAGGCCTGACTCCCCTGGGGAGATTCAGAAGCACCCCAAGATCCATGGCAACACTGGAGAGGAATCCTCAGGTTCCGGCCCCGACTCCACACAAGGTCTTAGGCCTCGGCATGTACGGGAGAGGAATCCCGAGGTGGCCCCTAGCAACTCGCATGGTGACTGGCCTTTCCTGAGGCCACCAGAGCGGGTCCCTGAGGTCCCCGTCGTAACTCGAGAAGACCTGCCGCAACTCGAGAAAATCGAGGAAGTTCTCCCTTCCAGGCGAGATGAGGCCCATTTCTTCTGAGGCGTCTCGAGGCTGATCACACCTCACCTCTGGAACTTCAAAAGGGTCCTTCACACCCTTGGTGCAAAACAAGAAGTTCCCCCACATACCCGTCTCCACTCAAGAGGCAACACGTGGGTCCCGCCCACATTCAGAGGAGCCACGTTCCCATCTCGTAGCTCGTGATGAGGGATCCTTTCCCTGCTTCGTCGGGATAGAGTTCCCGGCGTTCCCGTCGCATCTCAAGAGGAAGCCCTCTCAACAGGAACGGCGAGAGGAAGTCCAGGGTCGTGCCACCATTCCAAGAGTCCCCGAGATGTCTCAGAGCATTCCAGAGGAACCTCTTTTCCCTTCACCGGCGCGTCTTTCACGCCGAGGATCGACTCCACCGAGGTGGCACGTGGCACAGCCCTGTGGGAAAGCCTCGTGGGAAAGCCACAGATCCCTTGATCCACGTGACAGGAAGCGTGACACTACTGCTGCAGCTCGGGAGGGAAGCGCACGTGCATGCCCCCACTCGAGACGAGGCCTGACTCCCCTGGGGAGACTCAGAAGCACCCCAAGATCCATGGCAACCCTGGACAGGAATCCTCAGGTTCCGGCCCCGACTCCACACAAGGACTGAGGCCCCGGCATGGACAGGAGAGGAATCCCGAGAGGTCCCCTAGCAACTCGCATGGGGACTGGCCTTTCCTGAGGCCACCAGAGCGGGTCCCTGAGGTCCCGGTCGTAACTCGAGAAGACCTGCCGCAACTCGAGAAAATCCAGGAGGTTCTCCCCTCCAGGCGAGATGAGGCCCATTTCCGCTGAGGCGTCTCGAGGCAGATCACACCTCCCCTCTGGAACTTCGAAAGGGTCCTTCACACCCTTGGTGCAAATACAGAAGTTCCCCGACATACCCGTCTCCACTCGAGAGGAATCACGAGGGTCCCGCCCACATCCAGAGGAGCCCCGTTTCCGCCTCGTAGCTCGAGATGAGGGATCCTTTCCCTGCTTCGTCGGGAAAGAGTTCCCGGCGTTCCCGTCGCATCTCAAGAGGAGGCCCTCTCAACAGGAACGGCGAGAGGAACTCCAGGGTCGTGCCACCATTCCAAGAGTCCCCCAGATGTCTCAGTCCATTCCAGAGGAACCACTTTTCCCTTCACCGGCTCGTCTTTCACGCCGAGGATCGACTCACACCAAGGTGGCACGTTGCACAGCCCTGTGGGAAAGCCTCGTGGGAAAGCCTCGAGGGACAGCCTCGAGGGAAAGCCACAGATCCCTTGATCCACGTGACAGGAAGCGTGACACTACTGCTGCAGCTCGGGAGGAAGCGCACGTGGATGCCCCCACTCGATACGAGGCCTGACTCCCCTGGTGAGACTCAGAAGCACCCCAAGATGCATAGCAACACTGGAGAGGAATCCTCAGGTTCCAGCACCAACTCCACACAAGGTCTTAGGTCCCGGCATGGACGGGAGAGGAATCCCGAGAGGGTCCCTAGCAACTCGCATGGGGACTGGCCTTTCCTGAGGCCACCAGAGCGGGTCCCTGAGGTCCCCGTCCTAACTCGAGAAGACCTGCCGCAACTCGAGAAAATCCAGGACGTTCTCCCCACCAGGCGAGATGAGGCCCATTTCCGCTGAGGCGTCTCGAGGCTGATCACACCTCACCGCTGGAACTTCGAAAGGGTCCTTCACACCCCTGGTGCAAATCAAGAAGTTCCCCGACATACCCGTCTCCACTCGAGAGGAAACACGAGGGTCCCGCCCACATCCAGAGGAGTTCCGTTTCTGCCTCGTAGCTCGAGATGAGGGATCCTATCCCTGCTTCCTCGGGCAAGAGTTCCCGTCGATTCCGTAGCATCTCACGAGGAGGCCCTCTCAACAGGAACGGCGAGTGGGACTGCAGGGTCGTGTCACCATTACAAGAGTCCCCCAGATGTCTCAGTCCATTCCAGAGGAACCTCTTTTCCCTTCACTGGCTCGTCTTTCACGCCGAGGATCGACTCACACCAAGGTGGCACGTGGCACGGCCCTGTGGGAAAGCCTCGTGGGAAAGCCTCGATGGAAAGCCTCGAGGGAAAGCCACAGATGCCTTGATCCACGTGACAGAAGGCGTGACACTGCTGCTGCAGCTCGGGAGGAAAGCGTACGTGCATGCCCCCACTCGAGACGAGTCCTGACTCCCCTGGGGAGACTCAGAAGCACCCCAAGATTCATGGCAACACTGGAGAGGAATCCTCAGGTTCCGGCCCCAACTCCACACAAAGTCTTAGGCCCTGGCATGTACGGGAGAGGAATCCCGAGGTGGCCCCTAGCAACTCGCATGGGGACTGGACTTTCCTGAGGCCAGGAGAGCCGGTCCCTGAGGTACCCGTCGAAACTCGAGAAGACCTGCCGCAACTCGAGAAAATCCAGGAAATTCACCCTTCCAGGCGGATGAGGCCCATTTCCGCTGAAGCGTCTCGAGGCTGATCACACCTGACCTCTGGAACTTCGAAAGGGTCCTTCACACCCTTGGTGCAAATCAAGAAGCTCACCGACATACCCGTCTCCACTCGACAGGAATCACGAGGGTCCCGCCCACATCCAGAGGAGACCCGTTTCCGCCTCGTAGCTCGAGATGAGGGATCCTTTCCCTGCTTCGTCCGGAATGAGTTTCCGGCGTTCCCGTCGCATCTCAAGAGGAGGCCCTCTCAACAGGAACGGCGAGAGGAACTCCAGGGTCGTGCCACCATTCCAAGAGTCCCCCAGATATCTCAGTCCATTCCAGAGGAATGTCTTTTCCCTTCACCGGCACGTCTTTCACGGCGAGGATCGAATCCCACCAAGATGGCACGTGGTACAGCCCTGTGGGAAAACCAAGTGGGAAAGCCTCGAGGGAAAGCCTCGAGGGAAAGCCACAGGTCCCTTGATCCACGTGACAGGAAGCGTGACACTACTGCTGCAGCACGGGAGGAAAGCGCACGTGCATGCGCCCACTCGAGACGAGGCCTGACTCCCCTGGGGAGATTCAGAAGCACCCCAAGATCCATGGCAACACTGGAGAGGAATCCTCAGGTTCCGGCCCCGACTCCACACAAGGTCTTAGGCCTCGGCATGTACGGGAGAGGAATCCCGAGGTGGCCCCTAGCAACTCGCATGGTGACTGGCCTTTCCTGAGGCCACCAGAGCGGGTCCCTGAGGTCCCCGTCGTAACTCGAGAAGACCTGCCGCAACTCGAGAAAATCGAGGAAGTTCTCCCTTCCAGGCGAGATGAGGCCCATTTCTTCTGAGGCGTCTCGAGGCTGATCACACCTCACCTCTGGAACTTCAAAAGGGTCCTTCACACCCTTGGTGCAAAACAAGAAGTTCCCCCACATACCCGTCTCCACTCAAGAGGCAACACGTGGGTCCCGCCCACATTCAGAGGAGCCACGTTCCCATCTCGTAGCTCGTGATGAGGGATCCTTTCCCTGCTTCGTCGGGATAGAGTTCCCGGCGTTCCCGTCGCATCTCAAGAGGAAGCCCTCTCAACAGGAACGGCGAGAGGAAGTCCAGGGTCGTGCCACCATTCCAAGAGTCCCCGAGATGTCTCAGAGCATTCCAGAGGAACCTCTTTTCCCTTCACCGGCGCGTCTTTCACGCCGAGGATCGACTCCACCGAGGTGGCACGTGGCACAGCCCTGTGGGAAAGCCTCGTGGGAAAGCCACAGATCCCTTGATCCACGTGACAGGAAGCGTGACACTACTCCTGCAGCACGGGAGGAAAGCGCACGTGCATGTCCCCACTCGAGACGAGGCCTGACTCCCCTGGGGAGACTCAGAAGCACCCCAAGATCCATGGCAACAATGGAGAGGAATCCTCAGGTTCCGGCCCCGACTCCACACAAGGTCTTAGGCCCGGGCATGGATGGGAGAGGAATCCCGAGTTGCCCCCTAGCAACTCGCATGGGGACTGTTCTTTCCTGAGGCCACCAGAGCGGGTCCCTGATGTCCCCGTCGTAACTCGAGAAGACCTGGCGCAACTCGAGAAAATCCAGGAGGTTCTCCCATCCAGGCGAGATGAGGCCCATTTCCGCTGAGGCGTCTCGAGGCTGATCACACCTCAACTCTGGAACTTCGAAAGGGTCCTTCACACCCATGGTGCAAATCAAGAAGTTCCCCGAAATACCCGTCTCCACTCGAGAGGAAACACGAGGGTCCCGCCCACATCCAGAGGAGCCCCGTTTGCGCCTCTTAGCTCGAGATGAGGGATCCTTTCCCTGCTTCGGCGAGAAAGAGTTCCCGGCGTTCCCGTCGCATCTCAAGAGGAGGCCCTCTCAACAGGAACGGCGAGAGGAACTCCAGGGTCGTGTCAGCATTCCAAGAGTCCCCCAGATGTCTCAGTCCATTCCAGAGGAACCTATTTTCCCTTCACCGGCTCGTCTTTCACGCCGAGGATCGACTCACACCAAGGTGGCACGTGGCACGGCCCTTTGGAAGCCTCGTGGGAAAGCCTCGAGGGAAAGCCTCGAGGGAAAGCCACAGATCCCTTGATCCACGTGACAGGAAGCGTGACACTACTGCTGCAGCTCGGGAGGAAAGCGCACGTGCATGCCCCCACTCGAGACGAGGCCTGACTCCCCTGGGGAGACTCAGAAGCACCCCAAGATCCATGGCAACACTGGAGAGGAATCCTCAGGTTCCGGCCCCGACTCCAAACAAGGTCTTAGGCCCCGGCATGGACGGGAGAGGAATCCCGAGAGGGCCCCTAGCAACTCGCATGGGGACTGCCTTTCCTGAGGCCACCAGCGCGGGTCCCTGAGGTCCCCGTCGTAACTCGCGAAGACCTGCCTCAACTCGAGAAATTCCCGGAGGTTCTCCCCTCCAGGCGAGATGAGGCCCATTTCCGCTGAGGCGTCTAGAGGCTGATCACACCTCACCTCTGGAACTTCGAAAGGGTTCTTCACACCCTTAGTGCAAATCAAGAAGTTCCCCGACATACCCGTCTCCTCTCGAGAGGAAACACGTATGTCCCGCCCACATCCAGAGGAGCCCCGTTTCCGCCTCGTAGCTCGAGATGAGGGATCCTTTCCCTGCTTCGTCGGGAAAGAGTTCCCGGCGTTCCCGTCGCATCTCAAGAGGGGGCCCTCTCAACAGGAACGGCGAGAGGAACTTCAGGGTCGTGCCACCATTCCAAGAGTCCCCCAGATGTCTCAGTCCATTACAGAGGAACCTCTTTTCCCTTCACCGGCTCGTCTTTCACGCCGAGGATCGACTCACACCAAGGTGGCACGTGGCACGGCCCTGTGGGAAAGCCTCGTGGGAAAGCTTCGATGGAAAGCCTCGAGGGAAAGCCACAGATCCCTTGATCCACGTGACAGGAAGCGTGACACGACTGCTGCAGCACTGGAGGAAAGCGCACATGCATGTTCCCACTCGAGACGAGGCCTGACTCCCCTGGGGAGACTCAGAAGCACCCCAAGATCCATGGCAACACTGGAGAGGAATCCTCAGGTTCCGACCCCGACTCCACACAAGGTCTTAGGCCCCGGCATGGACGGGAGAGGAATCCCGAGTGGGCCCCTAGCAACTCGCAAGGGGACTGGCCTTTCCTGAGGCCACCAGAGCGGGTCCCTGAGGTCGCCGTCGTAACTCGAGAAGACCTGCCGCAACTCGAGAAAATCGAGGAAGTTCTCCCTTCCAGGCGAGATGAGGCCCATATCCGCTGAGGCGTCTCGAGGCTGATCACACCTCACCTCTGGAACTTCAAAAGGGTCCTTCACACCCTTGTCGGCAATCAAGAAGTTCCCCGACATACCCGTCTCCACTCGAGAAGTAACACGAGGGCCCCGCCCACATCCAGAGGAGCCCCGTTTCCACCTCGTAGCTCGAGATGAGGGATCCTTTCCCTGCTTCGTCTGGAAAGAGTTCCCGGCGTTCCCGTCGCATCTCAAGAGGAGTCCTTCTCAACAAGAACGGCGAGAGGAACTCCAGGGTCGTGTCACCATTCCAAGAGTCCCCCAGGTGTCTCAGTCCATTCCAGAGGAACCTCTTTTCCCTTCACCGCCTCGTCTTTCACGCCGAGGATCCACTCACACCAAGGTGGCACGTGGCACGGCCCTGTGGGAAATCCTCGTGGAAAAGCCTCGAGGGAAAGCCTCGAGGGAAAGCCACAGATCCCTTGATCCACGTGACAGGAAGCGTGACACGACTCCTGCAGCTCGGGAGGAAAGCGCACGTGCATGTCGCCACTCGAGACGAGGCCTGACTCCCCTGGGGAGACTCAGAAGCACCCCAAGATCCATGGCAACAATGGAGAGGAATCTTCAAGTTCCGGCCCCGACTCCACACAAGGTTTTAGGCCCCGGCATGGACGGGAGAGGAATCCCGAGAGGGCCCCTAGCAACTCGCATGGTGACTGGCCTTTCCTGAGGCCACCAGCGCGGGTCCCTGAGGTCCCCGTCGTAACTCGAGAAGACCTGCCGCAACTCGAGAAAATCGAGGAAGTTCTCCCTTCCAGGCGAGATGAGGCCCATTTCTTCTGAGGCGTCTCGAGGCTGATCACACCTCACCTCTGGAACTTCAAAAGGGTCCTTCACACCCTTGGTGCAAATCAAGAAGTTCCCCCACATACCCGTCTCCACTCAAGAGGCAACACGTGGGTCCCGCCCACATTCAGAGGAGCCACGTTCCCATCTCGTAGCTCGTGATGAGGGATCCTTTCCCTGCTTCGTCGGGATAGAGTTCCCGGCGTTCCCGTCGCATCTCAAGAGGAAGCCCTCTCAACAGGAACGGCGAGAGGAAGTCCAGGGTCGTGCCTCCATTCCAAGAGTCCCCGAGATGTCTCAGACCATTCCAGAGGAACCTCTTTTCCCTTCACCGGCGCGTCTTTCACGCCGAGGATCGACTCCACCGAGGTGGCACGTGGCACAGCCCTGTGGGAAAGCCTCGTGGGAAAGCCACAGATCCCTTGATCCACGTGACAGGAAGCGTGACACTACTGCTGCCGATCGGGAGGAAAGCGTACGTGCATGCAACTACTTGAGACTAGGCCTGACTCCCATGGGGAGACTCAGAAGCACCCCAAGATCCATGGCAACACTGGAGAGGGATCCTCAGGTTCCAGCCCAGACCCCACACAAGGTTTTAGGCCCCGGCATGGACGGGAGAGGAATCCCGAGATGGCCCCTAGCAACTCGCATGGGGACTGGCCTTTCCTGAGGCCACAAGAGAGGGTCCCTGAGGTCCCCGTCATAGCTCGCGAAGACCTGGGGCAACTCGAGAACTCCAGGAGGTTCTCCCCTCCAGACGAGATGAGGCCCATTTCCGCTGAGGCGTCTCGAGGCTGATCACACCTCACCTCTGGAACTTCGAAAGGGTCCTTCACACCCTTGGTGAAAATCAAGAAGTACCCAGACATACCCGTCTCCACTCGAGAGGAAACACGAGGGTCCCGCCCACATTCAGAGGAGCCCCGTTTCCGCCTCGTAGCTCGAGATGAGGGATCCTTTCCCTGCTTCGTCGAGAAAGAGTTCCCGACGTTTACGTCGCAACTCAAGAGGAGGCCCTCTCAACAGGAATGGCGAGAGGAACTCCAGGGTCGTGCCACCATTCCAAGAGTCCCCCAGATGTCTCAGTCCATTCCAGAGGAACCACTTTTCCCTTCACCGGCTCGTCTTTCACGCCGAGGATCGACTCACACCAAGGTGGCACGTTGCACAGCCCTGTGGGAAAGCCTCGTGGGAAAGCCTCGAGGGACAGCCTCGAGGGAAAGCCACAGATCCCTTGATCCACGTGACAGGAAGCGTGACACTACTGCTGCAGCTCGGGAGGAAGCGCACGTGGATGCCCCCACTCGATACGAGGCCTGACTCCCCTGGTGAGACTCAGAAGCACCCCAAGATGCATAGCAACACTGGAGAGGAATCCTCAGGTTCCAGCACCAACTCCACACAAGGTCTTAGGTCCCGGCATGGACGGGAGAGGAATCCCGAGAGGGTCCCTAGCAACTCGCATGGGGACTGGCCTTTCCTGAGGCCACCAGAGCGGGTCCCTGAGGTCCCCGTCCTAACTCGAGAAGACCTGCCGCAACTCGAGAAAATCCAGGACGTTCTCCCCACCAGGCGAGATGAGGCCCATTTCCGCTGAGGCGTCTCGAGGCTGATCACACCTCACCGCTGGAACTTCGAAAGGGTCCTTCACACCCCTGGTGCAAATCAAGAAGTTCCCCGACATACCCGTCTCCACTCGAGAGGAAACACGAGGGTCCCGCCCATATCCAGAGGAGTTCCGTTTCTGCCTCGTAGCTCGAGATGAGGGATCCTATCCCTGCTTCCTCGGGCAAGAGTTCCCGTCGATTCCGTAGCATCTCACGAGGAGGCCCTCTCAACAGGAACGGCGAGTGGGACTGCAGGGTCGTGTCACCATTACAAGAGTCCCCCAGATGTCTCAGTCCATTCCAGAGGAACCTCTTTCTTATTCACTGGCTCGTCTTTCACGCCGAGGATCGACTCACAGCAAGGTAGCACGTGGCACGGCCCTGTGGGAAAGCCTCGTGGGAAAGCCTCGAGGGAAAGCCACAGATCCCTTGATCCACGTGACAGGAAGGGTGACACTACTGCTGCAGCTCGGGAGGAAAGCGCACGTGCATGCCCCCACACGAGACGAGGCCTGACTCCCCTGGGGAGACTCAGAAGCACCCCAAGATCCATGGCAACACTGGAGAGGAATGCTCAGGTTCCGGCCCCGACTCCACACAAGGTCTTATGCCCCGGCATGTACGGGAGAGGAATCCCGAGGTGGCCCCTAGCAACTCGCATGGGGACTGGCCTTTCCTGAGGCCACCAGAGCGGGTCCCTGAGGTCCCCATCGTTACTCGAGAAGACCTGCCGCAACTCGAGAAAATCCAGGAGGTTCTACCCTCCAGGCGAGATGAGGCCCATTTCCGGTGAGGCGTCTCGAGGCTGATCACACCCCAACTCTAGAACTTCGAAAGGATCCTTCACACCCTTGGTGCAAATCAAGAAGCTCACCGACATACCCGTCTCCACTCGACAGGAAACACGAGGGTCCCGCCCACATCCAGAGGAGACCCGTTTCCGCCTCGTAGCTCGAGATGAGGGATCCTTTCCCTGCTTCGTCCGGAATGAGTTTCCGGCGTTCCCGTCGCATCTCAAGAGGGGGCCCTCTCAACAGGAACGGCGAGAGGAACTTCAGGTTCGTGCCACCATTCCAAGAGTCCCCCAGATGTCTCAGTCCATTCCAGAGGAACCTCTTTTCCCTTCACTGGCTCGTCTTTCACGCCGAGGATCGACTCACACCAAGGTGGCACGTGGCACGGCCCTGTGGGAAAGCCTCGTGGGAAAGCCTTGATGGAAAGCCTCGAGGGAAAGCCACAGATGCCTTGATCCACGTGACAGAAGGCGTGACACTGCTGCTGCAGCTCGGGAGGAAAGCGTACGTGCATGCCCCCACTCGAGACGAGTCCTGACTCCCCTGGGGAGACTCAGAAGCACCCCAAGATTCATGGCAACACTGGAGAGGAATCCTCAGGTTCCGGCCCCAACTCCACACAAAGTCTTAGGCCCTGGCATGTACGGGAGAGGAATCCCGAGTTGGCCCCTAGCAACTCGCATGGGGACTGGACTTTCCTGAGGCCAGGAGAGCCGGTCCCTGAGGTACCCGTCGAAACTCGAGAAGACCTGCCGCAACTCGAGAAAATCCAGGAAATTCACCGTTCCAGGCGGATGAGGCCCATTTCCGATGAAGCGTCTCGAGGCTGATCACACCTGACCTCTGGAACTTCGAAAGGGTCCTTCACACCCTTGGTGCAAATCAAGAAGCTCACCGACATACCCGTCTCCACTCGACAGGAATCACGAGGGTCCCGCCCACATCCAGAGGAGACCCGTTTCCGCCTCGTAGCTCGAGATGAGGGATCCTTTCCCTGCTTCGTCCGGAATGAGTTTCCGGCGTTCCCGTCGCATCTCAAGAGGAGGCCCTCTCAACAGGAACGGCGAGAGGAACTCCAGGGTCGTGCCACCATTCCAAGAGTCCCCCAGATATCTCAGTCCATTCCAGAGGAATGTCTTTTCCCTTCACCGGCACGTCTTTCACGGCGAGGATCGAATCAAACCAAGATGGCACGTGGTACAGCCCTGTGGGAAAACCAAGTGGGAAAGCCTCGAGGGAAAGCCTCGAGGGAAAGCCACAGGTCCCTTGATCCACGTGACAGGAAGCGTGACACTACTGCTGCAGCTCGGGAGGAAAGCGCACGTGCATGCCCCCACTCGAGACGAGGCCTGACTCCCCTGGGGAGACTCAGAAGCACCCCAAGATCCATGGCAACACTGGAGAGGAATCCTCAGGTTCCGGCCCCGACTCCACACAAGGTCTTAGGCCCCGGCATGGAAGGTAGAGGAATCCGAAAGGGCCCCTAGCAACTCGAATGGGGACTGGCCTTTCCTGACGCCACCAGAGAGGGTCCCTGAGGTCCCCGTCGTAACTCGAGAAGACCTGCCGCAAATCGAGAAATCCAGGAGGATCTCCCCTCCAGGCGAGATGAGGCCCATTTCCGCTGAGGCGTCTCGAAGCTGATAACACCTCACCTCTGGAACTTCGATAGGGTCCTTCACACCCTTGGTGCAAATCAAGAAGTTCCCCGACATACCCGTCTCCACTCCAGAGGAAACACGAGGGTCCCGCCCACATCCAGAGGAGCCCCGTTTCCGCCTCGTAGCTCGAGATGAGGGATCCTTTCCCTGCTTCTTCGGGAAAGAGTTCCCGGCGTTCCCGTCGCATCTCAAGAGGAGGCCCTGTCAACAGGAACGGCGAGAGGAACTCCAGGGTCGTGCCACCATTCCAAGAGTCCCCCAGATGTCTCAGTCCATTCCAGAGGAACCTCTTTTCCCTTCACCGGCTCGTCTTTCATTCCGAGGATCGACTCACACCAAGGTCGCACGTGGCCCGGACCTGTGGGAAAACCTCGTGGGAAAGCCTCGAGGGACAGCCTCGAGGGAAAGCGCAGATCCCTTGATCCAGGTGACAGGAAGCGTGACACTACTGCAGCAGCTCGGGAGGAAAGCGCACGTGCATGCCCCCACTCGAGACGAGGCCTGAGTCCCCTGGGGAGACTCAGAAGCACCCCAAGATCTATGGCAACACTGGAGAGGAATCCTCAGGTTCCGGCCCCGACTCCACACAAGGACTGAGGCCCCGGCATGGACGGGAGAGGAATCCCGAGAGGTCCCCTAGCAACTCGCATGGGGACTGGCCTTTCCTGAGGCCACCAGAGAGGGTCCCTGAGGTCCCCGTCGTAACTCGAGAAGACCTGCCGCAACTCGAGAAAATCCAGGAGGTTCTCCCCTCCAGGCGAGATGAGGCCCCTTTCCACTGAGGGGTCTCGAGGCTGATCACACCTCCCCTCTGGAACTTCGAAAGGGTCCTTCACACCCTTGGTGCAAATCAAGAAGTTCCCCGACATACCCGTCTCCACTCGAGAGGAAACACGAGGGTCCCGCCCACATCCGGAGGAGCCCCGTTTCCGCCTCGTAGCTCGAGATGAGGGATCCTTTCCCTGCTTCGTCGGGAAAGAGTTCCCGGCGTTCCCGTCGCATCTCAAGAGGAGGACCTCTCAACTGGAACGGCGAGAGGAACTCCAGGGTCGTGCCACCATTCCAAGAGTCCCCCAGAGGTCTCAGTCCATTCCAGAGGAACCTCTTTTCACTTCACCGGCTCGTCTTTCACGCCGAGGATCGACTCACACCAAGTTGGCACGTGGCACGGCCCTGTGGGAAAGACTCGTGAGAATGACTCGAGGGAAAACCTCGAGGGAAAGCCACAGATCCCTTGATCCACGTGACAGGAAGCGTGACACTACTGCTGCAGCTCGGGAGGAAAGCGCACGTGGATGCCCCCACTCCAGACGAGGCTTGACTCCCCTGGGGAGACTCAGAAGCACCCCAAGATACATAGCAACACTGGAGAGGAATCCTTAGGTTCCAGCACCAACTCCACACAAGGTCTTAGGTCCCGGCCTGGACGGGAGAGGAATCCCGAGAGGGTCCCTAGCAACTCGCATGGGGACTGGCCTTTCCTGAGGCCACCAGAGCGGGTCCCTGAGGTCCCCGTCCTAACTCGAGAAGACCTGCCGCAACTCGAGAAAATCCAGGACGTTCTCCCCACCAGGCGAGATGAGGCCCATTTCCGCTGAGGCGTCTCGAGGCTGATCACACCTCACCGCTGGAACTTCGAAAGGGTCCTTCACACCCTTGGTGCAAATCAAGAAGTTCCCCGACATACCCGTCTCCACTCGAGAGGAAACACGAGGGTCCCGCCCACATCCAGAGGAGTTCCGTTTCCGCCTCGTAGCTCGAGATGAGGGATCCTATCCCTGCTTCGTCGGGCAAGAGTTCCCGGCGATCCCGTAGCATCTCAAGAGGAGGCCCTCTCAACAGGAACGGCGAGTGGGACTGCAGGGTCGTGTCACCATTACAAGAGTCCCCCAGATGTCTCAGTCCATTCCAGAGGAACCTCTTTTCTTATTCACTGGCTCGTCTTTCACGCCGAGGATCGACTCACCCCAAGGTAGCACGTGGCACGGACCTGTGGGTAAGCCTCGTGGGAAAGCCTGGAGGGAAAGCCACAGATCCCTTGATCCACGTGACAGGAAGTGTGACACTACTGCTGCAGCTCGGGAGGAAAGCGCACGTGCATGCCCCCACTCGAGACGAGGCCTGACTCCCCTGGGGAGACTCAGAAGCACCCCAAGATGCATGGCAACACTGGAGAGGAATCCTCACGTTCCGGACCCGACTCCACACAAGGTCTTAGGCCCCGGCATGGACGGGAGAGGAATCCCGAGAGGGCCCCTGGCAAATCTCATGGGGACTGGCCTTTCCTGAGGCCACCAGAGCGGGTCCCTGAGGTCCCCGTCGTAACTCGAGAAGACCTGCCGCAACTCGAGAAAATCCAGGAGGTTCTCCCCTGCAGGCGAGATGAGGCCCATTTCCGCTGAGGCGTCTCGAGGCTGATCACACCTCACCTCTGGAACTTCGAAAGGGTCCTTCACACCCTTGGTGCAAATCAAGAAGCTCCCCGACATACCCGTCTCCACTCGAGAGGAATCACGAGGGTCCCGCCCATATCCAGAGGAGCCCCGTTTCCGCCTCGTAGCTCTAGATGAGGGATCCTTTCCCTGCTTCGTCGGGAAAGATTTCCCGGCGTTCCCGTCGCATCTCAAGAGGAGGCCCTCTCAACAGGAACGGCGAGAGGAACTCCAGGGTCGTGCCACCATTCCAAGAGTCCCCCAGATGTCTCAGTCCATTCCAGAGGAACCTCTTTTCCCTTCACCGGCTCGTCTTTCACGCCGAGGATCGACTCACACCAAGGTGGCACGTGGCACGGCCCTGTGGGAAAGCCTCGTGGGAAAGCCTCGAGTGCCAGCCTAGAGGGAAAGCCACAGATCCCTTGATCCACGTGACAGGAAGCGTGACACGACTGCTGCAGCTCGGGAGGAAAGCGCACATGCATGTCCCCACTCGAGATGAGGCCTGACTCCCCTGGGGAGACTCAGAAGCACCCCAAGATCCATGGCAACACTGGAGAGGAATCCTCAGGTTCCGGCCCCGACTCCACACAAGGTCTTAGGCCCCGGCATGGACGGGAGAGTAATCCCAAGAGGGCCCCTAGCAACTCGCATGGGGACTGGCCTTTCCTGAGGCCACCAGAGCGGGTCCCTGAGGTCCCCGTCGTAACTCGAGAAGACCTGTCGCAACTTGAGAAAATCCAGGAGGTTCTCCCCTGCAGGCGAGATGAGGACCATTTCCGCTGAGGCGTCTCGAGGCTGATAACACCTCACCTCTGGAACTTCGAAAGGGTCCTTCACACCCTTGGTGCAAATCAAGAAGCTCCCCGACATACCCTTCTCCACTCGAGAGGAAACACGAGGGTCCCGCCCACATCCAGAGGAGCCCCGTTTCCGCCTCGTAGCTCGAGATGGGGGATCCTTTCTCTGCTTCGTCGGGAAAGAGTTCCCAGCTTTCCCGTCGCATCTCAAGAGGAGGCCCTGTCAACAGGAAGGGTGAGAGGAACTCCAGGGTCGTGCCACCATTCCAAGAGTCCCCCAGATGTCTCAGTCCATTCCAGAGGAACCTCTTTTCCCTTCACTTGCTCGTCTTTCACGCCGAGGATCGACTCACACCAAGGTGGCACGTGGCACAGCCCTGTGGGAAAGCCTCGAGTGAAAGCCACAGATGCCTTGATCCACGTGACAGAAGGCGTGACACTGCTGCTGCAGCTCGGGAGGAAAGCGTACGTGCATGCCCCCACTCGAGACGAGGCCTGACTCCCCTGGGGAGACTCAGAAGCACCCCAAGATTCATGGGAACACTGGAGAGGAATCCTCAGGTTCCAGCCCCAACTCCACACAAGGTCTTAGGCCCTGGCATGTACGGGAGAGGAATCCCGAGGTGGCCACTAGCAACTCGCATGGGGACTGGACTTTCCTGAGGCCAGCACAGCCGGTCCCTGAGGTACCCGTCGAAACTCGAGAAGACCTGCCGCAACTCGAGAAAATCCAGGAAGTTCACCCTTCCAGGCGGATGAGGCCCATTTCCCTGAGGCGTCTCGAGGCTGATCACACCTCACCTCTGGAACTTCGAAAGGGTCCTTCACACCCTTGGTGCAAATCAAGAAGTTCCCCGACATACCCGTCTCCTCTCGAGAGGAAACACGTAGGTCCCGCCCACATCCAGAGGAGCCCCGTTTCCGCCTCGTAGCTCGAGATGAGTGATCCTTTCCCTGCTTCGTCCGGAATGAGTTTCCGGCGTTCCCGTCGCATCTCAAGAGGAGGCCCTCTCAACAGGAACGGCGAGAGGAACTCCAGGGTCGTGCCACCACTCCAAGAGTCCCCCAGATATCTCAGTCCATTCCAGAGGAATGTCTTTTCCCTTCACCGGCTTGTCTTTCACGCCGAGGATCGACTCACACCAAGTTGGCACGTGGCACGGCCCTGTGGGAAAGACTCGTGAGAATGACTCGAGGGAAAACCTCGAGGGAAAGCCACAGATCCCTTTATCCACGTGACAGGAAGCGTGACACTACTGCTGCAGCTCGGGAGGAAAGCGCACGTGGATGCCCCCACTCCAGACGAGGCCTGACTCCCCTGGGGAGACTCAGAAGCACCCCAAGATACATAGCAACACTGGAGAGGAATCCTTAGGTTCCAGCACCAACTCCACACAAGGTCTTAGGTCCCGGCATGGACGGGAGAGGAATCCCGAGAGGGTCCCTAGCAACTCGCATGGGGACTGGCCTTTCCTGAGGCCACCAGAGCGGGTCCCTGAGGTCCCCGTCCTAACTCGAGAAGACCTGCCGCAACTCGAGAAAATCCAGGATGTTCTCCCCACCAGGCGAGATGAGGCCCATTTCCGCTGAGGCGTCTCGAGGCTGATCACACCTCACCGCTGGAACTTCGAAAGGGTCCTTCACACCCTTGGTGCAAATCAAGAAGTTCCCCGACATACCCGTCTCCACTCGAGAGGAAACACGAGGGTCCCGCCCACATCCAGAGGAGTTCCGTTTCCGCCTCGTAGCTCGAGATGAGGGATCCTATCCCTGCTTCGTCGGGCAAGAGTTCCCGGCGATCCCGTAGCATCTCAAGATGAGGCCCTCTCAACAGGAACGGCGAGTGGGACTGCAGGGTCCTGTCACCATTACAACAGTCCCCCAGATGTCTCAGTCCATTCCAGAGGAACCTCTTTTCCCTTCACTGGCTCGTCTTTCACGCCGAGGATCGACTCACCCCAAGGTAGCACGTGGCACGGACCTGTGGGAAAGCCTCGTGGGAAAGCCTCGAGGGAAAGCCACAGATCCCTTGATCCATGTGACAGGAAGTGTGACACTACTGCTGCAGCTCGGGAGGAAAGCGCACGTGCATGCCCCCACAGGAGACGAGGCCTGACTCCCCTGGGGAGACTCAGAAGCACCCCAAGATCCATGGCAACACTGGAGTGGAATCCTCAGGTTCCGGCCCCGACTCCACACAAGGTCTTAGGCCCCGGCATGCATGGGAGAGGAATCCCGAGAGGGCCACTAGCAATTCGCATGGGGACTGGCCTTTCCTGAGGCCACCAGAGCGGGTCCCTGAGGTCCCCGTCGTAACTCGAGAAGACCTGCCGCAACTCGAGAAAATCCAGGAGGTTCTCCCCTCCAGGCGAGATGAGGCCCATTTCCGCTGAGGCGTCTCGAGGCTGATCACACCTCAACTCTGGAACTTCGAAAGGGTCCTTCACACCCTTGGTGCAAATCAAGAAGCTCACCGACATACCCGTCTCCACTCGACAGGAAACACGAGGGTCCCGCCCACATCCAGAGGAGCCCCGTTTCCGCCTCGTAGCTCGAGATGAGGGATCCTTTCCCTGCTTCGTCCGGAATGAGTTTCCAGCGTTCCCGTCGCATCTCAAGAGGGGGCCCTCTCAACAGGAACGGCGAGAGGAACTCCAGGGTCGTGCCACCATTCCAAGAGTCCCCCAGATATCTCAGTCTATTCCAGAGGAATGTCTTTTCCCTTCACCGGCTTGTCTTTCACAGCGAGGATCGAATCCCACCAAGGTGGCATGTGGCACAGCCCTGTGGGAAAACCAAGTGGGAAAGCCTCGAGGGAAAGCCTCGAGGGAAAGCCACAGGTCCCTTGATCCACGTGACAGGAAGCGTGACACTACTGCTGCAGCACGGGAGGAAAGCGCACGTGCATGCGCCCACTCGAGACGAGGCATGACTCCCCTGGGGAGACTCAGAAGCACCCCAAGATCCATGGCAACACTGGAGAGGAATCCTCAGGTTCCGGCCCCAACTCCACACAAGGTCTTAGGCCCTGGCATGTACGGGAGAGGAATCCCGAGGTGGCCCCTAGCAACTCGCATGGGGACTGTACTTTCCTGAGGCCAGCAGAGCCGGTCCCTGAGGTACCCGCCGTAACTCGAGAAGACCTGCCGCAACTCGAGAAAATCCAGGAAGTTCACCCTTCCAGGCGGATGAGGCCCATTTCCGCTGAGGCGTCTCGAGGCTGATCACACCTCACCTCTGGAACTTCGAAAGGGTCCTTCACACCCTTGGTGCAAATCAAGAAGCTCACCGACATACCCGTCTCCACTCGACAGGAATCACGAGGGTCCCGCCCACATCCAGAGGAGACCCGTTTCCGCCTCGTAGCTCGAGATGAGGGATCCTTTCCCTGCTTCGTCCGGAATGAGTTTCCGGCATTCCCGTCTCATCTCAAGAGGAGGCCCTCTCAACAGGAACGGCGAGAGGAACTCCAGGGTCGTGCCACCATTCCAAGAGTCCCCCAGATATCTCAGTCCATTCCAGAGGAATGTCTTTTCCCTTCACCGGCTCGTCTTTCACGGCGAGGATCGATTCCCACCAAGATGGCACGTGGCACAGCCCTGTGGGAAAACCAAGTGGGAAAGCCTCGAGGGAAAGACACAGGTCCCTTGATCCACGTGACAGGAAGCGTGACACTACTCCTGCAGCACGGGAGGAAAGCGCACGTGCATGCGCCCACTCGAGACGAGGCCTGACTCCCCTGGGGAGACTCAGAAGCACCCCAAGATCCATGGCAACACTGGAGAGGAATCCTCAGGTTCCGGCCCCGACTCCACACAAGGTCTTAGGCCCCGACATCGACGGAAGAGGAATCCCGAGAGGGCCCCAGCAACTGGCATGGGGACTGGCCTTTCCTGAGGCCACCAGAGCGGGTCCCTGAGGTCCCCGTCGTAACTCGAGAAGACCTGCCGCAATTCGAGAAATCCAGGAGGTTCTCCCCTCCAGGCGAGATGAGGCCCATTTCCGCTGAGGCGTCTCGAGGCTGATCACACCTCACCTCTGGAGCTTCGAAAGGGTCCTTCACACCCTTGGTGCGAGTCAAGTATTTCGCCGACATACCCGTCTCCACTCGAGAGGAATCACGAGGGTCCCGCCCACATCCAGAGGAGCCCCGTTTCCGCCTCGTAGCTCGAGATGAGGGATCCGTTCCCTGCTTCTTCGGGAAAGAGTTCCCGGCGTTCCCGTCCCATCTCAAGAGGAGGCCCTCTCAACAGGAACAGCGAGAGGAACTCCAGGGTCGTGCCACCATTCCAAGAGTCCCCCAGATGTCTCAGTCCATTCCAGAGGAACCTCTTTTCCCTTCACTGGCTCGTCTTTCACGCCGAGGATCGACTCACACCAAGGTCGCACGTGGCACGGCCCTGTGGGAAAACCTCGTGGGAAAGCCTCAAAGGAAAGCCTCGAGGGAAAGCCACAGATCCCTTGATCCACGTGACAGGAAGCGTGACACTACTACTGCAGCTCGGGGGGAAAGCGCACGTGCATGCCCCCACTCGAGACGAGGCCTGACTCCCCTGGGGAGACTCAGAATCACCCCAAGATCCATGGCAACACTGGAGAGGAATCCTCAGGTTCCGACCCGACTCCACACAATGTCTTAGGCCCCGGCATGGACGGGAGAGGAATCCCGAGAGGGCCCCTAGCAACTGGCATGGGGACTGGCCTTTCCTGAGGCCACCAGAGCGGGTCCCTGAGGTCCCCGTCGTAACTCGAGAAGACCTGCCGCAACTCGAGAAAATCCAGGAGGTTCTCCCCTCCAGGCGAGATGAGGCCCATTTCCGCTGAGGCGTCTCGAGGCTGATCACACCTCACCTCAGGAACTTCGAAAGGGTCCTTCACACCCATGGTGCAAATCAAGAAGTTCCCCGACATACCCGTCTCCACTCGAGAGGAAACACGAGGGTCCCGCCCACATCCAGAGGAGCCCCGTTTCCGCCTCGTAGCTCGAGATGAGGGATCCTTTCCCTGCTTCGTCGGGAAAGAGTTCCCGGCGTTCCTGTCCCATCTCAAGAGGAGGCCCTCTCAACAGGAAGGGCGAGAGGAACTCCAGGGTCGTGCCACCATTACAAGAGTCCCCCAGATGTCTCAGTCCATTCCAGAGGAACCTCTTTTCCCTTCACCGGCTCGTCTTTCATGCCGAGGATCGACTCACACCAAGTTGGCACGTGGCACGGCCCTGTGGGAAAGCCTCGAGGGAAAGCCACAGATCCCTTGATCCACGTGACAGGAAGCGTGACACTACTGCTGCAGCTCGGGAGGAAAGCGCACGTGCATGTCCCCACTAGAGACGAGGCCTGACTCCCCTAGGGAGACTCAGAAGCACCCCAAGATCCATGGAAACACTGGAGAGGAATCCTCAGGTTCCGGCCCCTACTCCACACAAGGTCTTAGGCCCTGACATGGACGGGAGAGGAATCCTGAGAGGGCCCCTAGCAACTCGCATGGGGACTGGCCTTTCCTGAGGCCACCAGAGCGGGTCCCTGAGGTCCCCGTCGTAACTCGAGAAGACCTGCCGCAACTCGAGAACTCCAGGAGGTTCCCCCTCCAGGCGAGATGAGGCCCATTTCCGCTGAGGCGTTTCGAGGCTGATCACACCTCACCTCTGGAGCTTAGAAAGGATCCTTCACACCCTAGGTGAAAATCAAGAAGTACCCAGACATACCCGTCTCCACTCGAGAGGAATCACGAGGGTCCAGCCCTCATCCAGAGGAGCCCCGTTTCCGCCTCGTAGCTCGAGATGAGGGATCCTTTCCCTGCTTCGTCGAGAAAGAGTTCCCGACGTTCCCGTCGCATCTCAAGAGGAGGCCCTCTCAACAGGAACGGCGAGAGGAAGTCCAGGGACATGCCACCATTCCAAGAGCCCCCAGATGTCTCAGTCCATTCCAGAGGAACCTCTTTTCCCTTCACCGGCTCGTCTTTCACGCCGAGGATCCACTCACACCATGGTGGCCAGTGGCACAGCCCTGAGGGAAAACCTCGTGGGAAAGCCTCGAGGGAAAGCCTCGAGGGAAAGCCACAGATCCCTTGATCCACGTGACAGGAAGCGTGACACTACTGTTGCAGCTCGGGAGGAAAGTGCACGTGCATGCCCCGACTCGAGACGAGGCCTGACTCCCTTGGGGAGACTCAGAAGCACCCCAAGATCCATGGCAACACTGGAGAGGAATCCTCAGGTTCCGTCCCCGACTCCACACAAGGTCTTAGGCCCCGGCATGGAAGGGAGAGGAATCCCGAGAGGGCCCCTAGCAACTCGCATGGGACTGGCCTTTCCTGAGGCCACCAGAGCGGGTCCCTGAGGTCCCCGTCGTAACTCGAGAAATCCTGCCGCAACTGGAGAAATCCAGGAGGATCTCCCCTCCAGTCGAAATGAGGCCCATTTCCGCTGAGGCGTCTCGAGGCTGATCACACCTCACCTCTGGAACTTGGAAAGGGTCCTTCACACCCTTGGTGCAAATCAAGAAGTTCCCCGACATACCCGTCTCCACTCGAGAGGAAACACGAGGTTCCCGCCCACATCCAGAGGAGACCCGTTTCCGCCTCGTAGGTCGAGATGAGGGATCCTTTCCCTGCTTCGTCGGGAAAGAGTTCCTGGCGTTCCCGTCGCAACTCAAGAGGAGGCCCTCTCAACAGGAACGGCGAGAGGAACTCCAGGGTCGTGCCACCATTCCAAGAGTACCACAGATGTCTCAGTCCATTCCAGAGAAAACTCTTTTCCCGTCACTGGCTCGTCTTTCACGCCGAGGATCGACTCACATCAAGGTGGCACATGGCACGGCCCTGTGGGAAAACCTCGTGGGAATGCCTCGAGGGAAAGCCTCGAGGGAAAGCCACAGATCCCTTGATCCACGTGACAGGAAACGTGACACTTCTGCTGCAGCTCGGGAGGAAAGCGCACGTGCATGCCCCCACTCGAGACGAGGCCTGACTCCCCTGGGGAGACTCAGAAGCACCCCAAGATCCATGGCAACACTGGAGAGGAATCCTCAGGTTCCGGCCCCGACTCCACACAAGGTCTTAGGCCCCGACATCGACGGAAGAGGAATCCCGAGAGGGCCCCTAGCAACTGGCATGGGGACTGGCCTTTCCTGAGGCCACCAGAGCGGGTCCCTGAGGTCCCCGTCGTAACTCGAGAAGACCTGCCGCAATTCGAGAAATCCAGGAGGTTCTCCCCTCCAGGCGAGATGAGGCCCATTTCCGCTGAGGCGTCTCGAGGCTGATCACACCTCACCTCTGGAGCTTCGAAAGGGTCCTTCACACCCTTGGTGCGAGTCAAGTATTTCGCCGACATACCCGTCTCCACTCGAGAGGAAACACGAGGGTCCCGCCCACATCCAGAGGAGCCCCGTTTCCGCCTCGTAGCTCGAGATGAGGGATCCGTTCCCTGCTTCTTCGGGAAAGAGTTCCCGGCCTTCCCGTCCCATCTCAAGAGGAGGCCCTCTCAACAGGAACAGCGAGAGGAACTCCAGGGTCGTGCCACCATTCCAAGAGTCCCCCAGATGTCTCAGTCCATTCCAGAGGAACCTCTTTTCCCTTCACTGGCTCGTCTTTCACGCCGAGGATCGACTCACACCAAGGTCGCACGTGGCACGGCCCTGTGGGAAAACCTCGTGGGAAAGCCTCAAAGGAAAGCCTCGAGGGAAAGCCACAGATCCCTTGATCCACGTGACAGGAAGCGTGACACTACTACTGCAGCTCGGGGGGAAAGCGCACGTGCATGCCCCCACTCGAGACGAGGCCTGACTCCCCTGGGGAGACTCAGAATCACCCCAAGATCCATGGCAACACTGGAGAGGAATCCTCAGGTTCCGACCCGACTCCACACAATGTCTTAGGCCCCGGCATGGACGGGAGAGGAATCCCGAGAGGGCCCCTAGCAACTGGCATGGGGACTGGCCTTTCCTGAGGCCACCAGAGCGGGTCCCTGAGGTCCCCGTCGTAACTCGAGAAGACCTGCCGCAACTCGAGAAAATCCAGGAGGTTCTCCCCTCCAGGCGAGATGAGGCCCATTTCCGCTGAGGCGTCTCGAGGCTGATCACACCTCACCTCAGGAACTTCGAAAGGGTCCTTCACACCCATGGTGCAAATCAAGAAGTTCCCCGACATACCCGTCTCCACTCGAGAGGAAACACGAGGGTCCCGCCCACATCCAGAGGAGCCCCGTTTCCGCCTCGTAGCTCGAGATGAGGGATCCTTTCCCTGCTTCGTCGGGAAAGAGTTCCCGGCGTTCCTGTCCCATCTCAAGAGGAGGCCCTCTCAACAGGAAGGGCGAGAGGAACTCCAGGGTCGTGCCACCATTACAAGAGTCCCCCAGATGTCTCAGTCCATTCCAGAGGAACCTCTTTTCCCTTCACCGGCTCGTCTTTCATGCCGAGGATCGACTCACACCAAGTTGGCACGTGGCACGGCCCTGTGGGAAAGCCTCGAGGGAAAGCCACAGATCCCTTGATCCACGTGACAGGAAGCGTGACACTACTGCTGCAGCTCGGGAGGAAAGCGCACGTGCATGTCCCCACTAGAGACGAGGCCTGACTCCCCTAGGGAGACTCAGAAGCACCCCAAGATCCATGGAAACACTGGAGAGGAATCCTCAGGTTCCGGCCCCTACTCCACACAAGGTCTTAGGCCCTGACATGGACGGGAGAGGAATCCTGAGAGGGCCCCTAGCAACTCGCATGGGGACTGGCCTTTCCTGAGGCCACCAGAGCGGGTCCCTGAGGTCCCCGTCGTAACTCGAGAAGACCTGCCGCAACTCGAGAACTCCAGGAGGTTCCCCCTCCAGGCGAGATGAGGCCCATTTCCGCTGAGGCGTTTCGAGGCTGATCACACCTCACCTCTGGAGCTTAGAAAGGATCCTTCACACCCTAGGTGAAAATCAAGAAGTACCCAGACATACCCGTCTCCACTCGAGAGGAATCACGAGGGTCCAGCCCTCATCCAGAGGAGCCCCGTTTCCGCCTCGTAGCTCGAGATGAGGGATCCTTTCCCTGCTTCGTCGAGAAAGAGTTCCCGACGTTCCCGTCGCATCTCAAGAGGAGGCCCTCTCAACAGGAACGGCGAGAGGAAGTCCAGGGACATGCCACCATTCCAAGAGCCCCCAGATGTCTCAGTCCATTCCAGAGGAACCTCTTTTCCCTTCACCGGCTCGTCTTTCACGCCGAGGATCCACTCACACCATGGTGGCCAGTGGCACAGCCCTGAGGGAAAACCTCGTGGGAAAGCCTCGAGGGAAAGCCTCGAGGGAAAGCCACAGATCCCTTGATCCACGTGACAGGAAGCGTGACACTACTGTTGCAGCTCGGGAGGAAAGTGCACGTGCATGCCCCGACTCGAGACGAGGCCTGACTCCCTTGGGGAGACTCAGAAGCACCCCAAGATCCATGGCAACACTGGAGAGGAATCCTCAGGTTCCGTCCCCGACTCCACACAAGGTCTTAGGCCCCGGCATGGAAGGGAGAGGAATCCCGAGAGGGCCCCTAGCAACTCGCATGGGACTGGCCTTTCCTGAGGCCACCAGAGCGGGTCCCTGAGGTCCCCGTCGTAACTCGAGAAATCCTGCCGCAACTGGAGAAATCCAGGAGGATCTCCCCTCCAGTCGAAATGAGGCCCATTTCCGCTGAGGCGTCTCGAGGCTGATCACACCTCACCTCTGGAACTTGGAAAGGGTCCTTCACACCCTTGGTGCAAATCAAGAAGTTCCCCGACATACCCGTCTCCACTCGAGAGGAAACACGAGGTTCCCGCCCACATCCAGAGGAGACCCGTTTCCGCCTCGTAGGTCGAGATGAGGGATCCTTTCCCTGCTTCGTCGGGAAAGAGTTCCTGGCGTTCCCGTCGCAACTCAAGAGGAGGCCCTCTCAACAGGAACGGCGAGAGGAACTCCAGGGTCGTGCCACCATTCCAAGAGTACCACAGATGTCTCAGTCCATTCCAGAGAAAACTCTTTTCCCGTCACTGGCTCGTCTTTCACGCCGAGGATCGACTCACATCAAGGTGGCACATGGCACGGCCCTGTGGGAAAACCTCGTGGGAATGCCTCGAGGGAAAGCCTCGAGGGAAAGCCACAGATCCCTTGATCCACGTGACAGGAAACGTGACACTTCTGCTGCAGCTCGGGAGGAAAGCGCACGTGCATGCCCCCACTCGAGACGAGGCCTGACTCCCCTGGGGAGACTCAGAAGCACCCCAAGATCCATGGCAACACTGGAGAGGAATCCTCAGGTTCCGGCCCCGACTCCACACAAGGTCTTAGGCCCCGACATCGACGGAAGAGGAATCCCGAGAGGGCCCCTAGCAACTGGCATGGGGACTGGCCTTTCCTGAGGCCACCAGAGCGGGTCCCTGAGGTCCCCGTCGTAACTCGAGAAGACCTGCCGCAATTCGAGAAATCCAGGAGGTTCTCCCCTCCAGGCGAGATGAGGCCCATTTCCGCTGAGGCGTCTCGAGGCTGATCACACCTCACCTCTGGAGCTTCGAAAGGGTCCTTCACACCCTTGGTGCGAGTCAAGTATTTCGCCGACATACCCGTCTCCACTCGAGAGGAAACACGAGGGTCCCGCCCACATCCAGAGGAGCCCCGTTTCCGCCTCGTAGCTCGAGATGAGGGATCCGTTCCCTGCTTCTTCGGGAAAGAGTTCCCGGCCTTCCCGTCCCATCTCAAGAGGAGGCCCTCTCAACAGGAACAGCGAGAGGAACTCCAGGGTCGTGCCACCATTCCAAGAGTCCCCCAGATGTCTCAGTCCATTCCAGAGGAACCTCTTTTCCCTTCACTGGCTCGTCTTTCACGCCGAGGATCGACTCACACCAAGGTCGCACGTGGCACGGCCCTGTGGGAAAACCTCGTGGGAAAGCCTCAAAGGAAAGCCTCGAGGGAAAGCCACAGATCCCTTGATCCACGTGACAGGAAGCGTGACACTACTACTGCAGCTCGGGGGGAAAGCGCACGTGCATGCCCCCACTCGAGACGAGGCCTGACTCCCCTGGGGAGACTCAGAATCACCCCAAGATCCATGGCAACACTGGAGAGGAATCCTCAGGTTCCGACCCGACTCCACACAATGTCTTAGGCCCCGGCATGGACGGGAGAGGAATCCCGAGAGGGCCCCTAGCAACTCGCATGGGGACTGGCCTTTCCTGAGGCCACCAGAGCGGGTCCCTCAGGTCCCCGTCGTAACTCGAGAAGACCTGCCGCAACTCGAGAAAATCCAGGAGGTTCTCCCCTCCAGGCGAGATGAGGCCCATTTCCGCTGAGGCGTCTCGAGGCTGATCACACCTCACCTCAGGAACTTCGAAAGGGTCCTTCACACCCATGGTGCAAATCAAGAAGTTCCCCGACATACCCGTCTCCACTCGAGAGGAAACACGAGGGTCCCGCCCACATCCAGAGGAGCCCCGTTTCCGCCTCGTAGCTCGAGATGAGGGATCCTTTCCCTGCTTCGTCGGGAAAGAGTTCCCGGCGTTCCTGTCCCATCTCAAGAGGAGGCCCTCTCAACAGGAAGGGCGAGAGGAACTCCAGGGTCGTGCCACCATTACAAGAGTCCCCCAGATGTCTCAGTCCATTCCAGAGGAACCTCTTTTCCCTTCACCGGCTCGTCTTTCATGCCGAGGATCGACTCACACCAAGTTGGCACGTGGCACGGCCCTGTGGGAAAGCCTCGAGGGAAAGCCACAGATCCCTTGATCCACGTGACACGAAGCGTGACACTACTGCTGCAGCTCGGGAGGAAAGCGCACGTGCATGTCCCCACTAGAGACGAGGCCTGACTCCCCTAGGGAGACTCAGAAGCACCCCAAGATCCATGGAAACACTGGAGAGGAATCCTCAGGTTCCGGCCCCTACTCCACACAAGGTCTTAGGCCCTGACATGGACGGGAGAGGAATCCTGAGAGGGCCCCTAGCAACTCGCATGGGGACTGGCCTTTCCTGAGGCCACCAGAGCGGGTCCCTGAGGTCCCCGTCGTAACTCGAGAAGACCTGCCGCAACTCGAGAACTCCAGGAGGTTCCCCCTCCAGGCGAGATGAGGCCCATTTCCGCTGAGGCGTTTCGAGGCTGATCACACCTCACCTCTGGAGCTTAGAAAGGATCCTTCACACCCTAGGTGAAAATCAAGAAGTACCCAGACATACCCGTCTCCACTCGAGAGGAATCACGAGGGTCCAGCCCTCATCCAGAGGAGCCCCGTTTCCGCCTCGTAGCTCGAGATGAGGGATCCTTTCCCTGCTTCGTCGAGAAAGAGTTCCCGACGTTCCCGTCGCATCTCAAGAGGAGGCCCTCTCAACAGGAACGGCGAGAGGAAGTCCAGGGACATGCCACCATTCCAAGAGCCCCCAGATGTCTCAGTCCATTCCAGAGGAACCTCTTTTCCCTTCACCGGCTCGTCTTTCACGCCGAGGATCCACTCACACCATGGTGGCCAGTGGCACAGCCCTGAGGGAAAACCTCGTGGGAAAGCCTCGAGGGAAAGCCTCGAGGGAAAGCCACAGATCCCTTGATCCACGTGACAGGAAGCGTGACACTACTGTTGCAGCTCGGGAGGAAAGTGCACGTGCATGCCCCGACTCGAGACGAGGCCTGACTCCCTTGGGGAGACTCAGAAGCACCCCAAGATCCATGGCAACACTGGAGAGGAATCCTCAGGTTCCGTCCCCGACTCCACACAAGGTCTTAGGCCCCGGCATGGAAGGGAGAGGAATCCCGAGAGGGCCCCTAGCAACTCGCATGGGACTGGCCTTTCCTGAGGCCACCAGAGCGGGTCCCTGAGGTCCCCGTCGTAACTCGAGAAATCCTGCCGCAACTGGAGAAATCCAGGAGGATCTCCCCTCCAGTCGAAATGAGGCCCATTTCCGCTGAGGCGTCTCGAGGCTGATCACACCTCACCTCTGGAACTTGGAAAGGGTCCTTCACACCCTTGGTGCAAATCAAGAAGTTCCCCGACATACCCGTCTCCACTCGAGAGGAAACACGAGGTTCCCGCCCACATCCAGAGGAGACCCGTTTCCGCCTCGTAGGTCGAGATGAGGGATCCTTTCCCTGCTTCGTCGGGAAAGAGTTCCTGGCGTTCCCGTCGCAACTCAAGAGGAGGCCCTCTCAACAGGAACGGCGAGAGGAACTCCAGGGTCGTGCCACCATTCCAAGAGTACCACAGATGTCTCAGTCCATTCCAGAGAAAACTCTTTTCCCGTCACTGGCTCGTCTTTCACGCCGAGGATCGACTCACATCAAGGTGGCACATGGCACGGCCCTGTGGGAAAACCTCGTGGGAATGCCTCGAGGGAAAGCCTCGAGGGAAAGCCACAGATCCCTTGATCCACGTGACAGGAAACGTGACACTTCTGCTGCAGCTCGGGAGGAAAGCGCACGTGCATGCCCCCACTCGAGACGAGGCCTGACTCCCCTGGGGAGACTCAGAAGCACCCCAAGATCCATGGCAACACTGGAGAGGAATCCTCAGGTTCCGGCCCCGACTCCACACAAGGTCTTAGGCCCCGACATCGACGGAAGAGGAATCCCGAGAGGGCCCCTAGCAACTGGCATGGGGACTGGCCTTTCCTGAGGCCACCAGAGCGGGTCCCTGAGGTCCCCGTCGTAACTCGAGAAGACCTGCCGCAATTCGAGAAATCCAGGAGGTTCTCCCCTCCAGGCGAGATGAGGCCCATTTCCGCTGAGGCGTCTCGAGGCTGATCACACCTCACCTCTGGAGCTTCGAAAGGGTCCTTCACACCCTTGGTGCGAGTCAAGTATTTCGCCGACATACCCGTCTCCACTCGAGAGGAAACACGAGGGTCCCGCCCACATCCAGAGGAGCCCCGTTTCCGCCTCGTAGCTCGAGATGAGGGATCCGTTCCCTGCTTCTTCGGGAAAGAGTTCCCGGCCTTCCCGTCCCATCTCAAGAGGAGGCCCTCTCAACAGGAACAGCGAGAGGAACTCCAGGGTCGTGCCACCATTCCAAGAGTCCCCCAGATGTCTCAGTCCATTCCAGAGGAACCTCTTTTCCCTTCACTGGCTCGTCTTTCACGCCGAGGATCGACTCACACCAAGGTCGCACGTGGCACGGCCCTGTGGGAAAACCTCGTGGGAAAGCCTCAAAGGAAAGCCTCGAGGGAAAGCCACAGATCCCTTGATCCACGTGACAGGAAGCGTGACACTACTACTGCAGCTCGGGGGGAAAGCGCACGTGCATGCCCCCACTCGAGACGAGGCCTGACTCCCCTGGGGAGACTCAGAATCACCCCAAGATCAATGGCAACACTGGAGAGGAATCCTCAGGTTCCGACCCGACTCCACACAATGTCTTAGGCCCCGGCATGGACGGGAGAGGAATCCCGAGAGGGCCCCTAGCAACTCGCATGGGGACTGGCCTTTCCTGAGGCCACCAGAGCGGGTCCCTCAGGTCCCCGTCGTAACTCGAGAAGACCTGCCGCAACTCGAGAAAATCCAGGAGGTTCTCCCCTCCAGGCGAGATGAGGCCCATTTCCGCTGAGGCGTCTCGAGGCTGATCACACCTCACCTCAGGAACTTCGAAAGGGTCCTTCACACCCATGGTGCAAATCAAGAAGTTCCCCGACATACCCGTCTCCACTCGAGAGGAAACACGAGGGTCCCGCCCACATCCAGAGGAGCCCCGTTTCCGCCTCGTAGCTCGAGATGAGGGATCCTTTCCCTGCTTCGTCGGGAAAGAGTTCCCGGCGTTCCTGTCCCATCTCAAGAGGAGGCCCTCTCAACAGGAAGGGCGAGAGGAACTCCAGGGTCGTGCCACCATTACAAGAGTCCCCCAGATGTCTCAGTCCATTCCAGAGGAACCTCTTTTCCCTTCACCGGCTCGTCTTTCATGCCGAGGATCGACTCACACCAAGTTGGCACGTGGCACGGCCCTGTGGGAAAGCCTCGAGGGAAAGCCACAGATCCCTTGATCCACGTGACAGGAAGCGTGACACTACTGCTGCAGCTCGGGAGAAAAGCGCACGTGCATGTCCCCACTAGAGACGAGGCCTGACTCCCCTAGGGAGACTCAGAAGCACCCCAAGATCCATGGAAACACTGGAGAGGAATCCTCAGGTTCCGGCCCCTACTCCACACAAGGTCTTAGGCCCTGACATGGACGGGAGAGGAATCCTGAGAGGGCCCCTAGCAACTCGCATGGGGACTGGCCTTTCCTGAGGCCACCAGAGCGGGTCCCTGAGGTCCCCGTCGTAACTCGAGAAGACCTGCCGCAACTCGAGAACTCCAGGAGGTTCCCCCTCCAGGCGAGATGAGGCCCATTTCCGCTGAGGCGTTTCGAGGCTGATCACACCTCACCTCTGGAGCTTAGAAAGGATCCTTCACACCCTAGGTGAAAATCAAGAAGTACCCAGACATACCCGTCTCCACTCGAGAGGAATCACGAGGGTCCAGCCCTCATCCAGAGGAGCCCCGTTTCCGCCTCGTAGCTCGAGATGAGGGATCCTTTCCCTGCTTCGTCGAGAAAGAGTTCCCGACGTTCCCGTCGCATCTCAAGAGGAGGCCCTCTCAACAGGAACGGCGAGAGGAAGTCCAGGGACATGCCACCATTCCAAGAGCCCCCAGATGTCTCAGTCCATTCCAGAGGAACCTCTTTTCCCTTCACCGGCTCGTCTTTCACGCCGAGGATCCACTCACACCATGGTGGCCAGTGGCACAGCCCTGAGGGAAAACCTCGTGGGAAAGCCTCGAGGGAAAGCCTCGAGGGAAAGCCACAGATCCCTTGATCCACGTGACAGGAAGCGTGACACTACTGTTGCAGCTCGGGAGGAAAGTGCACGTGCATGCCCCGACTCGAGACGAGGCCTGACTCCCTTGGGGAGACTCAGAAGCACCCCAAGATCCATGGCAACACTGGAGAGGAATCCTCAGGTTCCGTCCCCGACTCCACACAAGGTCTTAGGCCCCGGCATGGAAGGGAGAGGAATCCCGAGAGGGCCCCTAGCAACTCGCATGGGACTGGCCTTTCCTGAGGCCACCAGAGCGGGTCCCTGAGGTCCCCGTCGTAACTCGAGAAATCCTGCCGCAACTGGAGAAATCCAGGAGGATCTCCCCTCCAGTCGAAATGAGGCCCATTTCCGCTGAGGCGTCTCGAGGCTGATCACACCTCACCTCTGGAACTTGGAAAGGGTCCTTCACACCCTTGGTGCAAATCAAGAAGTTCCCCGACATACCCGTCTCCACTCGAGAGGAAACACGAGGTTCCCGCCCACATCCAGAGGAGACCCGTTTCCGCCTCGTAGGTCGAGATGAGGGATCCTTTCCCTGCTTCGTCGGGAAAGAGTTCCTGGCGTTCCCGTCGCAACTCAAGAGGAGGCCCTCTCAACAGGAACGGCGAGAGGAACTCCAGGGTCGTGCCACCATTCCAAGAGTACCACAGATGTCTCAGTCCATTCCAGAGAAAACTCTTTTCCCGTCACTGGCTCGTCTTTCACGCCGAGGATCGACTCACATCAAGGTGGCACATGGCACGGCCCTGTGGGAAAACCTCGTGGGAATGCCTCGAGGGAAAGCCTCGAGGGAAAGCCACAGATCCTTGATCCACGTGACAGGAAACGTGACACTTCTGCTGCAGCTCGGGAGGAAAGCGCACGTGCATGCCCCCACTCGAGACGAGGCCTGACTCCCCTGGGGAGACTCAGAAGCACCCCAAGATCCATGGCAACACTGGAGAGGAATCCTCAGGTTCCGGCCCCGACTCCACACAAGGTCTTAGGCCCCGACATCGACGGAAGAGGAATCCCGAGAGGGCCCCTAGCAACTGGCATGGGGACTGGCCTTTCCTGAGGCCACCAGAGCGGGTCCCTGAGGTCCCCGTCGTAACTCGATAAGACCTGCCGCAATTCGAGAAATCCAGGAGGTTCTCCCCTCCAGGCGAGATGAGGCCCATTTCCGCTGAGGCGTCTCGAGGCTGATCACACCTCACCTCTGGAGCTTCGAAAGGGTCCTTCACACCCTTGGTGCGAGTCAAGTATTTCGCCGACATACCCGTCTCCACTCGAGAGGAAACACGAGGGTCCCGCCCACATCCAGAGGAGCCCCGTTTCCGCCTCGTAGCTCGAGATGAGGGATCCGTTCCCTGCTTCTTCGGGAAAGAGTTCCCGGCCTTCCCGTCCCATCTCAAGAGGAGGCCCTCTCAACAGGAACAGCGAGAGGAACTCCAGGGTCGTGCCACCATTCCAAGAGTCCCCCAGATGTCTCAGTCCATTCCAGAGGAACCTCTTTTCCCTTCACTGGCTCGTCTTTCACGCCGAGGATCGACTCACACCAAGGTCGCACGTGGCACGGCCCTGTGGGAAAACCTCGTGGGAAAGCCTCAAAGGAAAGCCTCGAGGGAAAGCCACAGATCCCTTGATCCACGTGACAGGAAGCGTGACACTACTACTGCAGCTCGGGGGGAAAGCGCACGTGCATGCCCCCACTCGAGACGAGGCCTGACTCCCCTGGGGAGACTCAGAATCACCCCAAGATCAATGGCAACACTGGAGAGGAATCCTCAGGTTCCGACCCGACTCCACACAATGTCTTAGGCCCCGGCATGGACGGGAGAGGAATCCCGAGAGGGCCCCTAGCAACTCGCATGGGGACTGGCCTTTCCTGAGGCCACCAGAGCGGGTCCCTCAGGTCCCCGTCGTAACTCGAGAAGACCTGCCGCAACTCGAGAAAATCCAGGAGGTTCTCCCCTCCAGGCGAGATGAGGCCCATTTCCGCTGAGGCGTCTCGAGGCTGATCACACCTCACCTCAGGAACTTCGAAAGGGTCCTTCACACCCTTGGTGCAAATCAAGAAGTTCCCCGACATACCCGTCTCCACTCGAGAGGAAACACGAGGGTCCCGCCCACATCCAGAGGAGCCCCGTTTCCGCCTCGTAGCTCGAGATGAGGGATCCTTTCCCTGCTTCGTCGGGAAAGAGTTCCCGGCGTTCCTGTCCCATCTCAAGAGGAGGCCCTCTCAACAGGAAGGGCGAGAGGAACTCCAGGGTCGTGCCACCATTACAAGAGTCCCCCAGATGTCTCAGTCCATTCCAGAGGAACCTCTTTTCCCTTCACCGGCTCGTCTTTCATGCCGAGGATCGACTCACACCAAGTTGGCACGTGGCACGGCCCTGTGGGAAAGCCTCGAGGGAAAGCCACAGATCCCTTGATCCACGTGACAGGAAGCGTGACACTACTGCTGCAGCTCGGGAGAAAAGCGCACGTGCATGTCCCCACTAGAGACGAGGCCTGACTCCCCTAGGGAGACTCAGAAGCACCCCAAGATCCATGGAAACACTGGAGAGGAATCCTCAGGTTCCGGCCCCTACTCCACACAAGGTCTTAGGCCCTGACATGGACGGGAGAGGAATCCTGAGAGGGCCCCTAGCAACTCGCATGGGGACTGGCCTTTCCTGAGGCCACCAGAGCGGGTCCCTGAGGTCCCCGTCGTAACTCGAGAAGACCTGCCGCAACTCGAGAACTCCAGGAGGTTCCCCCTCCAGGCGAGATGAGGCCCATTTCCGCTGAGGCGTTTCGAGGCTGATCACACCTCACCTCTGGAGCTTAGAAAGGATCCTTCACACCCTAGGTGAAAATCAAGAAGTACCCAGACATACCCGTCTCCACTCGAGAGGAATCACGAGGGTCCAGCCCTCATCCAGAGGAGCCCCGTTTCCGCCTCGTAGCTCGAGATGAGGGATCCTTTCCCTGCTTCGTCGAGAAAGAGTTCCCGACGTTCCCGTCGCATCTCAAGAGGAGGCCCTCTCAACAGGAACGGCGAGAGGAAGTCCAGGGACATGCCACCATTCCAAGAGCCCCCAGATGTCTCAGTCCATTCCAGAGGAACCTCTTTTCCCTTCACCGGCTCGTCTTTCACGCCGAGGATCCACTCACACCATGGTGGCCAGTGGCACAGCCCTGAGGGAAAACCTCGTGGGAAAGCCTCGAGGGAAAGCCTCGAGGGAAAGCCACAGATCCCTTGATCCACGTGACAGGAAGCGTGACACTACTGTTGCAGCTCGGGAGGAAAGTGCACGTGCATGCCCCGACTCGAGACGAGGCCTGACTCCCTTGGGGAGACTCAGAAGCACCCCAAGATCCATGGCAACACTGGAGAGGAATCCTCAGGTTCCGTCCCCGACTCCACACAAGGTCTTAGGCCCCGGCATGGAAGGGAGAGGAATCCCGAGAGGGCCCCTAGCAACTCGCATGGGACTGGCCTTTCCTGAGGCCACCAGAGCGGGTCCCTGAGGTCCCCGTCGTAACTCGAGAAATCCTGCCGCAACTGGAGAAATCCAGGAGGATCTCCCCTCCAGTCGAAATGAGGCCCATTTCCGCTGAGGCGTCTCGAGGCTGATCACACCTCACCTCTGGAACTTGGAAAGGGTCCTTCACACCCTTGGTGCAAATCAAGAAGTTCCCCGACATACCCGTCTCCACTCGAGAGGAAACACGAGGTTCCCGCCCACATCCAGAGGAGACCCGTTTCCGCCTCGTAGGTCGAGATGAGGGATCCTTTCCCTGCTTCGTCGGGAAAGAGTTCCTGGCGTTCCCGTCGCAACTCAAGAGGAGGCCCTCTCAACAGGAACGGCGAGAGGAACTCCAGGGTCGTGCCACCATTCCAAGAGTACCACAGATGTCTCAGTCCATTCCAGAGAAAACTCTTTTCCCGTCACTGGCTCGTCTTTCACGCCGAGGATCGACTCACATCAAGGTGGCACATGGCACGGCCCTGTGGGAAAACCTCGTGGGAATGCCTCGAGGGAAAGCCTCGAGGGAAAGCCACAGATCCTTGATCCACGTGACAGGAAACGTGACACTTCTGCTGCAGCTCGGGAGGAAAGCGCACGTGCATGCCCCCACTCGAGACGAGGCCTGACTCCCCTGGGGAGACTCAGAAGCACCCCAAGATCCATGGCAACACTGGAGAGGAATCCTCAGGTTCCGGCCCCGACTCCACACAAGGTCTTAGGCCCCGACATCGACGGAAGAGGAATCCCGAGAGGGCCCCTAGCAACTGGCATGGGGACTGGCCTTTCCTGAGGCCACCAGAGCGGGTCCCTGAGGTCCCCGTCGTAACTCGATAAGACCTGCCGCAATTCGAGAAATCCAGGAGGTTCTCCCCTCCAGGCGAGATGAGGCCCATTTCCGCTGAGGCGTCTCGAGGCTGATCACACCTCACCTCTGGAGCTTCGAAAGGGTCCTTCACACCCTTGGTGCGAGTCAAGTATTTCGCCGACATACCCGTCTCCACTCGAGAGGAAACACGAGGGTCCCGCCCACATCCAGAGGAGCCCCGTTTCCGCCTCGTAGCTCGAGATGAGGGATCCGTTCCCTGCTTCTTCGGGAAAGAGTTCCCGGCCTTCCCGTCCCATCTCAAGAGGAGGCCCTCTCAACAGGAACGGCGAGAGGAACTCCAGGGTCGTGCCACCATTCCAAGAGTCCCCCAGATGTCTCAGTCCATTCCAGAGGAACCTCTTTTCCCTTCACTGGCTCGTCTTTCACGCCGAGGATCGACTCACACCAAGGTCGCACGTGGCACGGCCCTGTGGGAAAACCTCGTGGGAAAGCCTCAAAGGAAAGCCTCGAGGGAAAGCCACAGATCCCTTGATCCACGTGACAGGAAGCGTGACACTACTACTGCAGCTCGGGGGGAAAGCGCACGTGCATGCCCCCACTCGAGACGAGGCCTGACTCCCCTGGGGAGACTCAGAATCACCCCAAGATCAATGGCAACACTGGAGAGGAATCCTCAGGTTCCGACCCGACTCCACACAATGTCTTAGGCCCCGGCATGGACGGGAGAGGAATCCCGAGAGGGCCCCTAGCAACTCGCATGGGGACTGGCCTTTCCTGAGGCCACCAGAGCGGGTCCCTCAGGTCCCCGTCGTAACTCGAGAAGACCTGCCGCAACTCGAGAAAATCCAGGAGGTTCTCCCCTCCAGGCGAGATGAGGCCCATTTCCGCTGAGGCGTCTCGAGGCTGATCACACCTCACCTCAGGAACTTCGAAAGGGTCCTTCACACCCATGGTGCAAATCAAGAAGTTCCCCGACATACCCGTCTCCACTCGAGAGGAAACACGAGGGTCCCGCCCACATCCAGAGGAGCCCCGTTTCCGCCTCGTAGCTCGAGATGAGGGATCCTTTCCCTGCTTCGTCGGGAAAGAGTTCCCGGCGTTCCTGTCCCATCTCAAGAGGAGGCCCTCTCAACAGGAAGGGCGAGAGGAACTCCAGGGTCGTGCCACCATTACAAGAGTCCCCCAGATGTCTCAGTCCATTCCAGAGGAACCTCTTTTCCCTTCACCGGCTCGTCTTTCATGCCGAGGATCGACTCACACCAAGTTGGCACGTGGCACGGCCCTGTGGGAAAGCCTCGAGGGAAAGCCACAGATCCCTTGATCCACGTGACAGGAAGCGTGACACTACTGCTGCAGCTCGGGAGAAAAGCGCACGTGCATGTCCCCACTAGAGACGAGGCCTGACTCCCCTAGGGAGACTCAGAAGCACCCCAAGATCCATGGAAACACTGGAGAGGAATCCTCAGGTTCCGGCCCCTACTCCACACAAGGTCTTAGGCCCTGACATGGACGGGAGAGGAATCCTGAGAGGGCCCCTAGCAACTCGCATGGGGACTGGCCTTTCCTGAGGCCACCAGAGCGGGTCCCTGAGGTCCCCGTCGTAACTCGAGAAGACCTGCCGCAACTCGAGAACTCCAGGAGGTTCCCCCTCCAGGCGAGATGAGGCCCATTTCCGCTGAGGCGTTTCGAGGCTGATCACACCTCACCTCTGGAGCTTAGAAAGGATCCTTCACACCCTAGGTGAAAATCAAGAAGTTCCCCGACATACCCGTCTCCACTCGAGAGGAAACACGAGGGTCCCGCCCACATCCAGAGGAGCCCCTTTTCCGCCTCGTAGCTCGAGATGAGGGATCCTTTCCCTGCTTCGTCGGGAAAGAGTTCCCGGCGTTCCTGTCCCATCTCAAGAGGAGGCCCTCTCAACAGGAAGGGCGAGAGGAACTCCAGGGTCGTGCCACCATTCCAAGAGCCCCCAGATGTCTCAGTCCATTCCAGAGGAACCTCTTTTCCCTTCACCGGCTCGTCTTTCACGCCGAGGATCCACTCACACCATGGTGGCCAGTGGCACAGCCCTGAGGGAAAACCTCGTGGGAAAGCCTCGAGGGAAAGCCTCGAGGGAAAGCCACAGATCCCTTGATCCACGTGACAGGAAGCGTGACACTACTGTTGCAGCTCGGGAGGAAATTGCACGTGCATGCCCCGACTCGAGACGAGGCCTGACTCCCTTGGGGAGACTCAGAAGCACCCCAAGATCCATGGCAACACTGGAGAGGAATCCTCAGGTTCCGTCCCCAACTCCACACAAGGTCTTAGGCCCCGGCATGGAAGGGAGAGGAATCCCGAGAGGGCCCCTAGAAACTCGCATGGGAATGGCCTTTCCTGAGGCCACCAGAGCGGGTCCCTGAGGTCCCCGTCGTAACTCGAGAAATCCTGCCGCAACTGGAGAAATCCAGGAGGATCTCCCTTCCAGTCGAAATGAGGCCCATTTCCGCTGAGGCGTCTCGAGGCTGATCACACCTCACCTCTGGAACTTGGAAAGGGTCCTTCACACCCTTGGTGCAAATCAAGAAGTTCCCCGACATACCCGTCTCCACTCGAGAGGAAACACGAGGTTCCCGCCCACATCCAGAGAAGACCCGTTTCCGCCTCGTAGGTCGAGATGAGGGATCCTTTCCCTGCTTCGTCGGGAAAGAGTTCCTGGCGTTCCCGTCGCAACTCAAGAGGAGGCCCTCTCAACAGGAACGGCGAGAGGAACTCCAGGGTCGTGCCACCATTCCAAGAGTACCACAGATGTCTCAGTCCATTCCAGAGAAAACTCTTTTCCCGTCACTGGCTCGTCTTTCACGCCGAGGATCGACTCACATCAAGGTGGCACATGGCACGGCCCTGTGGGAAAACCTCGTGGGAATGCCTCGAGGGAAAGCCTCGAGGGAAAGCCACAGATCCCTTGATCCACGTGACTGGAAGCGTGACACTACTGCTGCAGCTCGGGAGGAAAGCACACGTGCATGCCCCCACTCGAGACGAGGCCTGACTCCCCTGGGGAGACTCAGAAGCACCCCAAGATCCATGGTAACACTGGAGAGGAATCCTCACGTTCCGGACCCGACTCCTCACAAGGTCTTAGGCCCCGGCATGGACGGGAGAGGAATCCCGAGAGGGCCCCTAGCAACTCGCATGGGGACTGGCCTTTCCTGAGGCCACCAGAGCGGGTCCCTGAGGTCCCCGTCGTAGCTCGAGAAGACCTGGGGCAACTCGAGAAAATCCAGGAGGTTCTCCCCTCCAGGCGAGATGAGGCCCTTTTCCGCTGATTCGTCTCGAGGCTGATCACACCTCACCTCTGGAACTTCGAAAGGGTCCTTCACACCCTTGGTGCAAATCAAGAAGTTCCCCGACATACCCGTCTCCACTCGAGAGGAAACACGAGGGTCCCGACCACATCCAGAGGAGCCCCGTTTCCGCCTCGTTGCTCGAGATGAGGGATCCTTTTCCTGCCTCGTCAGGAAAGAGTTCCCGGCGTTCTTGTCCCATCTCAAGAGGAGGCCCTCTCAACAGGAAGGGCGAGAGGAACTCCAGGGTCGTGCCACCATTCCAAGAGTCCCCCAGATGTCTCAGTCCATTCCAGAGGAACCTCTTTTCCCTTCACCGGCTCGTCTTTCATGCCGAGGGTCGACTCACACCAAGGTGGAACGTGGCACGGCCCTGTGGGAAAGCCTCGAGGGAAAGCCTCGAGGGTAAGCCTCGAGGGAAAGCCACAGATCCCTTGATCCACGTGACAGGAAGCGTGACACTACTGCTGCAGCACGGGAGGAAAGCGAACGTGCATGTCCCCACTCGAGACGAGGCCTGACTCCCCTGGGGAGACTCAGAAGCGCCCCAAGATCCATGGCAACAATGGAGAGGAATCCTCAGGTCAGGTGCCGACTCCACAGAAGGTCTTAGGCCCCGGCATGGACGGGAGAGGAATCACGAGAGGGCCCCTAGCAACTCGCATGGGGACTGGCCTTTCCTGAGGCCACCAGAGCGGGTCCCTGAGGTCCCCGTCATAACTCGAGAAGACCTGCCGCAACTCGAGAAATCCAGGAGGTTCTCCCCTCCCGGCGAGGTGAGGCCCATTTCCGCTGAGGCGTCTCGAGGCTGATCACACCTCACCTCTGGAACTTCGAAAGGGTCCTTCACACCCTTGGTGCAAATCAAGAAGTTCCCCGACATACCCGTCTCCACTCGAGAGGAAACACGAGGGTCCCGCCCACATCCAGAGGAGCCCCGTTTCCGCCTCGTAGCTCGAGATGTGGAATCCGTTCCCTGCCTCGTCGGGAAAGAGTTCCCGGCGTTCCCGTCGCATCTCAAGAGGAGGCCCTCTCAACAGGAAGGGCGAGAGGAACTCCAGGGTCGTGCCACCATTCCAAGAGTCCCCCAGATGTCTCAGTCCATTCCAGAGGAACCTCTTTTCCCTTCACCGGCTCGTCTTTCATGCCGAGGATCGACTCACACCAAGGTGGTACGTGGCAGAAACCTGTGGGAAAGCCTCGTGGGAAAGCCTCGAGGGTAATCCTCGAGGGAAAGCCACAGATCCCTTGATCCACGTGACAGGAAGCGTGACACTACTGCTGCAGCTCGGGAGGAAAGCGGACGTGCATGTCCCCACTCGAGACGAGGCCTGACTCCCCTGGAGAGACTCAGAAGCACCCCAAGATCCATGGCAACAATGGAGAGGAATCCTCAGGTTCCGTCGCCGACTCCACAGAAGGTCTTAGGCCCCGGCATGGACGGGAGAGGAATCCCGAGAGGGCCCCTAGCAACTCGCATGGGGACTGGCCTTTCCTGAGGCCACCAGAGCGGGTCCCTGAGGTCCCCGTCGTAACTCGAGAAGCCCTGCCGCAACTCGAGAAATCCAGGAGGTTCTCCCCTCCAGGCGAGGTGAGGCCCATTTCCGCTGAGGCGTCTCGAGGCTGATCACACCTCACCTCTGGAACTTCGAAAGGGTCCTTCACACCCTTGGTGCAAATCAAGAAGTTCCCCGACATACCCGTCTCCACTCGAGAGGAAACAGGAGGGTCCCGCCCACATCCAGAGGAGCCCCGTTTCCACCTCTTAGCTCGAGATTAGGGATCCTATCCCTGCTTCATCGGGAAAGAGTTCCCGGCGTTCCCGTCACTTCTCAAGAGGTGGTCCTATCAACAGGAACGGCGAGAGGAAGTCCAAGGACATGCCACCATTCCAAGAGCCCCCAGATGTCTCAGTCCATTCCAGAGGAACCTCTTTTCCCTTCACCGGCTCGTCTTTCACGCCGAGGATCCACTCACACAAAGGAGGCACGTGGCACGGCCATGTGGGAAAGCCTCGTGGGAAAGCCACAGATCCATTGATCCACGTGACAGGAAGCGTGACACTACTGCTGCAGCTCGGGAGGAAAGCACACGTGCATGCCCCCACTCGAGACGAGGCCTGACTCCCCTGGGGAGACTCAGAAGCACCCCAAGATCCATGGCAACACTGGAGAGGAATCCTCAGGTTCCGGCCCCGACTCCACACAAGGTCTTAGGCCCCGGCATGGACGGGAGAGGAATCCCGAGAGGGCCCCTAGCAACTCGCATGGGGACTGCCTTTCCTGAGGCCACCAGCGCGGGTCCCAGAGGTCCCCGTCGTAACTCGAGAAGACCTGCCGCAACTCGAGAAAATCCAGGAGGTTCTCCCCTCCAGGCGAGATGAGGCCCATTTCCGCTGAGGCGTCTCGAGGCTGATCACACCTCACCTCTGGAACTTCGAAAGGGTCCTTCACACCCTTGGTGCAAATCAAGAAGTTCCCCGACATACCCGTCTCCTCTCGAGGGGAAACACGTAGGTCCCGCCCACATCCAGAGGAGCCCCGTTTCCGCCTCGTAGCTTGAGATGAGGGATCCTTTCCCTGCTTCATCGGGAAAGAGATCCCGGTGTTCCTGTCGCATCTCAAGAGGAGGCCCACCCAACAGGAACGGCGAGAGGAACTCCAGGGTCGTGCCACCATTCCAAGAGTCCCCCAGATGTCTCAGTCCATTCCAGAGGAAACTCTTTTCCCTTCACTGGCTCGTCTTTCTTGCCGAGGATCGACTCACACCAAGGTGGCACGTGGCACGGCCCTGTGGGAAAATCTCGTGGGAAAGCCTCGAGGGAAAGCCTCGAGGGAAAGCCACAGATCCCTTGATCCACGTGACTGGAAGAGTGACACTACTGCTGCAGCTCGGGAGGAAAGCGCCCGTGCATGCCCCCACTCGAGACGAGGCCTGACTCCCCTGGGGAGACTCAGAAGCACCCCAAGATGCATGGCAACACTGGAGAGGAACCCTCACGTTCCGGACCCGGCTCCACACAAGGTCTTAGGCCCCGGCATGGACGGGAGAGGAATCCCGAGAGGGCCCCTAGCAACTCGCATGGGGACTGGCCTTTCCTGAGGCCACCAGAGCGGGTCACTGAGGTCCCCGTCGTAACTCGAGAAGACCTGCCGCAACTCGAGAAATCCAGGAGGTTCTCCCCTCCAGGCGAGATGAGGCCCATTTCCGATGAGGCGTCTCGAGGCTGATCACACCTAACCTTTGGAACTTCGAAAGGGTCCTTCACACCCTTGGTGCAAATCAAGAAGTTCCCCGACATACCCGTCTCCACTCGAGAGGAAACACGAGGGTCCCGCCCACATGCAGAGGAGCCCCGTTTCCGCCTCGTAGCTCTAGATGAGGGATCCTTTCCCTGATTCGTCGGCAAACAGTTCCCGGCGTTCCCGTCGCATCTCAAGTGGGGACCCTCTCAACAGGAAAGGCGAGAGGAACTCCAGGGTCGTGCCACCATTCCAAGAGTCCCCCAGGTGTCCTAGTCCATTCCAGAGGAACCTCTTTCCGTTCACCGGCTCGTCTTTCACGCCGAGGATCGACTCACACCAAGGAGGCACGTGACAGGCCATGTGGGAAAGCCTCGTGGGAAAGCCACAGATCCCTTGATCCACGTGACAGGAAGCGTGACACTACTGCTGCAGCTCGGGAGGAAAGCGCACGTGCATGCCCCCATTCGAGACGAGGCCTGACTCCCCTGGGGAGACTCAGAAGCACCCCAAGATCCATAGCAACACTGGAGAGGAATCCTCAAGTTCCGTCCCCGACTCCACACAAGGTCTTAGGCCCCGGCATGGACGGGAGAGGAATCCCGAGAAGGCCCCTAGCAACTCGCTTGGGGACTGGCCTTTCCTGAGGCCACCAGAGCGGGTCCCTGAGGTCCCCGTCGTAGCTCGAGAAGACCTGGGGAAACTCGAGAAAATCCAGGAGGTTCTCCCCTCCAGGCGAGATGAGGCCCATTTCCGATGAGGCGTCTCGAGGCTGATCACACCTCACCTCTGGAACTTCGAAAGGGTCCTTCACACCCTTGGTGCAAAGCAAGAAGTTCCCCGACATACCCGTCTCTACTCGAGAGGAAACACGTGGGTCCCGCCCATATCCAGAGGAGCCCGGTTTCCGCCTCGTAGCTCGAGATGAGGGATCCTTTCCGTGCTTCGTCGGGAAAGAGTTCGCGGCGTTCCCGTCGCATCTCAAGGGGGAGCCCTCTCAACAGGAAGGGCGAGAGGAACTCCAGGGTCGTGCCACCATTCCAAGAGTCCCCCAGATGTCTCAGTCCATTCCAGAGGAACCTCTTTTCCCTTCACCGGCTCGTCTTTCATGCCGAGGATCGACTCACACCAAGGTGGTACGTGGCAGAAACCTGTTGGAAAGCCTCGTGGGAAAGCCTCGAGGGTAATCCTCGAGGGAAAGCCACAGATCCCTTGATCCACGTGACAGGAAGCGTGACACTACTGCTGCAGCTCGGGAGGAAAGCGGTCGTGCATGTCCCCACTCGAGACGAGGCCTGACTCCCCTGGAGAGACTCAGAAGCACCCCAAGATCCATGGCAACAATGGAGAGGAATCCTCAGGTTCCGTCGCCGACTCCACAGAAGGTCTTAGGCAACGGCATGGACGGGAGAGGAATCCCGAGAGGGCCCCTAGCAACTCGCATGGGGACTGGCCTTTCCTGAGGCCACCAGAGCGGGTCCCTGAGGTCCCCGTCGTAACTCGAGAAGCCCTGCCGCAACTCGAGAAATCCAGGAGGTTCTCCCCTCCAGGCGAGGTGAGGCCCATTTCCGCTGAGGCGTCTCGAGGCTGATCACACCTCACCTCTGGAACTTCGAAAGGGTCCTTCACACCCTTGGTGCAAATCAAGAAGTTCCCCGACATACCCGTCTCCACTCGAGAGGAAACAGGAGGGTCCCGCCCACATCCAGAGGAGCCCCGTTTCCACCTCTTAGCTCGAGATTAGGGATCCTATCCCTGCTTCATCGGGAAAGAGTTCCCGGCGTTCCCGTCACTTCTCAAGAGGTGGTCCTATCAACAGGAACGGCGAGAGGAAGTCCAAGGACATGCCACCATTCCAAGAGCCCCCAGATGTCTCAGTCCATTCCAGAGGAACCTCTTTTCCCTTCACCGGCTCGTCTTTCACGCCGAGGATCCACTCACACAAAGGAGGCACGTGGCACGGCCATGTGGGAAAGCCTCGTGGGAAAGCCACAGATCCATTGATCCACGTGACAGGAAGCGTGACACTACTGCTGCAGCTCGGGAGGAAAGCACACGTGCATGCCCCCACTCGAGACGAGGCCTGACTCCCCTGGGGAGACTCAGAAGCACCCCAAGATCCATGGCAACACTGGAGAGGAATCCTCAGGTTCCGGCCCCGACTCCACACAAGGTCTTAGGCCCCGGCATGGACGGGAGAGGAATCCCGAGAGGGCCCCTAGCAACTCGCATGGGGACTGCCTTTCCTGAGGCCACCAGCGCGGGTCCCAGAGGTCCCCGTCGTAACTCGAGAAGACCTGCCGCAACTCGAGAAAATCCAGGAGGTTCTCCCCTCCAGGCGAGATGAGGCCCATTTCCGCTGAGGCGTCTCGAGGCTGATCACACCTGACCTCTGGAACTTCGAAAGGGTCCTTCACACCCTTGGTGCAAATCAAGAGGTTCCCCGACATACCCGTCTCCTCTCGAGGGGAAACACGTAGGTCCCGCCCACATCCAGAGGAGCCCCGTTTCCGCCTCGTAGCTTGAGATGAGGGATCCTTTCCCTGCTTCATCGGGAAAGAGATCCCGGTGTTCCTGTCGCATCTCAAGAGGAGGCCCACCCAACAGGAACGGCGAGAGGAACTCCAGGGTCGTGCCACCATTCCAAGAGTCCCCCAGATGTCTCAGTCCATTCCAGAGGAAACTCTTTTCCCTTCACTGGCTCGTCTTTCTTGCCGAGGATCGACTCACACCAAGGTGGCACGTGGCACGGCCCTGTGGGAAAATCTCGTGGGAAAGCCTCGAGGGAAAGCCTCGAGGGAAAGCCACAGATCCCTTGATCCACGTGACTGGAAGAGTGACACTACTGCTGCAGCTCGGGAGGAAAGCGCCCGTGCATGCCCCCACTCGAGACGAGGCCTGACTCCCCTGGGGAGACTCAGAAGCACCCCAAGATGCATGGCAACACTGGAGAGGAACCCTCACGTTCCGGACCCGGCTCCACACAAGGTCTTAGGCCCCGGCATGGACGGGAGAGGAATCCCGAGAGGGCCCCTAGCAACTCGCATGGGGACTGGCCTTTCCTGAGGCCACCAGAGCGGGTCACTGAGGTCCCCGTCGTAACTCGAGAAGACCTGCCGCAACTCGAGAAATCCAGGAGGTTCTCCCCTCCAGGCGAGATGAGGCCCATTTCCGATGAGGCGTCTCCAGGCTGATCACACCTAACCTTTGGAACTTCGAAAGGGTCCTTCACACCCTTGGTGCAAATCAAGAAGTTCCCCGACATACCCGTCTCCACTCGAGAGGAAACACGAGGGTCCCGCCCACATGCAGAGGAGCCCCGTTTCCGCCTCGTAGCTCTAGATGAGGGATCCTTTCCCTGATTCGTCGGCAAACAGTTCCCGGCGTTCCCGTCGCATCTCAAGTGGGGACCCTCTCAACAGGAAAGGCGAGAGGAACTCCAGGGTCGTGCCACCATTCCAAGAGTCCCCCAGGTGTCCTAGTCCATTCCAGAGGAACCTCTTTCCGTTCACCGGCTCGTCTTTCACGCCGAGGATCGACTCACACCAAGGAGGCACGTGACAGGCCATGTGGGAAAGCCTCGTGGGAAAGCCACAGATCCCTTGATCCACGTGACAGGAAGTGTGACACTACTGCTGCAGCTCGGGAGGAAAGCGCACGTGCATGCCCCCATTCGAGACGAGGCCTGACTCCCCTGGGGAGACTCAGAAGCACCCCAAGATCCATAGCAACACTGGAGAGGAATCCTCAAGTTCCGTCCCCGACTCCACACAAGGTCTTAGGCCCCGGCATGGACGGGAGAGGAATCCCGAGAAGGCCCCTAGCAACTCGCTTGGGTACTGGCCTTTCCTGAGGCCACCAGAGCGGGTCCCTGAGGTCCCCGTCGTAGCTCGAGAAGACCTGGGGAAACTCGAGAAAATCCAGGAGGTTCTCCCCTCCAGGCGAGATGAGGCCCATTTCCGATGAGGCGTCTCGAGGCTGTTCACACCTCACCTCTGGAACTTCGAAAGGGTCCTTCACACCCTTGGTGCAAAGCAAGAAGTTCCCCGACATACCCGTCTCTACTCGAGAGGAAACACGTGGGTCCCGCCCATATCCAGAGGAGCCCGGTTTCCGCCTCGTAGCTCGAGATGAGGGATCCTTTCCGTGCTTCGTCGGGAAAGAGTTCGCGGCGTTCCCGTCGCATCTCAAGGGGGAGCCCTCTCAACAGGAAGGGCGAGAGGAACTCCAGGGTCGTGCCACCATTCCAAGAGTCCCCCAGATGTCTCAGTCCATTCCAGAGGAACCTCTTTTCCCTTCACCGTCTCGTCTTTCACGCCAAGGATAGACACACCAAGGTGGCACGTGGCACGGCCCTGTGGGAAAGCCTCGTGGGAAAGCCTCGTGAGAAAGCCTCGAGGGAAAGCCACAGATCCCTTGATCCACGTGACAGGAAGGGTGACACTACTGCTGCAGCTCGGGAGGAAAGCGCACGTGCATGCCCACACACGAGACGAGGCCTGACTCCCCTGGGGAGACCCAGAAGCACCCCAAGATCCATGGCAACACTGGAGAGGAATCCTCAGGTTCCGGCCCCGACTCCACACAAGGTCTTAGGCCCGGCATGGACGGGAGAGGAATCCCGAGAGGGCCACTAGCAATTCGCATGGGGACTGGCCTTTCCTTAGGCCACCAGAGTGGGTCCCTGAGGTCCCCGTCGTAACTCGAGAAGACCTGCCGCAACTCGAGAAAATCCAGGAGGTTCTCCCCTCCAGGTGAGATGAGGCCCATTTTCGCTGAGGCGTTTCGAGGCTGATCATACCTCACCTCTGGAACTTCGAAAGGGTCCTTCACACCCTTGGTGCAAATCAAGAAGCTCACCGACATACCCGTCTCCACTCGACAGGAAACAAGAGGGTCCCGCCCACATCCAGAGTAGCCCCGTTACCGCCTCGTAGCTCGAGATGAGGGATCCTTTCCCTGCTTCGTCCGGAATGAGTTTCCGGCGTTCCCGTCGCATCTCAAGAGGGGGCCCTCTCAACAGGAACGGCGAGAGGAACTCCAGGGTCGTGCCACCATTCCAAGAGTCCCCCAGATATCTCAGTCCATTCCAGAGGAATGTCTTTTCCCTTCACCTGGTCGTCTTTCATGGCGAGGATCGAATCCCACCAAGGTGGCACGTGGCACAGCCCTGTGGGAAAGCCTCGAGGAAAGCCACAGATCCCTTGATCCACGTGACAGGAAGCGTGACACTACTGCTGCAGCTCGGGAGGAAAGCGCACGTGCACGTTCCCACTCGAGACGAGGCCTAACTCCCCTGGGGAGACTCAGAAGCACCCCAAGATCCATGGCAACACTGGAGAGGAATCCTCAGGTTCAGGCCCCGACTCTACACAAGGTTTAGGCCCCGGCATGGACGGGAGAGGAATCCCGAGAGGGCCCCTAGCAACTCGCATGGGTACTGGCCTTTCCTGAGGCCACCAGAGCGAGTCCCTGAGGTCCCCGTCGTAACTCGAGAAGACCTGCCGCAACTCGAGAAAATCCAGGAGGTTCTCCCCTCCAGGCGAGATGAGGCCCATTTCCGCTGAGGGGTCCCGAGGCTGATCACACCTCACCTCTGGAACTTCGAAAGGGTCCTTCACACCCTTGGTGCAAATAAAGATGCTCCCCGACATACCCGTCTCCACTCGAGAGGAAACACGAGGGTCCCGCCCACATCCAGAGGAGCCCCGTTTCCGCCTCGTAGCTTGAGATGAGGGATCCTTTCCCTGATTCTTCGGGGAAGATTTCCCGGCGTTCCCGTCGCATCTCAAAAGGAGGCCCTCTCAACAGGAACGGCGAGAGGAACGCCAGGGTCGTGCCACCATTCCAAGACTCCCCCAGATGTCTCAGTCCATTCCAGAGGAACCTCTTTTCCCTTCACCGGCTCGTCTTTCACGCCGAGGATCGACTCACACCAAGGTGGCACGTGGCACGGCCCTGTGGGAAAGCCTCGTGGGAAAGCCTCGAGGGAAAGCCTTGAGGGAAAGCCACAGATCCCTTGATCCACGTGAGAGGAAGCGTGACACTACTGCTGCAGCTCGGGAGGAAAGCGCACGTGCATGCCCCCACTCGAGACGAGGTCTGACTCCCCTGGGGAGACTCAGAAGCACCCCAAGATCCATGGCAACACTGGCGAGGAATCCTCAGGTTCCGGCCCCGACTCCACACAAAGTATTAGGACCCGGCATGGACGGGAGAGGAATCCCGAGAGGGCCCCTAGCAACTCGCATGGGGACTGGCCTTTCCTGAGGCCACCAGAGCGGGTCCCTGAGGTCCCCGGCGTAACTCGTGAAGACCTGCCGCAACTCGAGAAAATCCAGGAGGTTCCCCCTCCAGGCGAGATGAGCTCCATTTCCGCTGAGGCGTCTCGAGGCTGATCACACCTCACCTCTGGAGCTTCGAAATTGTCCTTCACACCCTTGGTGCGAGTCAAGTAGTTCCTCGACATACCCGTGTCCACTCGAGATGAAACACGAGGGTCCCGCCCACATCCAGAGGAGCCCCGTTTCCGCCTCGTAGCTCGAGATGAGGGATCCTTTACCTGCTTCTTCGGGAAAGATTTCCCGGCGTTCCCGTCGCATCTCAAGAGGAGGCCCTCTCAACAGGAAAGGCGAGAGGAACTCTAGGGTCGTGCCACCATTCCAAGAGTCCCCCAGGGGTCCTAGTCCATTCCAGAGGAACCTCTTTTCCCTTCACCGGCTCGTCTTTCACGCCGAGGATCGACTCACACCAAGGAGGCACGTGGCACGGCCATGTGGGAAAGCCTCATGGGAAAGCCACAGATCCATTGATCCACGTGACAGGAAGCGTGACACTACTGCTGCAGCTCGGGAGGAAAGCGCACGTGCATGCCCCCACTCGAGACGAGGCCTGACTCCCCTGGGGAGACTCAGAAGCACCCCAAGTTCCATGTCAACACTGGAGAGGAATCCTCAGGTTCCGGCCCCGACTCCACACAAGGTCTTAGGCCCCGGCATGGATGGGAGAGGAATTCCGAGAGGGCCCCTAGCAACTCGCATGGGGACTGCCTTTCCTGAGGCCACCAGCGCGGGTCCCAGAGGTCCCCGTCGTAACTCGCGAAGACCTGCCGCAACTCGAGAAAATCCAGGAGGTTCTCCCCTCCAGGCGAGATGAGGCCCATTTCCGCTGAGGCGTCTCGAGGCTGATCACACCTCACCTCTGGAACTTCCAAAGGGTCCTTCACACCCTTGGTGCAAATCAAGAAGTTCCCCGACATACCCGTCTCCTCTCGAGAGGAAACACGTAGGTCCCGCCCACATCCAGAGGAGCCCCGTTTCCGCCTCGTAGCTTGAGATGAGGGTTCCTTTCCCTGCTTCGTCGGGAAAGAGATCCCGGTGTTCCCATCGCATCTCAAGAGGAGGCCCTCTCAACAGGAACGGCGAGAGGAACTCCAGGGTCGTGCCACCATTCCAAGAGTCCCCCAGATGTCTCAGTCCATTCCAGAGGAAACTCTTTTCCCTTCACTGGCTCGTTTTTCATGCCGAGGATCGACTCACACCAAGGTGGCAGGTGGCACGGCCCTGGGGGAAAATCTCGTGGGAAAGCCTCGACGGAAAGCCTGGAGGGAAAGCCACAGATCCCTTGATCCACGTGACAGGAAGCGTGACACTACTGCTGCAGCTCGGGAGGAAAGCGCACGTGGATGCCCCCACTCGAGACGAGACCTGACTCCCCTGGGGAGACTCAGAAGCACCCCAAGATCCATAGCAACACTGGAGAGGAATACTCAAGTTCCGTCCCCGACTCCACACAAGGTCTTAGGCCCCGGCATGGACGGGAGAGGAATCCCGAGAAGGCCCCTAGCAACTCTCTTGGAGACTGGCCTTTCCTGAGGCCACCAGAGCGGGTCCCTGAGGTCCCCGGCGTAACTCGAGAAGACCTGCCGCAACTCGAGAAAATTCAGGAGGTTCACCCTCCAGGCGAGATGAGCTCCATTTCCGCTGAGGCGTCTCGAGGCTGATCACACCTCACCTCTGGAGCTTCGAAATTGTCCTTCACACCCTTGGTGCGAGTCAAGTAGTTCCCCGACATACCCGTCTCCACTCGAGATGAAACACGAGGGTCCCGCCCACATCCAGAGGAGCCCCGTTTCCGCCTCGTAGCTCGAGATGAGGGATCCTTTACCTGCTGCTTCGGGAAAGATTTCCCGGCGTTCCCGTCGCATCTCAAGAGGAGGCCCTCTCAACAGGAAGGGCGAGAGGAACTCCAGGGTCGTGCCACCATTCCAATAGTCCCCCAGATGTCTCAGTCCATTCCAGAGGAACCTCTTTTCCCTTCACCGGCTCGTCTTTCATGCCGAGGATCGACTCACACCAAGGTGGCACGTGGCACGGCCCTGTGGGAAAGCCTCGTGGGAAAGCCTCGAGGGAAAGCCTCGAGGGAAAGCCACAGATCCCTTGATCCACGTGACAGGAAGAGTGACGCTACTGCTGCAGCTCGGGAGGAAAGCGCACGTGCATGCCCCCACTCGAGACGAGGTCTGACTCCCCTGGGGAGACTCAGAAGCACCCCAAGATCCATGGCAACACTGGCGAGGGATCCTCAGGTTCCGGACCCGACTCCACACAAGGTCTTAGGACCCGGCATGGACGGGAGAGGAATCCCGAGAGAGCCCCTAGCAACTCGCATGGGGACTGGCCTTTCCTGAGGCCACCAGAGCGGGTCCCTGAGGTCCCCGTCGTAACTCGAGAAGACCTGCCGCAACTCGAGAAAATCCAGGAGGTTCCCCCTCCAGGCGAGATGAGGCCCATTTCCGCTGAGTCGTCTCGAGGCTGATCACACCTCACCTCTGTAGCTTCGAAAGGGTCCTTCACACCCTTGATGCGAGTCAAGTAGTTCCCAGACATACCCGGCTCCACTCGAGAGGAAACACGAGGGTCCCGCCAACATGCAGAGGAGCCCCGTTTCCGCCTCGTAGCTCGAGATGAGGGATCCTTTCCCTGCTTCATCGGGAAAGAGACCCCGGTGTTCCCGTCGCATCTCAAGAGGAGGCCCTCTCAACAGGAACGGCGAGAGGAACTCCAGGGTCGTGCCACCATTCGAAGAGTCCCCCAGATGTCTCAGTCCATTCCAGAGGAACCTCTTTTCCCTTCACTGGCTCGTCTTTCATGCCGAGGATCGACTCACACCAAGGTGGCACGTGGCACGGCCCTGTGGGAAAGCCTCGTGGGAAAGCCTCGAGGGACAGCCTCGAGGGAAAGCCACAGATCCCTTGATCCACGTGACTGGAAGCGTGACACTACTGCTGCAGCTCGGGAGGAAAGCACACGTGCATGCCCCCACTCGAGACGAGGCCTGACTCCCCTGGGGAGACTCAGAAGCACCCCAAGATCCATGGTAACACTGGAGAGGAATCCTCACGTTCCGGACCCGACTCCTCACAAGGTCTTAGGCCCCGGCATGGACGGGAGAGGAATCCCGAGAGGGCCCCTAGCAACTCGCATGGGGACTGGCCTTTCCTGAGGCCACCAGAGCGGGTCCCTGAGGTCCCCGTCGTAGCTCGAGAAGACCTGGGGCAACTCGAGAAAATCCAGGAGGTTCTCCCCTCCAGGCGAGATGAGGCCCATTTCCGATGAGGCGTCTCGAGGCTGTTCACACCTCACCTCTGGAACTTCGAAAGGGTCCTTCACACCCTTGGTGCAAAGCAAGAAGTTCCCCGACATACCCGTCTCTACTCGAGAGGAAACACGGGGGTCCCGCCCATATCCAGAGGAGCCCGGTTTCCGCCTCGTAGCTCGAGATGAGGGATCCTTTCCCTGCTTCGTCGGGAAAGATTTCCCGGCGTTCCCGTCGCATCTCAAGAGGGGGCCCTCTCAACAGGAACGGCGAGAGGAACTCCAGGGTCGTGCCACCATTCCAAGAGTCCCCCAGATGTCTCAGTCCATTCCAGAGGAACCTCTTTTCCCTTCACCGGCTCGTCTTTCACGCCGAGGATAGACACACCAAGGTGGCACGTGGCACGGCCCTGTGGGAAAGCCTCGTGGGAAAGCCTCGTGAGAAAGCCTCGAGGGAAAGCCACAGATCACTTGATCCACGTGACAGGAAGGGTGACACTACTGCTGCAGCTCGGGAGGAAAGCGCACGTGCATGCCCCCACACGAGACGAGGCCTGACTCCCCTGGGGAGACCCAGAAGCACCCCAAGATCCATGGCAACACTGGAGAGGAATCCTCAGGTTCCGGCCCCGAATCCACACAAGGTCATAGGCCCCGGCATGGACCAGAGAGGAATCCCGAGAGGGCCACTAGCAATTAGCATGGGGACTGGCCTTTCCTGAGGCCACCAGAGCGGGTCCCTGAGGTCCCCGTCGTAGCTCGAGAAGACCTGGGGCAACTCGAGAAAATCCAGGAGGTTCTCCCCTCCAGGCGAGATGAGGCCCATTTCCGATGAGGCGTCTCGAGGCTGTTCACACCTCACCTCTGGAACTTCGAAAGGGTCCTTCACACCCTTGGTGCAAAGCAAGAAGTTCCCCGACATACCCGTCTCTACTCGAGAGGAAACACGGGGGTCCCGCCCATATCCAGAGGAGCCCGGTTTCCGCCTCGTAGCTCGAGATGAGGGATCCTTTCCCTGCTTCGTCGGGAAAGAGTTCCCGGCGTTCCCGTCGCATCTCAAGAGGGGGCCCTCTCAACAGGAACGGCGAGAGGAAGTCCAGGGTCGTGCCACCATTCCAAGAGTCCCCCAGATGTCTCAGTCCATTCCAGAGGAACCTCTTTTCCCTTCACCGGCTCGTCTTTCACGCCGAGGATAGACACACCAAGGTGGCACGTGGCACGGCCCTGTGGGAAAGCCTCGTGGGAAAGCCTCGTGAGAAAGCCTCGAGGGAAAGCCACAGATCACTTGATCCACGTGACAGGAAGGGTGACACTACTGCTGCAGCTCGGGAGGAAAGCGCACGTGCATGCCCCCACACGAGACGAGGCCTGACTCCCCTGGGGAGACCCAGAAGCACCCCAAGATCCATGGCAACACTGGAGAGGAATCCTCAGGTTCCGGCCCCGAATCCACACAAGGTCTTAGGCCCCGGCATGGACCGGAGAGGAATCCCGAGAGGGCCACTAGCAATTCGCATGGGGACTGGCCTTTCCTGAGGCCACCAGAGCGGGTCCCTGAGGTCCCCGTCGTAACTCGAGAAGAGCTGCCGCAACTCGAGAAAATCCAGGAGGTTCTACCCTCCAGGTGAGATGAGGCCCATTTCCGCTGAGGTGTCTCGAGGCTGATCACACCTCACCTCTGGAACTTCGAAAGGGTCCTTCACACCCTTGGTGCAAATCAAGAAGCTCACCGACATACCCGTCTCCACTCGACAGGAAACACGAGGGTCCCGCCCACATCCAGAGTAGCCCCGTTACCGCCTCGTAGCTCGAGATGAGGGATCCTTTCCCTGCTGCTTCGGGAAAGATTTCCCGGCGTTCCCGTCGCATCTCAAGAGGAGGCCCTCTCAACAGGAAGGGCGAGAGGAACTCCAGGGTCGTGCCACCATTCCAAGAGTCCCCCAGATATCTCAGTCCATTCCAGAGGAATGTTTTTTCCCTTCACCGGCTCGTCTTTCACGGCGAGGATCGAATCCCACCAAGGTGGCACGTGGCACAGCCCTGTGGGAAAGCCTCGAGGAAAGCCACAGATCCCTTGATTCACGTGACAGGAAGCATGACACTATTGCTGCAGCTCGGGAGGAAAGCGCACGTGCATGTCCCCACTCGAGACGAGGCCTGACTCCCCTGGGGAGACTCAGAAGCACCCCAAGATCCATGGCAAAAATGGAGAGGAATACTCAGGTTCCGGCGCCGACTCCACAGAAGGTCTTAGGCCCCGGCATGGACGGGAGAGGAATCCCGAGAGGGCCCCTAGCAACTCGCATGGAGACTGGCCTTTCCTTAGGCCACCAGAGCGGGTCCCTGAGGTCCCCGGCGTAACTCGAGAAGACCTGCCGCAACTCGAGAAAATTCAGGAGGTTCACCCTCCAGGCGAGATGAGCTCCATTTCCGCTGAGGCGTCTCGAGGCTGATCACACCTCACCTCTGGAGCTTCGAAATTGTCCTTCACACCCTTGGTGCGAGTCAAGTAGTTCCCCGACATACCCGTCTCCACTCGAGATGAAACACGAGGGTCCCGCCCACATCCAGAGGAGCCCCGTTTCCGCCTCGTAGCTCGAGATGAGGGATCCTTTACCTGCTGCTTCGGGAAAGATTTCCCGGCGTTCCCGTCGCATCTCAAGAGGAGGCCCTCTCAACAGGAAGGGCGAGAGGAACTCCAGGGTCGTGCCACCATTCCAATAGTCCCCCAGATGTCTCAGTCCATTCCAGAGGAACCTCTTTTCCCTTCACCGGCTCGTCTTTCATGCCGAGGATCGACTCACACCAAGGTGGCACGTGGCACGGCCCTGTGGGAAAGCCTCGTGGGAAAGCCTCGAGGGAAAGCCTCGAGGGAAAGCCACAGATCCCTTGATCCACGTGACAGGAAGAGTGACGCTACTGCTGCAGCTCGGGAGGAAAGCGCACGTGCATGCCCCCACTCGAGACGAGGTCTGACTCCCCTGGGGAGACTCAGAAGCACCCCAAGATCCATGGCAACACTGGCGAGGGATCCTCAGGTTCCGGACCCGACTCCACACAAGGTCTTAGGACCCGGCATGGACGGGAGAGGAATCCCGAGAGAGCCCCTAGCAACTCGCATGGGGACTGGCCTTTCCTGAGGCCACCAGAGCGGGTCCCTGAGGTCCCCGTCGTAACTCGAGAAGACCTGCCGCAACTCGAGAAAATCCAGGAGGTTCCCCCTCCAGGCGAGATGAGGCCCATTTCCGCTGAGTCGTCTCGAGGCTGATCACACCTCACCTCTGTAGCTTCGAAAGGGTCCTTCACACCCTTGATGCGAGTCAAGTAGTTCCCAGACATACCCGGCTCCACTCGAGAGGAAACACGAGGGTCCCGCCAACATGCAGAGGAGCCCCGTTTCCGCCTCGTAGCTCGAGATGAGGGATCCTTTCCCTGCTTCATCGGGAAAGAGACCCCGGTGTTCCCGTCGCATCTCAAGAGGAGGCCCTCTCAACAGGAACGGCGAGAGGAACTCCAGGGTCGTGCCACCATTCGAAGAGTCCCCCAGATGTCTCAGTCCATTCCAGAGGAACCTCTTTTCCCTTCACTGGCTCGTCTTTCATGCCGAGGATCGACTCACACCAAGGTGGCACGTGGCACGGCCCTGTGGGAAAGCCTCATGGGAAAGCCTCGAGGGAAAGCCTCGAGGGAAAGCCACAGATCCCTTGATCCACGTGACTGGAAGCGTGATACTACTGCTGCAGCTCGGGAGGAAAGCACACGTGCATGCCCCCACTCGAGACGAGGCCTGACTCCCCTGGGGAGACTCAGAAGCACCCCAAGATCCATGGTAACACTGGAGAGGAATCCTCACGTTCCGGACCCGACTCCTCACAAGGTCTTAGGCCCCGGCATGGACGGGAGAGGAATCCCGAGAGGGCCCCTAGCAACTCGCATGGGGACTGGCCTTTCCTGAGGCCACCAGAGCGGGTCCCTGAGGTCCCCGTCGTAGCTCGAGAAGACCTGGGGCAACTCGAGAAAATCCAGGAGGTTCTCCCCTCCAGGCGAGATGAGGCCCATTTCCGATGAGGCGTCTCGAGGCTGTTCACACCTCACCTCTGGAACTTCGAAAGGGTCCTTCACACCCTTGGTGCAAAGCAAGAAGTTCCCCGACATACCCGTCTCTACTCGAGAGGAAACACGGGGGTCCCGCCCATATCCAGAGGAGCCCGGTTTCCGCCTCGTAGCTCGAGATGAGGGATCCTTTCCCTGCTTCGTCGGGAAAGAGTTCCCGGCGTTCCCGTCGCATCTCAAGAGGGGGCCCTCTCAACAGGAACGGCGAGAGGAACTCCAGGGTCGTGCCACCATTCCAAGAGTCCCCCAGATGTCTCAGTCCATTCCAGAGGAACCTCTTTTCCCTTCACCGGCTCGTCTTTCACGCCGAGGATAGACACACCAAGGTGGCACGTGGCACGGCCCTGTGGGAAAGCCTCGTGGGAAAGCCTCGTGAGAAAGCCTCGAGGGAAAGCCACAGATCACTTGATCCACGTGACAGGAAGGGTGACACTACTGCTGCAGCTCGGGAGGAAAGCGCACGTGCATGCCCCCACACGAGACGAGGCCTGACTCCCCTGGGGAGACCCAGAAGCACCCCAAGATCCATGGCAACACTGGAGAGGAATCCTCAGGTTCCGGCCCCGAATCCACACAAGGTCTTAGGCCCCGGCATGGACCGGAGAGGAATCCCGAGAGGGCCACTAGCAATTCGCATGGGGACTGGCCTTTCCTGAGGCCACCAGAGCGGGTCCCTGAGGTCCCCGTCGTAACTCGAGAAGAGCTGCCGCAACTCGAGAAAATCCAGGAGGTTCTACCCTCCAGGTGAGATGAGGCCCATTTCCGCTGAGGTGTCTCGAGGCTGATCACACCTCACCTCTGGAACTTCGAAAGGGTCCTTCACACCCTTGGTGCAAATCAAGAAGCTCACCGACATACCCGTCTCCACTCGACAGGAAACCGAGGGTCCCGCCCACATCCAGAGGAGACCCGTTTCCGCCTCGTAGCTCGAGATGAGGGATCCTTTCCCTGCTTCGTCCGGAATGAGTTTCCGGCGTTCCCGTCGCATCTCAAGAGGAGGCCCTCTCAACAGGAACGGCGAGAGGAACTCCAGGGTCGTGCCACCATTCCAAGAGTCCCCCAGATATCTCAGTCCATTCCAGAGGAATGTCTTTTCCCTTCACCGGCACGTCTTTCACGGCGAGGATCGAATCCCACCAAGATGGCACGTGGTACAGCCCTGTGGGAAAACCAAGTGGGAAAGCCTCGAGGGAAAGCCTCGAGGGAAAGCCACAGATCCCTTGATCCACGTGAGAGGAAGCGTGACACTACTGCTGCAGCTCGGGAGGAAAGCGCACGTGCATGCCCCCACTCGAGACGCGGGCTGACTCCCCTGGGGAAACTCAGAAACACCCCAAGATCCATGGCAATACTGGCGAGGAATCCTCAGGTTCCGGCCCCGACTCCACACAAGGTATTAGGACCCGGCATGGATGGGAGAGGAATCCCGAGAGGGCCCTTAGCAACTCGCTTGGGGACTGGCCTTTCCTGAGGCCACCAGAGCGGGTCCCTGAGGTCCCCGGCGTAACTCGTGAAGACCTGCCGCAACTCGAGAAAATCCAGAGGTTCCCCCTCCAGGCGAGATGAGCTCCATTTCCGCTAAGGCGTCTCGAGGCTGATCACACCTCACCTCTGGAGCTTCGAAATTGTCCTTCACACCCTTGGTGCGAGTCAAGTAGTTCCCCGACATACACGTCTCCACTCGAGATGAAACACGAGGGTCCCGCCCACATCCAGAGGAGCCCCGTTTCCGCCTCGTAGCTCGAGATGAGGGATCCTTTACCTGCTTCGTCGGGAAAGAGTTCCCGGCGTTCCCGTCGCATCTCAAGAGGAGGCCCTCTCAACAGGAAGGGCGAGAGGAACTCCAGGGTCGTGCCACCATTCCAAGAGTCCCCCAGATGTCTCAGTCCATTCCAGAGGAACCTCTTTTCCCTTCACCAGCTCGTCTTTCATGCCGAGGATCGACTCACACCAAGGTGGCACGTGGCACGGCCCTGTGGGAAAGCCTCGTGGGAAAGCCTCGAGATAAAGCCTCGAGGGAAAGCCACAGATCCCTTGATCCACGTGACAGGAAGAGTGACGGTACTGCTGCAGCGCGGGAGGAAAGCGCACGTGCATGTCCCCACTCGAGACGAGGCCTGACTACCCTGGGGAGACTCAGAAGCACCCCAAGATCCATGGCAACAATTGAGAGGAATCCTCAGGTTCCCGCGCCGACTCCACAGAAGGTCTTAGGCCCCGGCATGGACGGGAGAGGAATACCGAGAGGGCCCCTAGCAACTCGCATGGGGACTGGCCTTTCCTGAGGCCACCAGAGCGGGTCCCTGAGGTCCCCGTCGTAACTCGAGAAGACCTGCCGCAACTCGAGAAATCCAGGACGTTCTCCCCTCCAGGCGAGATGAGGCCCATTTCCGCTGAGGCGTCTCGAGGCTGATCACACCTCACCTCTGGAACTTCGAAAGGGTCCTTCACACCCTTGGTGCAAATCAAGAAGTTCCCCGACATACCCGTCTCTACTCGAGAGGAAACACGAGGGTCCCGCCCACATCCAGAGGAGCCCCGTTTCCGCCTCGTAGATCGAGATGAGGAATCCGTTCCCTGCTTCGTCGGGAAAGAGTTCCCGGCGTTCCCGTCACTTCTCAAGAGGTGGTCCTCTCAACAGGAACGGCGAGAGGAACTCCAGGGTCGTGCCACCATTCCAAGAGTCCCCCAGATGTCTCAGTCCATTAGACAGGAACGTCTTTTCCCATCACCGGCTCGTATTTCATGCCAAGATTCGACTCACACCAAGGTGGCACGTTGCACAGCCATGTGGGAAAGCCTCGAGGAAAGCGACAGATCCCTTGATCCACGTTACAGGAAGCGTGACACTACTGCTGCAGCTCGGGAGGAAAGCGCACGTGCACGTTCCCACACGAGACGAGGCCTAACTACCCTGGGGAGACTCAGAAGCACCCCAAGATCCATGGCAACACTGGAGAGGAATCCTCAGGTTCAGACCCCGACTCTACACAAGGTCTTAGGCCCCGGCATGGACGGGAGAGGAATCCCGAGAGGGCCCCTAGCAACTCGCATGGGGACTGGCCTTTCCTGAGGCCACCAGAGCGAGTCCCTGAGGTCCCCGTCGTAACTCGGGAAGACCTGCCGCAACTCGAGAACATCCAGGAGTTTCTCCCCTCCAGGCGAGATGAGGCCCATTTCCGCTGAGGGGTCTCGAGGCTGATCTCACCTCACCTCTGGAACTTCGAAAGGGTCCTTCACACCCTTGGTGCAAATAAAGATGTTCCCCGACATACCCGTCTCCTCTCGAGAGGAAACACGAGGGTCCCGTCCACATCCAGAGGAGCCCCGTTTCGGCCTCATAGCTCGAGATGAGGGATCCGTTCCCTGCTTCGTCGGGAAAGAGTTCCCGGCATTCCCGTCAGTTCTCAAGAGGAGGTCCTCTCAACAGGAAGGGCGAGAGGAACTCCAGGTTCGTGGCACCATTCCAAGAGTCCCCCAGATGTCTCAGTCCATTCCAGAGGAACCTCTTTTCCCTTCACCGGCTCGTCTTTCACGCCAAGGATCGACTCACACCAAGGTAGCACGTGGCACAGCCCTGTGGGAAAGCCTCGAGGGAAAGCCACAGATCCCTTGATCCACGTGAGAGGAAGCGTGACACTACTGCTGCAGCTCGGGAGGAAAGCGCACGTGCATGCCCCCACTCGAGACGCGGGCTGACTCCCCTGGGGAAACTCAGAAGCACCCCAAGATCCATGGCAACACTGGCGAGGAATCCTCAGGTTCCGGCCCCGACTCCACACAAGGTATTAGGACCCGGCATGGATGGGAGAGGAATCCCGAGAGGGCCCCTAGCAACTCGCTTGGGGACTGGCCTTTCCTGAGGCCACCAGAGCGGGTCCCTGAGGTCCCCGGCGTAACTCGTGAAGACCTGCCGCAACTCGAGAAAATCCAGAGGTTCCCCCTCCAGGCGAGATGAGGCCCATTTCCGCTGAGGCGTCTCGAGGCTGATCACACCTCACCTCTGGAGCTTCGAAATTCTCCTTCACACCCTTGGTGCGAGTCAAGTAGTTCCCCGACATACCCGTCTCCACTCGAGAGGAATCACGAGGGTCCCGCCCACATCCAGAGGAGCCCCGTTTCCGCCTCGTAGCTCGAGATGAGGGATCCTGTCCCTGCTTCGTCGGGAAAGAGTTCCCGGCGTTCCCGTCGCATCTCAAGAGGAGGCCCTCTCAACAGGAACGGCGAGAGGAACTCCAGGGTCGTGCCACCATTCCAAGAGTCCCCCAGATGTCTCAGTCCATTCCAGAGGAACCTCTTTTCCCTTCACCGGCTCGTCTTTCACGCCGAGGATCGACTCACACCAAGGTGGCACGTGGCACAGCCCTGTGGGAAAGCCTCGTGGGAAAGCCTCGAGGGACAGCCTCGAGGGAAAGCCACAGATCACTTGATCAACGTGACAGGAAGCGTGACACTACTGCTGCAGCTCGGGAGGAAAGCGCACGTGCATGCCCCCACTCGAGACGAGGCCTGACTCCCCTGGGGAGACTCAGAAGCACCCCAAGATCCATGGCAACACTGGACAGGAATCCTCACGTTCCGGCCCCGACTCCACACAAGGACTGAGGCCCCGGCCTGGACGGGAGAGGAATCCCGAGAGGTCCCCTAGCAACTCGCATGGGGACTGGCCTTTCCTGAGGCCACCAGAGCGGGTCCCTGAGGTCCCCGTCGTAACTCGAGAAGACCTGCCGCAACTCGAGAAAATCCAGGAGGTTCTCCCCTCCAGGCAAGATGAGGCCCATTTCCGCTGAGGCGTCTCGAGGCTGATCACACCTCACCTCTGGAACTTCGAAAGGCTCCTTCACACCCTTGGTGCAAATCAAGAAGTTCCCCGACATACCCGTCTCCACTCGAGAGGAATCACGAGGGTCCCGCCCACATCCAGAGGAGCCCCGTTTCCGCCTCGTAGCTCGAGATGAGGGATCCTTTCCCTGCTTCGTTGGGAAAGATTTCCCGGCGTTCCCGTCGCATCTCAAGAGGAGGCCCTCTCAACAGGAACGGCGAGAGGAACTCCAGGGTCGTGCCACCATTCCAAGAGTCCCCCAGATGTCTCAGTCCATTCCAGAGGAACCTCTTTTCCCTTCACCGGCTCGTCTTTCACACCGAGGATCGACTCACACCAAGGTGGCACGTGGCACAGCCCTGTGGGAAAGCCTCGTGGGAAAGCCTCGAGGGACAGCCTCGAGGGAAAGCCACAGATCCCTTGATCCACGTGACAGGAAGCGTGACACTACTGCTGCTGCTCGGGAGGAAAGCGCACGTGCATGCCCCCACTCGAGACGAGGCCTGACTCCCCTGGGGAGACTCAGAAGCACCCCAAGATCCATGGCAACACTGGAGAGCAATCCTCAGGTTCCGGCCCCGACTCCACACAAGGACTGAGGCCCCGGCATGGACGGGAGAGGAATCCCGAGAGGTCCCCTAGCAACTCGCATGGGGACTGGCCTTTCCTGAGGCCACCAGAGCGGGTCCCTGAGGTCCCCGTCGTAACTCGAGAAGACCTGCCGCAACTCGAGAAAATCCAGGAGGTTCTCCCCTCCAGGCGAGATGAGGCCCATTTCCGCTGAGGCGTCTCGAGGCTGATCACACCTCACCTCTGGAACTTCGCAAGGGTCCTTCACACCCTTGCTGCAAATCAAGAAGTTCCCCGACATACCCGTCTCCACTCGAGAGGAATCACGAGGGTCCCGCCGACATCCAGACGAGCCCCGTTTCCGCCTCGTAGCTCGAGATGAGGGATCCTTTCCCTGCTTCGTCGGGAAAGAGTTCCCGGCGTTCCCGTCGCATCTCAAGAGGAGGCCCTCTCAACAGGAACGGCGAGAGGAACTCCAGGGTCGTGCCACCATTCCAAGAGTCCCCCAGATGTCTCAGTCCATTCCAGAGGAACCTCTTTTCCCTTCACCGGCTCGTCTTTCACGCTGAGGATCGACTCACACCAAAGTGGCACGTGGCACAGCCCTGTGGGAAAGCCTCGTGGGAAAGCCTCGAGGGACAGCCTCGAGGGAAAGCCACAGATCCCTTGATCCACGTGACAGGAAGCGTGACACTACTGCTGCAGATCGGGAGGAAAGCGCACGTGCATGCCCCCACTCGAGACGAGGCCTGACTCCCCTGGGGAGACTCAGAAGCACCCCAAGATCCATGGCAACCCTGGAGAGGAATCCTCAGGTTCCGGCCCCGACTCCACACAAGGACTGAGGCCACGGCATGGACGGGAGAGGAATCCCGAGAGGTCCCCTAGCAACTCGCATGGGGACTGGCCTTTCCTGAGGCCACCAGAGCGGGTCCCTGAGGTCCCCGTCGTAACTCGAGAAGACCTGCCGCAACTCGAGAAAATCCAGGAGGTTCTCCCCTCCAGGCGAGATGAGGCCCAGTGCCGCTGAGGCGTCTCGAGGCTGATCACACCTCACCACTGGAACTTCGAAAGGGTCCTTCACACCCTTGGTGCAAATCAAGAAGTTCCCCGACATACCCGTCTCCACTCGAGAGGAATCACGAGGGTCCCGCCCACATCCAGAGGAGCCCCGTTTCCTCCTCGTAGCTCGAGATGAGGGATCCTTTCCCTGCTTGGTCGGGAAAGAGTTCCCGGCGTTCCCGTCGCATCTCAAGAGGAGGCCCTCTCAACAGGAACGGCGAGAGGAACTCCAGGGTCGTGCCACCATTCCAAGAGTCCCCCAGATGTCTCAGACCATTCCAGAGGAACCTCTTTTCCCTTCACCGGCTCGTCTTTCACGCCGAGGATCGACTCACACCAAGGTGGCACGTGGCACAGCCCTGTGGGAAAGCCTCGTGGGAAAGCCTCGAGGGACAGCCTCGAGGGAAAGCCACAGATCCCTTGATCCACGTGACAGGAAGCGTGACACTACTGCTGCAGATCGGGAGGAAAGCGCACGTGCATGCCCCCACTCGAGACGAGGCCTGACTCCCCTGGGGAGACTCAGAAGCACCCCAAGATCCATGGCAACACTGGAGAGGAATCCTCAGGTTCCGGCCCCGACTCCACACAAGGACTGAGGCCACGGCATGGACGGGAGAGGAATCCCGAGAGGTCCCCTAGCAACTCGCATGGGGACTGGCCTTTCATGAGGCCACCAGAGCGGGTCCCTGAGGTCCCCGTCGTACCTTGAGAAGACCTGTCGCAACTCGAGAAAATCCAGGAGGTTCTCCCCTCCAGGCGAGATGAGGCCCATTTCCGCTGAGGCGTCTCCAGGCTGATCATACCTCCCCTCTGTAACTTCGAAAGGGTCCTTCACACCCTTGCTGCAAATCAAGAAGTTCCCCGACATACCCGTCTCCACTCGAGAGGAATCACGAGGGTCCCGCCCACATCCAGAGGAGCCCCGTTTCCGCCTCGTAGCTCGAGATGAGGGATCCTTTCCCTGCTTCGTCGGGAAAGAGTTCCCGGCGTTCCCGCCGCATCTCAAGAGGAGGCCCTCTCAACAGGAACGGCGAGAGGAACTCCAGGGTCGTGCCACCATTCCAAGAGTCCCCCAGATGTCTCAGTCCATTCCAGAGGAACCTCTTTTCCCTTCACCGGCTCGTCTTTCACGCCGAGGATCGACTCACACCAAGGTGGCACGTGGCACAGCCCTGTGGGAAAGCCTCGTGGGAAAGCCTCGAGGGACAGCCTCGAGGGAAAGCCACAGATCCCTTGATCCACGTGACAGGAAGCGTGACACTACTGCTGCAGCTCGGGAGGAAAGCGCACGTGCATGCCCCCACTCGAGACGAGGCCTGACTCCCCTGGGGAGACTCAGAAGCACCCCAAGATCCATGGCAACACTGGAGAGGAATCCTCACGTTCCGGCCCCGACTCCACACAAGGACTGAGGCCCCGGCATGGACGGGAGAGGAATCCCGAGAGGTCCCCTAGCAACTCGCATGGGGACTGGCCTTTCCTGAGGCCACCAGAGCGGGTCCCTGAGGTCCCCGTCGTAACTCGAGAAGACCTGCCGCAACTCGAGAAAATCCAGGAGGTTCTCCCCTCCAGGCGAGATGAGGCCCATTTCCGCTGAGGCGTCTCGAGGCTGATCACACCTCACCTCTGGAACTTCGAAAGGGTCCTTCACACCCTTGGTGCAAATCAAGAAGTTCCCCGACATACCCGTCTCCACTCGAGAGGAATCACGAGGGTCCCGCCCACATCCAGAGGAGCCCCGTTTCCGCCTCGTAGCTCGAGATGAGGGATCCTTTCCCTGCTTCGTCGGGAAAGAGTTCCCGGTGTTCCCGTCGCATCTCAAGAGGAGGCCCTCTCAACAGGAACGGCGAGAGGAACTCCAGGGTCGTGCCACCATTCCAAGAGTTCCCCAGATGTCTCAGTCCATTCCAGAGGAACCTCTTTTCCTTTCACCGGCTCGTCTTTCACGCCGAGGATCGACTCACACCAAGGTGGCACGTGGCACAGCCCTGTGGGAAAGCCTCGTGGGAAAGCCTCGAGTGACAGCCTCGAGGGAAAGCCACAGATCCCTTGATCCACGTGACAGGAAGCGTGACACTACTGCTGCAGCTCGGGAGGAAAGCGCACATGCATGCCCCCACTCGAGACGAGGCCTGACTCCCCTGGGGAGACTCAGAAGCACCCCAAGATCCATGGCAACACTGGAGAGGAATCTTCACGTTCCGGCCCCGACTCCACACAAGGACTGAGGCCCCGGCATGGACGGGAGAGGAATCCCGAGAGGTCCCCTAGCAACTCGCATGGGGACTGGCCTTTCCTGAGGCCACCAGAGCGGGTCCCTGAGGTCCCCGTCGTAACTCGAGAAGACCTGCCGCAACTCGAGAAAATCCAGGAGGTTCTCCCCTCCAGGCGAGATGAGGCCCAGTGCCACTGAGGCGTCTCGAGGCTGATCACACCTCACCACTGGAACTTTGAAAGGGTCCTTCACACCCTTGGTGCAAATCAAGAAGTTCCCCGACATACCCGTCTCCACTCGAGAGGAATCACGAGGGTCCCGCCCACATCCAGAGGAGCCCCGTTTCCTCCTCGTAGCTCGAGATGAGGGATCCTTTCCCTGCTTGGTCGGGAAAGAGTTCCCGGCGTTCCGGTCGCATCTCAAGAGGAGGCCCTCTCAACAGGAACGGCGAGAGGAACTCCAGGGTCGTGCCACCATTCCAAGAGTCCCCCAGATGTCTCAGTCCATTCCAGAGGAACCTCTTTTCCCTTCACCGGCTCGTCTTTCACGCCGAGGATCGACTCACACCAAGGTGGCACGTGGCACAGCCCTGTGGGAAAGCCTCGTGGGAAAGCCTCAAGGGACAGCCTCGAGGGAAAGCCACAGATCCCTTGATCCACGTGACCGGAAGCGTGACACTACTGCTGCAGCTCGGGAGGAAAGCGCACGTGCATGCCCCCATTCGAGACGAGGCCTGACTCCTCTGGGGAGACTCAGAAGCACCCCAAGATCCATGGCAACACTGGAGAGGAATCCTCAGGTTCCTGCCCCGACTCCACACAAGGACTGAGGCCCCGGCATGGAACGGGAGAGGAATCCCGAGAGGTCCCCTAGCAACTCGCATGGGGACTGGCCTTTCCTGAGGCCACCAGAGCGGGTCCCTGAGGTCCCCGTCGTAACTCGAGAAGACCTGCCGCAACTCGAGAAAATCCAGGAGGTTCTCCCCTCCAGGCGAGATGAGGCCCATTTCCGCTGAGGCGTCTCGAGGCTGTTCACACCTCTCCTCTGGAACTTCGAAAGGGTCCTTCACACCCTTGCTGCAAATCAAGAAGTTCCCCGACATACCCGTCTCCACTCGAGAGGAATCACGAGGGTCCCGCCCACATCCAGACGAGCCCCGTTTCCGCCTCGTAGCTCGAGATGAGGGATCCTTTCCCTGCTTCGTCGGGAAAGATTTCCCAGCGTTCCCGTCGCATCTCAAGAGGAGGCCCTCTCAACAGGAACGGCGAGAGGAACTCCAGGGTCGTGCCACCATTCCAAGAGTCCCCCAGATGTCTCAGTCCATTCCAGAGGAACCTCTTTTCCCTTCACCGGCTCGTCTTTCACGCCGAGGATCGACTCACACCAAGGTGGCACGTGGCACAGCCCTGTGGGAAAGCCTCGTGGGAAAGCCTCGAGGGACAGCCTCGAGGGAAAGCCACAGATCCCTTGATCCACGTGACAGGAAGCGTGACACTACTGCTGCAGCTCGGGAGGAAAGCGCACGTGCATGCCCCCACACGAGACGAGGCCTGACTCCCCTGGGGAGACTCAGAAGCACCCCAAGATCCATGGCAACACTGGAAAGGAATCCTCAGGTTCCGGCCCCGACTCCACACAAGGACTGAGGCCCCGGCATGGACGGGAGAGGAATCCCGAGAGGTCCCCTAGCAACTCGCATGGGGACTGGCCTTTCCTGAGGCCACCAGAGCGGGTCCCTGAGGTCCCCGCCGTAACTCGAGAAGACCTGCCGCAACTCGAGAAAATCCAGGAGGTTCTCCCCTCCAGGCGAGATGAGGCCCATTTCCGCTGAGGCGTCTCGAGGCTGATCACACCTCACCTCTGGAACTTTGAAAGGGTCCTTCACACCCTTGCTGCAAATCAAGAAGTTCCCCGACATACCCGTCTCCACTCGAGAGGAATCACGAGGGTCCCGCCCACATCCAGAAGAGCCCCGTTTCCGCCTCGTAGCTCGAGATGAGGGATCCTTTCCCTGCTTCGTCGGGAAAGAGTTCCCGGCGTTCCCGTCGCATCTCAAGAGGAGGCCCTCTCAACAGGAACGGCGAGAGGAACTCCAGGGTCGTGCCACCATTCCAAGAGTCCCCCAGATGTCTCAGTCCATTCCAGAGGAACCTCTTTTCCCTTCACCGGCTCGTCTTTCACGCCGAGGATCGACTCACACCAAGGTGGCATGTGGCACAGCCCTGTGGGAAAGCCTCGTGGGAAAGCCTCAAGGGACATCCTCGAGGGAAAGCCACAGATCCCTTGATCCACGTGACAGGAAGCGTGACACTACTGCTGCAGCTCGGGAGGAAAGCGCACGTGCATGCCACCATTCGAGACGAGGCCTGACTCCCCTGGGGAGACTCAGAAGCACCCCAAGATCCATGGCAACACTGGAGAGGAATCCCCAGGTTCCGGCCCCGACTCCACACAAGGACTGAGGCCCCGGCATGGACGGGAGAGGAATCCCGAGAGGTCCCCTAGCAACTCGCATGGGGACTGGCCTTTCCTGAGGCCACCAGAGCGGGTCCCTGAGGTCCCCGTCGTAACTCGAGAAGACCTGCCGCAACTCGAGAAAATCCAGGAGGTTCTCCCCTCCAGGCGAGATGAGGCCCATTTCCGCTGAGGCGTCTCGAGGCTGATCACACCTCACCTCTGGAACTTCGAAAGGGTCCTTCACACCCTTGGTGCAAATCAAGAAGTTCCCCGACCTAGCCGTCTCCACTCGAGAGGAATCACGAGGGTCCCGCCCACATCCAGACGTGCCCCGTTTCCGCCTCGTAGCTCGAGATGAGGGATCCTTTCCCTGCTTCGTCGGGAAAGAGTTCCCGGTGTTCCCGTCGCATCTCAAGAGGAGGCCCTCTCAACAGGAACGGCGAGAGGAACTCCAGGGTCGTGCCACCATTCCAAGAGTCCCCCAGATGTCTCAGTCCATTCCAGAGGAACCTCTTTTCCCTTCACCGGCGCGTCTTTCACGCCGAGGATCGACTCACACCAAGGTGGCACGTGGCACAGCCCTGTGGGAAAGCCTCGTGGGAAAGCCTCGAGGGACAGCCTCGAGGGAAAGCCACAGATCCCTTGATCCACGTGACAGGAAGCGTGACACTACTGCTGCAGCTCAGGAGGAAAGCGCACGTGCATGCCCCCACTCGAGACGAGGCCTGACTCCCCTGGGGAGACTCAGAAGCACCCCAAGATCCATGGCAACACTGGAGAGGAATCCTCAGGTTCCGGCCCCGACTCCACACAAGGACTGAGTCCCCGGCCTGGACGGGAGAGGAATCCCGAGAGGTCCCCTAGCAACTCGCATGGGGACTGGCCTTTCCTGAGGCCACCAGAGCGGGTCCCTGAGGTCCCCGTCGTAACTCGAGAAGACCTGCCGCAACTCGAGAAAATCCAGGAGGTTCTCCCCTCCAGGCGAGATGAGGCCCATTTCCGCTGAGGCGTCCCGAGGCTGATCACACCTCACCTCTGGAACTTCGAAAGGGTCCTTCACACCCTTGGTGCAAATCAAGAAGTTCCCCGACATACCCGTCTCCACTCGAGAGGAATCACGAGGGTCCCGCCCACATCCAGAGGAGCCCCGTTTCCGCCTCGTAGGTCGAGATGAGGGATCCTTTCCCTGCTTCGTCGGGAAAGAGTTCCCGGCGTTCCCGTCGCATCTCAAGAGGAGGCCCTCTCAACAGGAACGGCGAGAGGAACTCCAGGGTCGTGCCACCATTCCAAGAGTCCCCCAGATGTCTCAGTCCATTCCAGACGAACCTCTTTTCCCTTCACCGGCTCGTCTTTCACGCCGAGGATCGACTCACACCAAGGTGGCACGTGGCACAGCCCTGTGGGAAAGCCTCGTGGGAAAGCCTCGAGGGACAGCCTCGAGGGAAAGCCACAGATCCCTTGATCCACGTGACAGGAAGCGTGACACTACTGCTGCAGCTCGGGAGGAAAGCACACGTGCATGCCCCCACTCGAGACGAGGCCTGACTCCCCTGGGGAGACTCAGAAGCACCCCAAGATCCATGGCAACACTGGAGAGGAATCCTCAGGTTCCGGCCCCGACTCCACACAAGGACTGAGGCCCCGGCCTGGACGGGAGAGGAATCCCGAGAGGTCCCCTAGCAACACGCATGGGGACTGGCCTTTCCTGAGGCCACCAGAGCGGGTCCCTGAGGTCCCCGTCGTAACTCGAGAAGACCTGCCGCAACTCGAGAAAATCCAGGAGGTTCTCCCCTCCAGGCGAGATGAGGCCCATTTCCGCTGAGGCGTCTCGAGGCTGATCACACCTCACCTCTGGAACTTCGAAAGGGTCCTTCACACCCTTGGTGCAAATCAAGAAGTTCCCCGACATACCCGTCTCCACTCGAGAGGAATCACGAGGGTCCCGCCCACATCCAGAGGAGCCCCGTTTCCGCCTCGTAGCTCGAGATGAGGGATCCTTTCCCTGCTTCGTCGGGAAAGAGTTCCCGGCGTTCCCGTCGCATCTCAAGAGGAGGCCCTCTCAACAGGAACGGCGAGAGGAACTCCAGGGTCGTGCCACCATTCCAAGAGTCCCCCAGATGTCTCAGTCCATTCCAGAGGAACCTCTTTTCCCTTCACCGGCTCGTCTTTCACGCCGAGGATCGACTCACACCAAGGTGGCACGTGGCACAGCCCTGTGGGAAAGCCTCGTGGGAAAGCCTCGAGGGACAGCCTCGAGGGAAAGCCACAGATCCCTTGATCCACGTGACAGGAAGCGTGACACTACTGCTGCAGCTCGGGAGGAAAGCGCACGTGCATGCCCCCACTCGAGACGAGGCCTGACTCCCCTGGGGAGACTCAGAAGCACCCCAAGATCCATGGCAACACTGGAGAGGAATCCTCAGGTTCCGGCCCCGACTCCACACAAGGACTGAGGCCCCGGCCTGGACGGGAGAGGAATCCCGAGAGGTCCCCTAGCAACTCGCATGGGGACTGGCCTTTCCTGAGGCCACCAGAGCGGGTCCCTGAGGTCCCCGTCGTAACACGAGAAGACCTGCCGCAACTCGAGAAAATCCAGGAGGTTCTCCCCTCCAGGCGAGATGAGGCCCATTTCCGCTGAGGCGTCTCGAGGCTGATCACACCTCACCTCTGAAACTTCGAAAGGGTCCTTCACACCCTTGCTGCAAATCAAGAAGTTCCCCGACATACCCGTCTCCACTCGAGAGGAATCACGAGGGTCCCGCCCACATCCAGAGGAGCCCCGTTTCCACCTCGTAGCTCGAGATGAGGGATCCTTTCCCTGCTTCGTCGGGAAAGAGTTCCCGGCGTTCCCGTCGCATCTCAAGAGGAGGCCCTCTCAACAGGAACGACGAGAGGAACTCCAGGGTCGTGCCACCATTCCAAGAGTCCCCCAGATGTCTCAGTCCATTCCAGAGGAACCTCTTTTCCCTTCACCGGCTCGTCTTTCACGCCGAGGATCGACTCACACCAAGGTGGCACGTGGCACAGCCCTGTGGGAAAGCCTCGTGGGAAAGCCTCGAGGGACAGCCTCGAGGGAAAGCCACAGATCCCTTGATCCACGTGACAGGAAGCGTGACACTACTGCTGCAGCTCGGGAGGAAAGCGCACGTGCATGCCCCCCACTCGAGACGAGGCCTGACTCCCCTGGGGAGACTCAGAAGCACCCCAAGATCCATGGCACACTGGAGAGGAATCCTCAGGTTACGGCCCCGACTCCACACAAGGACTGAGGCCCCGGCATGGACGGGAGAGGAATCCCGAGAGGTCCCCTAGCAACTCGCATGGGGACTGGCCTTTCCTGAGGCCACCAGATCGGGTCCCTGAGGTCCCCGTCGTAACTCGAGAAGACCTGCCGCAACTCGAGAAAATCCAGGAGGTTCTCCCCTCCAGGCGAGATGAGGCCCATTTCCGCTGAGGCGTCTCGAGGCGGATCACACCTCACCTCTGGAACTTCGAAAGGGTCCTTCACACCCTTGGTGCAAATCAAGAAGTTCCCCGACATACCCGTCTCCACTCGAGAGGAATCACGAGGGTCCCGCCCACATCCAGACGAGCCCCGTTTCCGCCTCGTAGCTCGAGATGAGGGATCCTTTCCCTGCTTCGTCGGGAAAGAGTTCCCGGTGTTCCCGTCGCATCTCAAGAGGAGGCCCTCTCAACAGGAACGGCGAGAGGAACTCCAGGGTCGTGCCACCATTCCAAGAGTCCCCCAGATGTCTCAGTCCTTTCCAGAGGAACCTCTTTTCCCTTCACCGGCTCGTCTTTCACGCCGAGGATCGACTCACACCAAGGTGGCACGTGGCACAGCCCTGTGGGAAAGCCTCGTGGGAAAGCCTCGAGGGACAGCCTCGAGGGAAAGCCACAGATCCCTTGATCCACGTGACAGGAAGCGTGACACTACTGCTGCAGCTCGGGAGGAAAGCGCACTTGCATGCCCCCACTCGAGACGAGGCCTGACTCCCCTGGGGAGACTCAGAAGCACCCCAAGATCCATGGCAACACTGGAGAGGAATCCTCAGGTTCCGGTCCCGACTCCACACAAGGACTGAGGCCCCGGCATGGACGGAGAGGAATCCCGAGAGGTCCCCTAGCAACTCGCATGGGGACTGGCCTTTCCTGAGGCCACCAGAGCGGGTCCCTGAGGTCCCCGTCGTAACTCGAGAAGACCTGCCGCAACTCGAGAAAATCCAGGAGGTTCTCCCCTCCAGGCGAGATGAGGCCCAGTGCCGCTGAGGCGTCTCGAGGCTGATCACACCTCACCACTGGAACTTCGAAAGGGTCCTTCACACCCTTGGTGCAAATCAAGAAGTTCCCCGACATACCCGTCTCCACTCGAGAGGAATCACGAGGGTCCCGCCCACATCCAGAGGAGCCCCGTTTCCGCCTCGTAGCTCGAGATGAGGGATCCTTTCCCTGCTTCGTCGGGAAAGAGTTCCCGGCGTTCCCGTCGCATCTCAAGAGGAGGCCCTCTCAACAGGAACGGCGAGAGGAACTCCAGGGTCGTGCCACCATTCCAAGAGTCCCCCAGATGTCTCAGTCCATTCCAGAGGAACCTCTTTTCCCTTCACCGGCTCGTCTTTCACGCCGAGGATCGACTCACACCAAGGTGGCACGTGGCACAGCCCTGTGGGAAAGCCTCGTGGGAAAGCCTCAAGGGACAGCCTCGAGGGAAAGCCACAGATCCCTTGATCCACGTGACAGGAAGCGTGACACTACTGCTGCAGCTCGGGAGGAAAGCGCACGTGCATGCCCCCACTCGAGACGAGGCCTGACTCTCCTGGGGAGACTCAGAAGCACCCCAAGATCCATGGCAACACTGGAGAGGAATCCTCAGGTTTCGGCCCCAACTCCACACAAGGACTGAGGCCCCGGCATGGACGGGAGAGGAATCCCGAGAGGTCCCCTAGCAACTCGCATGGGGACTGGCCTTTCCTGAGGCCACCAGAGCGGGTCCCTGAGGTCCCCGTCGTAACTCGAGAAGACCTGCCGCAACTCGAGAAAATCCAGGAGGTTCTCCCCTCCAGGCGAGATGAGGCCCATTTCCGCTGAGGTGTCTCGAGGCGGATCACACCTCACCTCTGGAACTTCGAAAGGCTCCTTCACGCCCTTGCTGCAAATCAAGAAGTTCCCCGACATACCCGTCTCCACTCGAGAGGAATCACGAGGGTCCCGCCCACATCCAGACGAGCCCCGTTTCCGCCTCGTAGCTCGAGATGAGGGATCCTTTCCCTGCTTCGTCGGAAAAGAGTTCCCGGCGTTTCCCGTCGCATCTCAAGAGGAGGCCCTCTCAACAGGAACGGCGAGAGGAACTCCAGGGTCGTGCCACCATTCCAAGAGTCCCCTAGATGTCTCAGTCCATTCCAGAGGAACCTCTTTTCCCTTCACCGGCTCGTCTTTCACGCCGAGGATCGACTCACACCAAGGTGGCACGTGGCACAGCCCTGTGGGAAAGCCTCGAGGGACAGCCTCGAGGGAAAGCCACAGATCCCTTGATCCACGTGACAGGAAGCGTGACACTACTGCTGCAGCTCGGGAGGAAAGCGCACGTGCATGCCCCCACTCGAGACGAGGCCTGACTCCCCTGGGGAGACTCAGAAGCACCCCAAGATCCATGGCAACACTGGAGAGGAATCCTCAGGTTACGGCCCCGACTCCACACAAGGACTGAGGCCCCGGCATGGACGGGAGAGGAATCCCGAGAGGTCCCCTAGCAACTCGCATGGGGACTGGCCTTTCCTGAGGCCACCAGATCGGGTCCCTGAGGTCCCCGTCGTAACTCGAGAAGACCTGCCGCAACTCGAGAAAATCCAGGAGGTTCTCCCCTCCAGGCGAGATGAGGCCCATTTCCGCTGAGGCGTCTCGAGGCGGATCACACCTCACCTCTGGAACTTCGAAAGGGTCCTTCACACCCTTGGTGCAAATCAAGAAGTTCCCCGACATACCCGTCTCCACTCGAGAGGAATCACGAGGGTCCCGCCCACATCCAGACGAGCCCCGTTTCCGCCTCGTAGCTCGAGATGAGGGATCCTTTCCCTGCTTCGTCGGGAAAGAGTTCCCGGTGTTCCCGTCGCATCTCAAGAGGAGGCCCTCTCAACAGGAACGGCGAGAGGAACTCCAGGGTCGTGCCACCATTCCAAGAGTCCCCCAGATGTCTCAGTCCATTCCAGAGGAACCTCTTTTCCCTTCACCGGCTCGTCTTTCACGCCGAGGATCGACTCACACCAAGGTGGCACGTGGCACAGCCCTGTGGGAAAGCCTCGTGGGAAAGCCTCGAGGGACAGCCTCGAGGGAAAGCCACAGATCCCTTGATCCACGTGACAGGAAGCGTGACACTACTGCTGCAGCTCGGGAGGAAAGCGCACTTGCATGCCCCCACTCGAGACGAGGCCTGACTCCCCTGGGGAGACTCAGAAGCACCCCAAGATCCATGGCAACACTGGAGAGGAATCCTCACGTTCCGGCCCCGACTCCACACAAGGACTGAGGCCCCGGCATGGACGGGAGAGGAATCCCGAGAGGTCCCCTAGCAACTCGCATGGGGACTGGCCTTTCCTGAGGCCACCAGAGCGGGTCCCTGAGGTCCCCGTCGTAACTCGAGAAGACCTGCCGCAACTCGAGAAAATCCAGGAGGTTCTCCCCTCCAGGCGAGATGAGGCCCAGTGCCGCTGAGGCGTCTCGAGGCTGATCACACCTCACCACTGGAACTTCGAAAGGGTCCTTCACACCCTTGGTGCAAATCAAGAAGTTCCCCGACATACCCGTCTCCACTCGAGAGGAATCACGAGGGTCCCGCCCACATCCAGAGGAGCCCCGTTTCCGCCTCGTAGCTCGAGATGAGGGATCCTTTCCCTGCTTCGTCGGGAAAGAGTTCCCGGCGTTCCCGTCGCATCTCAAGAGGAGGCCCTCTCAACAGGAACGGCGAGAGGAACTCCAGGGTCGTGCCACCATTCCAAGAGTCCCCCAGATGTCTCAGTCCATTCCAGAGGAACCTCTTTTCCCTTCACCGGCTCGTCTTTCACGCCGAGGATCGACTCACACCAAGGTGGCACGTGGCACAGCCCTGTGGGAAAGCCTCGTGGGAAAGCCTCAAGGGACAGCCTCGAGGGAAAGCCACAGATCCCTTGATCCACGTGACAGGAAGCGTGACACTACTGCTGCAGCTCGGGAGGAAAGCGCACGTGCATGCCCCCACTCGAGACGAGGCCTGACTCTCCTGGGGAGACTCAGAAGCACCCCAAGATCCATGGCAACACTGGAGAGGAATCCTCAGGTTTCGGCCCCAACTCCACACAAGGACTGAGGCCCCGGCATGGACGGGAGAGGAATCCCGAGAGGTCCCCTAGCAACTCGCATGGGGACTGGCCTTTCCTGAGGCCACCAGAGCGGGTCCCTGAGGTCCCCGTCGTAACTCGAGAAGACCTGCCGCAACTCGGAAAATCCAGGAGGTTCTCCCCTCCAGGCGAGATGAGGCCCATTTCCGCTGAGGTGTCTCGAGGCGGATCACACCTCACCTCTGGAACTTCGAAAGGCTCCTTCACGCCCTTGCTGCAAATCAAGAAGTTCCCCGACATACCCGTCTCCACTCGAGAGGAATCACGAGGGTCCCGCCCACATCCAGACGAGCCCCGTTTCCGCCTCGTAGCTCGAGATGAGGGATCCTTTCCCTGCTTCGTCGGAAAAGAGTTCCCGGCGTTCCCGTCGCATCTCAAGAGGAGGCCCTCTCAACAGGAACGGCGAGAGGAACTCCAGGGTCGTGCCACCATTCCAAGAATCCCCTAGATGTCTCAGTCCATTCCAGAGGAACCTCTTTTCCCTTCACCGGCTCGTCTTTCACGCCGAGGATCGACTCACACCAAGGTGGCACGTGGCACAGCCCTGTGGGAAAGCCTCGAGGGACAGCCTCGAGGGAAAGCCACAGATCCCTTGATCCACGTGACAGGAAGCGTGACACTACTGCTGCAGCTCGGGAGGAAAGCGCACGTGCATGCCCCCACTCGAGACGAGGCCTGACTCCCCTGGGGAGACTCAGAAGCACCCCAAGATCCATGGCAACACTGGAGAGGAATCCTCAGGTTACGGCCCCGACTCCACACAAGGACTGAGGCCCCGGCATGGACGGGAGAGGAATCCCGAGAGGTCCCCTAGCAACTCGCATGGGGACTGGCCTTTCCTGAGGCCACCAGATCGGGTCCCTGAGGTCCCCGTCGTAACTCGAGAAGACCTGCCGCAACTCGAGAAAATCCAGGAGGTTCTCCCCTCCAGGCGAGATGAGGCCCATTTCCGCTGAGGCGTCTCGAGGCGGATCACACCTCACCTCTGGAACTTCGAAAGGGTCCTTCACACCCTTGGTGCAAATCAAGAAGTTCCCCGACATACCCGTCTCCACTCGAGAGGAATCACGAGGGTCCCGCCCACATCCAGACGAGCCCCGTTTCCGCCTCGTAGCTCGAGATGAGGGATCCTTTCCCTGCTTCGTCGGGAAAGAGTTCCCGGTGTTCCCGTCGCATCTCAAGAGGAGGCCCTCTCAACAGGAACGGCGAGAGGAACTCCAGGGTCGTGCCACCATTCCAAGAGTCCCCCAGATGTCTCAGTCCATTCCAGAGGAACCTCTTTTCCCTTCACCGTCTCGTCTTTCACGCCGAGGATCGACTCACACCAAGGTGGCACGTGGCACAGCCCTGTGGGAAAGCCTCGTGGGAAAGCCTCGAGGGACAGCCTCGAGGGAAAGCCACAGATCCCTTGATCCACGTGACAGGAAGCGTGACACTACTGCTGCAGCTCGGGAGGAAAGCGCACTTGCATGCCCCCACTCGAGACGAGGCCTGACTCCCCTGGGGAGACTCAGAAGCACCCCAAGATCCATGGCAACACTGGAGAGGAATCCTCACGTTCCGGCCCCGACTCCACACAAGGACTGAGGCCCCGGCATGGACGGGAGAGGAATCCCGAGAGGTCCCCTAGCAACTCGCATGGGGACTGGCCTTTCCTGAGGCCACCAGAGCGGGTCCCTGAGGTCCCCGTCGTAACTCGAGAAGACCTGCCGCAACTCGAGAAAATCCAGGAGGTTCTCCCCTCCAGGCGAGATGAGGCCCAGTGCTGCTGAGGCGTCTCGAGGCTGATCACACCTCACCACTGGAACTTCGAAAGGGTCCTTCACACCCTTGGTGCAAATCAAGAAGTTCCCCGACATACCCGTCTCCACTCAAGAGGAATCACGAGGGTCCCGCCCACATCCAGACGAGCCCCGTTTCCGCCTCGTAGCTCGAGATGAGGGATCCTTTCCCTGCTTCGTCGGGAAAGAGTTCCCGGTGTTCCCGTCGCATCTCAAGAGGAGGCCCTCTCAACAGGAACGGCGAGAGGAACTCCAGGGTCGTGCCACCATTCCAAGAGTCCCCCAGATGTCTCAGTCCATTCCAGAGGAACCTCTTTTCCCTTCACCGGCTCGTCTTTCACACCGAGGATCGACTCACACCAAGGTGGCACGTGGCACAGCCCTGTGGGAAAGCCTCGTGGGAAAGCCTCAAGGGACAGCCTCGAGGGAAAGCCACAGATCCCTTGATCCACGTGACCGGAAGCGTGACACTACTGCTGCAGCTCGGGAGGGAAAGCGCACGTGCATGCCCCCATTCGAGACGAGGCCTGACTCCTCGGAGGGAGACTCAGAAGCACCCCAAGATCCATGGCAACACTGGAGAGGAATCCTCAGGTTCCTGCCCCGACTCCACACAAGGACTGAGGCCCCGGCATGGACGGGAGAGGAATCCCGAGAGGTCCCCTAGCAACTCGCATGGGGACTGGCCTTTCCTGAGGCCACCAGAGCGGGTCCCTGAGGTCCCCGTCGTAACTCGAGAAGACCTGCCGCAACTCGAGAAAATCCAGGAGGTTCTCCCCTCCAGGCGAGATGAGGCCCATTTCCGCTGAGGCGTCTCGAGGCTGTTCACACCTCTCCTCTGGAACTTCGAAAGGGTCCTTCACACCCTTGCTGCAAATCAAGAAGTTCCCCGACATACCCGTCTCCACTCGAGAGGAATCACGAGGGTCCCGCCCACATCCAGACGAGCCCCGTTTCCGCCTCGTAGCTCGAGATGAGGGATCCTTTCCCTGCTTCGTCGGGAAAGAGTTCCCGGCGTTCCCGTCGCATCTCAAGAGGAGGCCCTCTCAACAGGAACGGCGAGAGGAACTCCAGGGTCGTGCCACCATTCCAAGAGTCCCCCAGATGTCTCAGTCCATTCCAGAGGAACCTCTTTTCCTTCACCGGCTCGTCTTTCACGCCGAGGATCGACTCACACCAAGGTGGCACGTGGCACAGCCCTGTGGGAAAGCCTCGTGGGAAAGCCTCAAGGGACAGCCTCGAGGGAAAGCCACAGATCCCTTGATCCACGTGACAGGAAGCGTGACACTACTGCTGCAGCTCGGGAGGAAAGCGCACGTGCATGCCCCCACTCGAGACGAGGCCTGACTCTCCTGGGGAGACTCAGAAGCACCCCAAGATCCATGGCAACACTGGAGAGGAATCCTCAGGTTTCGGCCCCAACTCCACACAAGGACTGAGGCCCCGGCATGGACGGGAGAGGAATCCCGAGAGGTCCCCTAGCAACTCGCATGGGGACTGGCCTTTCCTGAGGCCACCAGAGCGGGTCCCTGAGGTCCCCGTCGTAACTCGAGAAGACCTGCCGCAACTCGAGAAAATCCAGGAGGTTCTCCCCTCCAGGCGAGATGAGGCCCAGTGCCGCTGAGGCGTCTCGAGGCTGATCACACCTCACCACTTGAACTTCGAAAGGGTCCTTCACACCCTTGGTGCAAATCAAGAAGTTCCCCGACATACCCGTCTCCACTCAAGAGGAATCACGAGGGTCCCGCCCACATCCAGACGAGCCCCGTTTCCGCCTCGTAGCTCGAGATGAGGGATCCTTTCCCTGCTTCGTCGGGAAAGAGTTCCCGGTGTTCCCGTCGCATCTCAAGAGGAGGCCCTCTCAACAGGAACGGCGAGAGGAACTCCAGGGTCGTGCCACCATTCCAAGAGTCCCCCAGATGTCTCAGTCCATTCCAGAGGAACCTCTTTTCCCTTCACCGGCTCGTCTTTCACACCGAGGATCGACTCACACCAAGGTGGCACGTGGCACAGCCCTGTGGGAAAGCCTCGTGGGAAAGCCTCAAGGGACAGCCTCGAGGGAAAGCCACAGATCCCTTGATCCACGTGACCGGAAGCGTGACACTACTGCTGCAGCTCGGGAGGAAAGCGCACGTGCATGCCCCCATTCGAGACGAGGCCTGACTCCTCTGGGGAGACTCAGAAGCACCCCAAGATCCATGGCAACACTGGAGAGGAATCCTCAGGTTCCTGCCCCGACTCCACACAAGGACTGAGGCCCCGGCATGGAACGGGAGAGGAATCCCGAGAGGTCCCCTAGCAACTCGCATGGGGACTGGCCTTTCCTGAGGCCACCAGAGCGGGTCCCTGAGGTCCCCGTCGTAACTCGAGAAGACCTGCCGCAACTCGAGAAAATCCAGGAGGTTCTCCCCTCCAGGCGAGATGAGGCCCATTTCCGCTGAGGCGTCTCGAGGCGGATCACACCTCACCTCTGGAACTTCGAAAGGGTCCTTCACACCCTTGGTGCAAATCAAGAAGTTCCCCGACATACCCGTCTCCACTCGAGAGGAATCACGAGGGTCCCGCCCACATCCAGACGAGCCCCGTTTTCCGCCTCGTAGCTCGAGATGAGGGATCCTTTCCCTGCTTCGTCGGGAAAGAGTTCCCGGTGTTCCCGTCGCATCTCAAGAGGAGGCCCTCTCAACAGGAACGGCGAGAGGAACTCCAGGGTCGTGCCACCATTCCAAGAGTCCCCCAGATGTCTCAGTCCATTCCAGAGGAACCTCTTTTCCCTTCACCGGCTCGTCTTTCACGCCGAGGATCGACTCACACCAAGGTGGCACGTGGCACAGCCCTGTGGGAAAGCCTCGTGGGAAAGCCTCGAGGGACAGCCTCGAGGGAAAGCCACAGATCCCTTGATCCACGTGACAGGAAGCGTGACACTACTGCTGCAGCTCGGGAGGAAAGCGCACTTGCATGCCCCCCACTCGAGACGAGGCCTGACTCCCCTGGGGAGACTCAGAAGCACCCCAAGATCCATGGCAACACTGGAGAGGAATCCTCACGTTCCGGCCCCGACTCCACACAAGGACTGAGGCCCCGGCATGGACGGGAGAGGAATCCCGAGAGGTCCCCTAGCAACTCGCATGGGGACTGGCCTTTCCTGAGGCCACCAGAGCGGGTCCCTGAGGTCCCCGTCGTAACTCGAGAAGACCTGCCGCAACTCGAGAAAATCCAGGAGGTTCTCCCC